>NW_026739490.1:3599119-3899119 GCF_022355385.1 Mustela nigripes
GAGAAGAAGAAGAAGAAGAAATAAAAAGGAGGAGGAGGAG
Organism: Mustela nigripes; assembly: GCF_022355385.1. Lineage (NCBI taxonomy): Eukaryota > Metazoa > Chordata > Mammalia > Carnivora > Mustelidae > Mustela > Mustela nigripes. The sequence continues at coordinate 3,599,160 of NW_026739490.1, forward strand.
AGGGAGGAAAATGAGGAATAAGAACTGAAAGTTCTGCTTAAGAAAAAAGAATCCTCTTCCCCAAAGATTAATCTGAGTGTACCAAAGAGAATGAGGTGTTGGGAAGAGCCAAGAGTCCCAGGTTTGAGCAAGCTCTGAGTCTGCCTTTCACTGTGAAATCTCTGACCTCATTTCCTTGTTAATAAAATGAAGGAAATCAGCTTTGTTGTCTCTGAGCCCCCTCTGCTTCCAGCATCTATGTTTTCCACACTGTAATTCAGAAACTTGTAGTAATAACTTCTTACCAGAGGAAAGCATGTTGAGAGCCTCAATTTCACTTGCTTGTTTCTATTTCACCATTTGAGAGACAAGAAAGACACTGAGAAGTGAAGGGATTTGACCAAGGTCACAGCTAGTAAATGGAAAAATGGTGACAAGATGCCCAATTGGTCAAGCCAGTTTTAGACACAAATATCCAACAACCAAGTCACTAGTAAGACCCCTGATGAACATTTGGGTCATGTTTTTGCTCATTCCTCACTCTTACTGACTGAGTCCTTCCCTCAAGATCTCATAGTGGGGAAGAACCTGTCTCACAAAAAGATTATCAGGCATGTGACATTGTGAGTTAATCCCAGGATAAGGTGAGCACAGGACCCTGAGGGAGCGCGAGGGGAGGGTTAGCAGGGAGCATTGGTTTCTAGCAAATGCTCCTCTGAAAGAAGAGAGATGAGAGATGGGAGTTGAACCTTGCAGAGAAGGGGATGGATGGAATAGGGGGCTTGCATTGGAACTAAAGAACACACAGTACTGACAAAGGTCCAGATGCCACATGCAGCTCAGAGTCTATGAGCACCTGCAGCAGCGGAGAGAGAGTTGAAAGAGGTGGTGGCAGGACTTGGCAGGACTTTGTCTTGAAGGCAACTGATTGGGGGGTCTCTGGGGAATGATGGTGAGTGCTAAGGAGGAGAGGGGTCAGGTTCATACAGGATGCTGCAGAAGTCTTAGTGGAGTTTTAAGCTTTAAAAACATGAGAAGTATAAATGCTACAAACATTCCCCCCCCCCCCAAACCCCATCATTTGTAAGTTCAACTATTCAAATTTCTTTTGTGAATTTTGTTGGACTAAATGCCCTTCAATCAGACTGGGGAAGCTCCTTTCTAGTACTAGTGTTTTGACACTGGGTAATTCACTGGGTTACATTCGTTTCAGGGGTAATCCTAGCCATGGTTAAGTTCTGTGGAGAATGTTGATATTTTTGTTTTTAGTAGGTCACTGATCCTTATCCATTAAGGAATCGCTCCTCTTTCCCCCTCCATCCCCTTCCCTCCATCGCTACAGATTTATCAATTCTGGGTTTTTCACATAAATGGAATCATACAATATACAATCTTTGGTGTCTGGCTTCTTTCACCTAACATCATGTTTTGGAGGGCTGTCCATATCCTACTATATACCAGTACTTTATCCCTTTATATGCTGAAATGATACTCCATTATATGTGTATAAATCAGTTAATCTAGTCATCCACTGGTGGACATTCACTGTTTTCTCATCTTTTAGCTATCGTGAATAGTGCTGCTACAAATGTGTGTACAATGACTTGCTTGAGCACCTGTTCTCAATTTTTTTTTTTAAGAAGCATTCTATGATAATATTATCTGTTCAAGGGCTCCTGTTGCAAGTGGTAAACCAAGCATCGGCTTCCAGTCTGTGAGCCCAAGTTCACATATGTAGGAAGATAAAAGCAAACTGTGATCCATGCACATGCTGAAAACTAAAGGCTTATGGTTAATCACGTTGTAATGTTTAAATGTCTACAGCCTAGCAGCCAGAAGTCACAAGTCTTTTAGGTCTTTCTGGATGTCCCACAAGGTATGTGCACTTTTTTTCAGCTGAGCAACCTCGTCGTCCTTCAGCTTCTTTTGATCATATTGATTAATCCCTGACACTTCAGGAAACATGGAAGGCTCAGGAAGATTTCATTCTCCATGCTGTATATTCCCTTTACCATCACTGACACTGGATGAATCCTGGATAGATTTTCCAACATGGATTCAATGATATCAGCCACATTCAATCCAACACCCCAGTTGGTACATCCTTTTAGCTTCATGATGTCATAGGCACTTTTAACCACCATCTTCTCCACTTCCTTACGATTTTCACTGTCATTGCCTGTTCCCATTTCTGGATTCAGTTCCCGAGAGAAATGCCTGCCACATTGACTCCACTCCATGCAGCCACATTTGAGTCCCCATGTTCTCCCCAAATCCATTGATGGTAGCTTCTGGAATGAATGACAAGTTTTTCAGGGATAAGATAGTGAAATCTAGCAGAACCCAGATTACACCCACTTCCAATGACATGGTGCTTGGGTAGCCCACTTAGATTCCGGGTAACATATGTGAGAATATCCACTGGGTTGGAAACCACAATTATGATACAATCAGGACTGTACTTGACTATCTGGGGAATAACGAATTTGAAGACATTAAAATTCCTCTGCACCAGATTGAGACAGCTCTTGCTCTCCTGCTGATGGACTCCTGCGGTCACCGCTATAATCTTAGAATTGGCAATCACAGAGTAATCTTTATCTGCCACAATTTTAGGTGTCTGAAGAAATAAGCTCTCATGTTGCAGATCCATCATTTTGCCTTTATCTTCCAAAACATCTATAAGGGCAAGCTCATCAGCCAGAGACTTTTCTAGAATGCTGATGGCACACGCCATACCAACTTGTCCAATGCCCGCTACAGTTTGTTTGGGGTGGTTGCCTCTTCTTCTGCACCTGGTGCCATCAGTTTTTCCTTAAGAGTTGCCATTGTGCCCAGGAGAGAGATAGCCATTAAGATTTGTGCAAAGAAGACAATGTCAGCTACGTGAGTCTCCTTGGGCGCAGGATCTGCTCAATTTTTTAAAAAATATATAGACCTAAGAGTGAAATTATGGGGTCATGCAGTAATTTCATATTTAACGTTTTGAGGAACTGCCAAACTGTTAGAGGCCAAACTATTTTGCATTCTCGCCAGCAATGTACATGTCTTTCAATTTCTCCAAGACCTCACACCAACACTTTTTGTTTTTTTGATGATTATTGCCACCCAAGTGGGTGTGAAGTGGTACCACATTATGGTTCTTTTTAATTAATTATTTTAATTAACATATAATGTATTATTTGCCCCAGGGGTACAGGTCTGTGAATTGTCAGGCTTACACATTTCACAGCCCTCTCCATATCACATACCCTCTTCAATGTCCATAACCTAACCACCCTCTCCACACATTGTGTTTTTTTTTTTGTTTTTGTTTTAAAGATTTTATTTATTTATTTGACAGACAGAGAACACAAATAGACAGAGGCAGGCAGATAGAGAGGAAGGGAAGCAGGCCCCCTCTGAGCAGAGAGCCTGATGCGGGACTCGATCCTAGGACCCTGAGATCATGACCTGAGCTGAAGGCAGCGGCTCAACCCACTGAGCCACCCAGGCGCCCCACACATTGTGGTTTTAACACGCTTTGTTCTAACTAATGATATTGAGTGTCTTTTCATGTGCTTTTGGCCATTTGTTTAACTTCCTTGGGGAAAGTGTCTATTTTGCCCATTTTTAAGTTGTGTTGTTTGTCTCTTGTTGTAAGAATGTTTTATATAATCTGGATACTAGACTTTTATCAGGTATATAATTTACAAATATTTTATCCAATCTGTAGGTTGTCTTTTCACTTTTCTGATAATATCCTTTGGTGTCTGTAATTTCAATAGAAGTTTGACTTATCTATTTGTTGTTGTTGTTCATGGTTTTGGTGTCATGTCTAAGAATCCATTGACAAATCCAAGGTCATGAAGATTTACACCTCTATTTTTTTCTAGCAGTTTTATAGTTTTAGCCCTTATGTTAGGTTGGTCCATTCTGACTTGATTTTTTTATGTGATGTAAGGTAAAGGTCCAACTTCATTCTTCTCTCTGTGGATATCCAGTTTTCCCAGCAGGTTTGCTGAAAAGACTATCCATTTCCCATGGATTGTTTTGGCACTCTTGTTGAAAATAGGTTGACCACATATATGAGGGTTGATTTCTGAGTTCTCTATTCTATTCCATTGGTCTATGAGTTTATCCTTATGCTAAAACCACATAGTTTTTTTTTTAATTACTATAGCTTTATAGTAAATTTTGAATTCTGGAAATGTAAGTTTCTTTCTTTCTTTCTTTCTTTCTTTCTTTCTTTTGCACAAAGTCAAAAGGTACGTATATTACTAGCAAAATACCACAAAGGAGTCAACACACCAAAGAATATGAAAACTGATATCATGCATATAGAAAAAGTTCTGATTGGTCTTGTATCAAAGGCTTCAATAAAATATATAAATTATCTAATAAATTTGTATCAAGGAAATGAGACTACTTAGTCTCTTAGTCCATTTAAAAAGCTTAAAGAAAAAAACATTTATTTTTCATAGTTCTGGAGACTGAGAAGAGCAAGATCAATAATTATGAATAAAGACCAAAAAATTGCATTCTTGGGTATTTACCCTAAGATACAGATGTAGTGAAAAGAAGAGCCATATGCCCCCAGTATTCATAGCAGCAATGTCCACAGTAGCCAAACTGTGGAAAGAGCCGAGATGCCCTTCAACAGATGAATGGATAAAGAAGATGTGGTCCATATATACAATGGAATGTTACTCAACTGTCAGAAAGGATGACTACCCAACTTTTGCATCAACATGAATGGGACTGGAGGAGATTATGTTGAGTGAAATAAGTCAAACAGAGAAAGCAAATTATCGCAGGGTTTCACTTATTTGTGGAACATAAGGAGTAGCATGGAGGACATTAGGAGAAGGAAGGGAAAACTGAAGGAGGAGAAAGCAGGCTGGGAGAATGAACCATGAGAAACTATGGACTTCAGGAAACAAACAGAGGGTATTAGAAGGGGAGGAGGTTGGGATCACAGGTGAGCCTGGTAATGGGTATTAAGAAGGGTACGGATTGTATGGAGCACTGAGTGTTATATGCAAACCATGAATCATGGAATACTACATCAAAAACTAATGATGTACTGTATGGGGACTAACATAACACAATAATAAATTAAAAAAAAAAAAAGAAGAGCTTGAGTCCTTCGTAAGCATCAGAATAAGCAGTTTAATGTGCAGCGCAGACCATACAGCCATGTAGCAGAATCCAATCCATGCTCATTTTCCACTGTCTGGTAACTGTGTAATTATGCTGGAGTGTCCCATATTTTCTTTTTCTTTTTTTAAATGGAAGTTCAGGACATGATTGTTCTTTGTATGGCCTCCATCTTTCTTTATTTTACATTACTTTTTTAAGGTTATAGATTTAGCAGTCATTCAGCAATTCTCTTTTTGGGGGGACCCCAGTTGTCTTTACTCAAAATTATTGATCTTGGAATTTGCAGTCTCCAGAATTATGAAAAGTTCTTCCATTTCAAAATTGTTTTGACTATTTGGAGCCCCCTGCAATTCCATATGAACTTAAGATTTGGCTGTTTCACTGTCTCAAAAAAAGGCCATTGAGATTTTGATTGGGAATGGATTGAATCTATACATATCTTTGAGGGGTACTGACGTCTTAACAATACGAACTCTTCCACTCCATGAACACAAGATGTTTTCCCATATATTTAGGTCTCTTTTGGTTTCTTTCACCAGTGTTTTATTGTTTTCAGCATATATGTCATTCACCTCCGCAGTTAAATTTATTCTTGGGTATTTTTTGTTTGTTTGTTTAGGATGGTGTTGTAAATGGAATCACTTTTTAAAATTTCCTTTTTGGATTGTTCATTGTTGAATATTGTTGAAATAGCCATTTTGTAGATTCTTTGGGATCTTCTATACATGGGATCATGCCATCTGTAAATAAAGATAGTTTGTTTCTTCTTTTCCAATATGAATGCCTCTTATTTATTTTGCTTGCCTAATCACTCTGGCTAGGACGCAGTGCAACGTTGAATAGCAGTGGTAAAGCTTCTATCCTTGCCTTGTTTCTGATCTTTGTCCATGATATCACCCCTTAGCTCTTGTTTTAAGGGTCATCTGTGTTAGGATACCTGTTTTCCCAGATAAAAGACAGCAGTTTCCTGTGAAATAAAGCCTTTGTAGACATAGGCGTAAAAGTAATGAATCTCTAAGCCTATATAGAGCCCACACATGACAACCCCTATGGTCAATGAGAAAACAGGCAGGGTATAGAAATTGGGCTGTGTTCTATCTGTTGACAATAATAAGACCTAATCAAGTAAACAAAGTTTTCTCACTTTGATCCTCTCAATAGCTTCTCATCTGCAAATATGGATCTGAGAATCAGAGAAGCAAGTGACTAAACTTCCATGACAGAAAGAACTTTTTATCTCAAGCCATTACTTAGCTTTGAATCCCTGATTTGGGAACTTCCCAGAAGAGACCTTGGGCATTCCCTCTTTCCCTTCACTCCCCCCCCCCCCTTTCCCCACAGCCTCATCCCCTCTGGGCCCAAATGTCATGGCAGCACATGACTATATACTGGCATGGATTAGACCTTGGTTGTCCATGGCCTTTAGTTTTGTGTTGGCTACTTTCATGTTCTTCTCATTTCTTGTGAAATAAAACCCTGTCCATCTCAACTGCCACTAAACCTTAGCCCCTTGGGAAAAGCCAGATAACTTGGTAGGCTGAGTCCCCCTACCCTTCCTTCCTTGGCAGTGTGGGCCAAGCCCTGTAGGGAGCACCATTGGCCCCAGTTGTGGATTCTTACACTACACCAAGTCCTTATTATTCCAGTGCCAGATAGAGGCCTGAATGCCAACACAGGGCCAACAAGAAGTCTGGCCAGCTCGTGCTCTCTGCTTCGTGTACATATTTCTTCCTTAAATAAAGTAAAATAAAATGTATACCATTGTAAAATGCAAGAAATATAAGAAATATTGAAGTTAAAAGATTATGTTTTCCCTTCTACTTCCTAACTCGTAGATCCAAAACCCCTGAGTGTGCTTGGGGGAGCTTGCCTGTATGGTTCCAAGTGAATCAAGGATTTGGCACATGGGAAGCATGTGGTCATCACAGGCTTTACCTTCAGACAGTCCCAGTTAGTTCCCAGGTATGTTTTTTCCTGTTGAGCTAGCTGGATGGCTTTAGCTTATTTCCCTACTTGTTATATGGGGATAATTATAACACATATTCTACTACAGGGTGACTTTTAGGGTTGAATGAAAACTTTCCCTCCATATTTTGATTTCTCACTCTAGATCCATAGATGGACCCTCCTTCTCCTTGAGCTTATCATCACATTAACTATGTTCTTTCTTACAGTTGCCAAAATTAGGAATAACCTCTTGTAGAATTTATACTTGCCTTAAGCTTATCTATGCTTCAAGACGCAGCTGAAGCCCAGCCCCTTCAAAGGAGACCAAGAGGACATGTCCGTCCTACACAAATCTCTTCCTCCTCTGAGCTCCTGTAGGGCCATGACCTGGCAGGGTAGGAGGAAGATTGGGGAGAAAATGTGGGCAGGTGGTAAGTGTCCACAGTACTGGTCAGAACAATTAAAGCCATCAGAGTGGAAGGAACACGTTACTAAGCAATGTCAAACTGTGCTGAGTTTTAGGGAGGTAAGTTCTTCTTATTTTTTCTTTAAGATTTTATTTATTTATTTGACAGAGAGAGAGAGAGATCACAAGCAGGCAGAGAGGCAGGCAGAGAGAGAGGGGAAAGCAGGCTCCCTGTTGAGCAGAGAGCCCAATGTGGGGCTTGATCCCAGGACCCTGAGATCATGACCTGAACAGAAGGCAGAGGCTTAACCCACTGAGCTACCCAGGCACCCTGGGAGGTAAGTTCTTATTAAATAAAATCTCCATTTTATAGATCTATAGATTTTATAGATGAGGAATCGAAAGTGCCAAGAGGTATGTCTTGCACGGAAGGAAAATACCTCTTTTTGCTTCTACTTTTACCTGGATTTTGCCTACCTCTTACTAGTATCTGTCTGTTAACAAAGGCAGAGTTGGTAATCTGCCTGTTCAGGCCAGGCATGATTATACCACCCCTACTTACGAGTCAGAACCCCTGGTATTAAAGGTCATGCCCATACCCAGGTCTCCATTTCCGGTCCTCTCTGCTGTTCTTGCAGTGGCCTTTATCTCCTGTCATCATAGTCGCACATGAACATACTGCTCTTTGCTTTTGGCTTAGATTTGAATTCTCCAAAATAGCTTTAGGAGGCCTCTGCTAATTAATATCCAAAAACCTCACCCCCAATGCAGAGCTGAGCACTTTGAGTAGATATCTCTTGATGACTGGACTGACTGGTAGTTTCTTCCCTAACCTCTAGCCCTGTCCTTTCCATGGACAGGCCATCTGTATGCACTAATGTTTGGGATTAACAATGTAGCATTTAGAACATAACGAATTGGCCTTAGGAATGTCTGAAACTAGAGTCGGATTAGCAGAAGATCTATTATCGATGTTTAAGCACAGACCTCAGTCCCTTCCATCCCCTCCACTCTCACATCTCACCATCCTCTGAAATCAAGATCTCACTGTATTTCCAGAGTGAGGAAATGAATCCAAGATTGGTCTGACTCATAGAGTCTTAGGGAACTCTTTAGTCCCTGGAGGGTCCGTTGGAAGAAAAGAGGTGAGCAATATGACATCTCTAGATTGAAATGTCAACCCTTCCTCAAATTGCACAGAGGCAAATCCTTTTCTCCAAATTATAGCTTCTTCTCCAACCACCTCCTAACTCTGCTCTCTCCCACCATGACAATCACTCACTTTGCATAATAAGCAGTTGGAATCATTATTAAAGGAGGTAAATGAGTAAAACTTCCAATGTTTCTCTTCCTCTTTCTTCCTTCTCCTCATCCTCCTTTTTCATTACCATCACCACCATCATCTGCATTATCATTCTCATCCTTAAAACTTGTTACGTCTTCCCATGGGCCAAACACTAAAACTAAATCACATCATTTAATCCTCTCATTGTCCCCACAAGACACATGCTATTGTCACACTGTTCTCTTTCCTGTTGGAGAGGTTGTATGGCATGATGACTAAGGATTCAGGTTCTGGGGGCGCCTGGGTGGCTCAGTGGGTTAAGCCGCTGCCTTCGGCTCAGGCCATGATCTCAGGGTCCTGGGATCGAGTCCCGCATCGGGCTCTCTGCTCAGCAGGGAGCCTGCTTCCTCCTCTCTCTCTCTCTGCCTGCCTCTTTGCCTACTTGTGATCTCTCTCTGTCAAATAAATAAAAAAAAAAAATCTAAAAAAAAAAAAAGAATTCAGGTTCTGGGATTGGAGGACTTGGGTTCAAATCTTACTCCAATATTTATTGCCCACGAGACTAGAGGCCAGTTACTTAAACTCTATAAGCTTTGATTTCCTCATCTATAAATAAAGATAATATAGTGTCTACCTAGTGCTTAAGAGTCCTAGAAAAGGTGGAAAAGAATGGAGGGAAAACAGAAAGGGCTAGATAGATTTACAGGAAGAAATTTCTTACAAGTAAATGGTGTGATTTGGCTATAAATTAGGAAAAGATTAAAGTAAGTGAGTGATTACAAAGAATTGATTGTATTAGAAGAATAGAAACTTTGGTCCAGAAGATCGTGAGAGGCACATGGGTTCCAATTTCCAATATTCCCTGGTTCAGAGGCTAGACAGCCAAGTCCTGAAAAGGTCACATAGCCTTGGGTGTTGGAATCTGGGAAATGGGTACAGCTGGAAGTTGAGTGAGCTGACTGCTACCCAACTCTCTCCCTGAGGCATTTCTCCTTGATTCTCTTATTGGCTTTGTATGCTGTTGGGAATGTTAGGACAGAAGGGACTCCCTCCCTGACTTCTGTGTCTCCTTCTGCCTTTTGGGCATTGCTGGACCAGACTGGAAGATGTCTCCTACATACCCACTCCTATAAATGGCCAGGGAGATGGTCTTGGAGTACAGAAAGTAACAATCTCTCTCAGATCTCTCATTTCCTCTTATATGTGTGTGTGCACACACACATGCACGTACAGGTGAAACACTTGCATAGACTTGCTCTGTATGAAAGGAGTCGATGCCTGCTCTCCCAAAACCTGTATGAAAACTACACAGCCTTGTAAACAAGAAAACAGAGAAACACTTTCAGTAAACAAGAAGCATTCATATCTAGAGGTCCCAATTTGTGGACTGGATTTCAGGAAGATATGGCAGGTTCAGTGGTTGGAAACTCCCATTGGAATTTTTCTTAGTAGCAGTATTCTTTTTTTTTGAATAATCTATTCTTTTTTTTTAAGATTTTATTTACTTATTTATTTAATAGAGAGAGATCATAAGTAGGCAGAGAGGTAGGCGGGGGGCGGGGGGAAGCAGGCTCCCTGCCAAGCAGATTTCGATGCAGGGCTCAATCCCAGAACCCTGAGATCATGACCTGAGCCGAAGGCAGAGGCTTAACGCACTGAGCCACCCAGGTGCCCCAGTAGCAATATTCTTAATGGTATTTGCGTCCATAAAATCCTATATCACTCAATAGGGCTGAAATGCTGTACATCCACAATAAAAATATGAAACTATGTTCCTTCAAAATTCATAAATAGAGCACCAAATGCTAACATTGACTATGAGCAAGGCTTATTTTTTTTTTCTTTGACTGTTCATGGTTGATAACAAGAAAACTTATTCAAGGAGGAAAAGAGGGCTGATTAAGAGTTTAATAGTCTCTGGACACCAGTAGATAGCATTAAACATTTCCATTTTTCCTGAAGTGTATTCCAAGCATTATTCATCTCAACCTTGATTAAGGTTGTTTTTGCTGGCATTTAGACCACAGAGAATGGATGAGGGAAGAGGTGGGGGGTGGTGGGGGAGAAGAGGACAAGGAAGAGGAGGGAACGTTCAAAGATGAATTTACAAATAATAAATGCATTGTTTGGTATATAATTAGTTGATAACGAACGGTGAGAAAGCAACAGAAAAAGGAATATTTAGAAATAAATAATCAGGTCAGGCAGTTCTTTATATTAACTTCCTTCCTGACTGCTGCCTGGAGCTGGAGAAGAAGGGGAGGAGAGAGTTTGGAGGGGATTTCAGAATGGTTCAAGAGAAGGGGAGCTATATCAAAATTGAATTTTACATGTGTAAGTCTTTGGAGAGTCAGATGTTTCTAATGCAGGGAATGCCTATATTTGCCTACCCGTAACAGCTGCTCATCAAATGATTATAAAATTGAATATTTTTGTGATATCTCACCCTATTATTATTCTCATTGTCTAGAGTTTGACACAGACTTACCAGAAAGTGAGATTTCGAGACCTGAGGTACATTCTCTCACCCTCCTGCTGGATCAGTGTTCCCTGACTTTATGCACATATATGAACCACCTTCTACCAACCATCACAAATCCTCTTGATCCACACCAAACTCCATCTCTAACTGAGCCATTGAGTCCTCACACAATTGAGAAATCTGATTAAATGTACGATGTGTCTACTGCAGCAGTAAGAAAGAGGAAGGAAGAATTTTGTGAATGGAGATATTTCTCTCAGCTAGACACACAGATTCAATAGAAATGGTTATCATTTGTCTTGAGTCATCCTTGACTCACCATCTGTAAATGGAATATTCAGCCATGCAATGAAGCTTCCAGCCTTTGTTCTCAAGTCTGGAACATGGCTCAAATGACGTGTTGCCTACGGAATCAAGACGATAGCAGTTGGGTTCTTGAATAAGCAAAGTACTTCTCAGGAAAAGGTGGTCCAAAAGACATGTCATCAATACCAAGAACAAAATCAAGTGCATAAAAGGCTTTTTTAAAAAAACTTTTTTTATTAACATATAATATATTATTTGCCCCAGGGGTTCGGGTCTGTGAATCATCAGACTTACACATTTCACAGCACTCACCATAGCACCTATCTTATAAAAAGCTCTTAATAAACATTTGTTGAATGAACTAACTTTTGAATGAACAGGTTGGTGAGGAAGAGAGGAGTAGGGAGATTACTGGCATTAATTTTCTGGCATGGCGGACAGTGCTAGCTTGGGGGTAGTATTAGCTAAGTGGATACATGAAAAGGGGAGGTCTTGAAGAGTAGTTATAGACTGTTAAATTCAATGAGTTCAATTTTGAACATGTTGAACTGAATGGTCTGGGGAACACCCAAACGGATGTCTGGATGTAAGTTGTAGAGAGCATATATTAGGAAAATAATAAAGCCCTTGCTTATGTAAAGGGAACCTTGCCAGGATTAATTTTCCTTCCTTCCCTTGGACTTATTCAATTTTTTCTCTTTCCAGATTTTCTATTTTTCTTCCACAAACATTTCTGAGTTGTCTGTCATTTGCAAAGCTTTGTTTTAGGCACTGAATATATATGAAAAGGAACAGTTTTAACTCATTCATTTAATAAATATTTTATTGAGCACTTACTGTGTGCCAGACACTGTTCTAGTAGTTACAATGGTCAGTACGCTAGGGTACCAAACACAGTCCCTTCTCAGAAAGAATTTTAATCATTTAAATTACCAGATACAAACTCATAAAATAAGTAAATAACTGGTATATATACATACAAGACCACAAATTGTTCTTTACCCCCTGCACAGGACATATATCCATTAAATTAATGATCATTCTTAAATCAAATAAGTGATTATTTCAAAATCAAAGATTTACTAGAAATTTCTTCCAACAGAAACCAACTGGGTCTTTCTGATTTTAATCCTTCTTGCTGTTTTTGAGCCCTTTAAGATTATATATTTTTAAATAGCCCTGCAGTGAGCATCTTTATCCATAGTAAGTGGTGGAAAACAAAACCCATGAGGTTTCCTAAGGTCCAGATTTGAAGAGGAGACTGAAGGTTTTGAAAGGGTCCCTTAGTAATGGAAATGCTAATGACTACTGGAGTCCATTACTTTAATTGCTATATTTTTGCAAACCTGAGTAATAGATGATCTCATTCAATCCATCAAACACTGCTTTACGAATCCAAGAGAGTGAAAATTTAAAAACAACATTAATTCAGTTATTCTGTTCTTAATGCTAATTCTGAATGTCATAACTTAGCTAACAGAAATATTTTTAAAAATCTTAAAAAGAAATGCAAATGAAAAACCACAATGTACACTGCCAGAATGTAGAATGGCTAAAATAAAGTCAGAAAATATCAAAGGTTGGCAAGGATGTGACACAACTGGAATTGTCATTTATTTCTGGTGGGAGTAAAAATCAGTGCAAACACTTTGAAAAATTGTATTAAAGTTTCTTACAGAGTTAAACATAACTACCCGCATGATTCCTAGGTGCGTGCCTAACAGAAATGAGTGCATATTTTCACCAAAAGCATCTACAAAAATGTCTACAGCGGCATATGCATAAGATCCAGCATTCATTAACAGAATAGGTAAGTAAATGGGAATCTATTCATCTACTACATACTACAACTGGAGTGAAAAATACCATATTATTGCTATAGACAGCAACATGGATGAATGTCTAGCAAAAGAAACCAGACACAGAGGAGAGCATGCTGCACAATTCTACTTATATGAAGTTCAAGTGCAGGCAAAACTAACTGATGACTATAAAAGTTACAATAGTGGTTGTCTGTGTAGGACATCAACTGGGAGGGTATGATAAGACACCACTGGGGAGGCTGCTGTTCTAGGTCTTGCGTTGGGCGATGGGTTACATGGGTATATGCAAGAAAAACATCATTGAACTGTACATTGAAAATTTGTGAGCTTTACTGTCTGTAAGTTATCCCTCATTTAAAAAAATTTTAAATGAATGAGCAGAAGTAATTTGGCCCGTTGAGGTTCACAGTTAGTCTTCTAGTGACTACAGCCATGGGAGGGTGATAACAGATTTATTTGAGGAATTCTTGAAGGTCCCGTTCACCCACAGCATTGACTACCAAATAGCTCTACTGTATTTGATTTATCAAATACCTATGGAGAACTCACACTGGGTAAAGTGATGTGGTAGCTGCTGTATAACATAGACCCTTCCCCTAGCTTTTTCCTCTCTGCTTTACATTTCATGCTCACATCAACCCTAGTCTGCTACTCTCTGGTCCTTCTTGTCACCCACCTCCCTCCATCCCATCACTTACAGATGAGGGTATTTTCAACCTGGGACATTCCACAATCCAGAAGCAAGGCCACAGGTAGGTAGTAGACTTCAAAGCTGTTATCTGGAATTTTCCTGGTTAGGACCATCCTTATGAGCTAAACCAGAGGAACAAGGTATCTTCTCCAGATGCCACTGCAAAACACTCATGTTTTCCTAAAAAGAATGGCCTTTTCCTCTAGCCAAAGCACGTTAGCATAGGGAAGCAGACTTCGCTAATGAGTTATTCCTATTACTTTTGAAGTAAAGATTCTTTAAAGGCATGAGACAGCAAACAGATGAATTTCAAAAAGAACAATAAAAGAAAAGAAAATGATGACATGACTAAGTGGAAGCAACCATAGCTATTCTGAACCTAGAGAAGGTTATCAATAAAGGGTAACTAAAACCAGCGGTCCACCTTTAGAGTCCAGGCAGTGTCCAGGGAGGCAGAGAGTGTGTGTAGTGGGGAGGGCAGGACAAGTGAGTGACTAGAGGCAATGAAACCAGGTGGAACATCTCAGGGATTTGCTCTCTTATTTGAATGAACTGGACATTTCCCAAGAATGGCAGATGTAAGTATCGCCCAGGGGAGTGTGGTGGAAGTGGCCACCCCCTCTGGAGAGTGCCAGGACCACTTCTCCTTGCTTGACCTGGACATGTCAGTCTCACCAGGTAGCCACATGGTCCTCAGGTTGTGCTGAAGCCTATGTTTGAGGTACTTATTGTCCCGAGACGCAAAGTTTACCCACCATTTCATGAGGGACAGTCAAGAAGCTAATACAGAGTATTCTGTCTAAAAGCACCATGAATCCCACTGGGGTCTTTGTAGGTCTCCCATGTTGGTTGGTAAAAGGCAGCCATCAGAGAAACAAAGCTGATCCTTTCCCAAGCTCGCTCACACTTGGTAGAAGTTGTGAGTCTATGACTTAGACCTCTTTTCCAGACGTCTTCTAAGCATCACAACGTCATAGCCCTTCATAGAGAAGAACAGCAGGATCTATGCGAGAATGAGAATGAAAAAACCCAACTTGTAATTCCAGACATTCCATCATCTGACTGTGACACATCCTTTAAATGTCAGCATCCTCCTCTCCGACAAGGGATGATTGCTGTCCCACCCACCTCTCAGGCTTTGAGGGAGGACAAAATGAGAAAACTGATATGAAAACACCCACAAATGTTAAGCATTTTCCAATTTTTAAAAAAGATTTTATTTATTTGACAGGGAGAGAGAGACAGAGCGAGAGCACAAGCAGGGGGAGGGGCTGGCAGAGGAGAGGGAGAAGCAGTCTCCCCATGGAGCTTGGAGCCCAATATGGGGCTCATTCCCAGGACCCCGGGATCATGACCTGAGCTGAAGTCAAACACTTAACCAGTTGAGCCACTCAGATGCCCTTCTAATTTTTTTTTTTTAAAAAGGGCAAATTACTTGAACAAACCTTTCACAAAAGAAAATATGGATACCCATAGGGCATCTGGGTGACTCAGCTGGTTAAGCATCCGACTCTGGGTTTTGGCTCAGGTCATGATCTCAGGGTTGTGAGATCAGGCTCATCAGGCTCTGTGGTCAGCTCGGAGCCTGCTTGGAATTCTCTCTCTCCCTCTCCCTCTGGCCCTCCACCTGCTCGCTCTCTCTCTCTTTCCCAAATACAAAAATAAAATCTTAAGAAAAAAAAGAAAAGAAAATATGAGCGTCCAGAAAGCAAATGCAAAGACACACAGCATAACAAGTTACCAAGAAAATGCAAATTAATAGTAAAAATACCACTTCACGCTCACCAGAATATCTAGAATCAAAAACTGATAATGCTTAGTGTTGGTGAGGGTGCAAAGCCACTAGAACCCTCATCCGTTGCTGGTGAGAATGTTAGATGGTGCATCCACTTTGGAGATTACTTACAATTTCATAAACAGGTCAGCATACATTTAAGATCCAGGAACTCAGTGCCTGGGTTTCTATCCAGGAGAATATCTACAAAAACACTTGTCCAAGATTGTTTGTAACAGCTTTTTTCTCAAGACTTGCAAACTGGAAACAACCCAAAGGTCCATTAGCAAGAGCATTGATAACACACTGTGGTCCAGTCACTCAGTGGATCACTAGCTCTAAAAAATACTGAACTTCTACCACC
This sequence comes from Mustela nigripes, assembly GCF_022355385.1. Lineage (NCBI taxonomy): Eukaryota > Metazoa > Chordata > Mammalia > Carnivora > Mustelidae > Mustela > Mustela nigripes. Next base: position 3,615,359 of record NW_026739490.1, read on the forward strand.
ACCTGGATGTATCTCCAAACATCATGCTGAGAAGAACTGATCCAACAGAGTATGTAGCATATGATTCTACTTATTTGGAATTCAAGAACATACAAAACCAATGGTGTTAAGGATCACTGTAGAGCTGGCTCTGGGGTAGGATAGACTGGAAACCTGAAAAGGGAAATTCTGGGGTCACAGAAATGTTCTACACCTTTAAAAAATTGGGGGGAGGGTTGCCTTTTTTTTTTTTTAAATTGAGGTATAATTGACATCACATTATATTAGTTTCAGATACACAGTGTGATGATTTGATATTTGGGTATATTATGAAATGATCACCCCAGTAAGTCTAGCTAATAGTATTCATCACCATAAATAGTTCCAAAAAAAAAATGTCTTATTGGAGTGAAAACTTTTAAGATCTACTCTCTTAGCAACTTACAAATGTGTAAAACTATGAAGTAGAGTCACCTAGCTGTAACTTACATCCTCATGACATTTGTTTTATGGAAGTACCCTGCATCTCGATTTGGGTATTGGTTATGTGGATGTATATATTTGTCAGAACTCCTCCAGCTGTATACATCTGTGCATTTTAAATATATAAATCATATACATTAATGTTTTTAAGTTTGTGGAGTTCTGTGTGGGTGCGTATTGTAGAACCATGGGACTTTTTAAATATATTTTTTTAAGATTTTATTTATCTTTTTGACAGAGATCACAAGTAGGCAGAGAGGCAGGCAGAGAGAAAGAGGGGGAAGCAGGCTCCGGGCCGAGCAGAGAGCCCAGTGTGGGGCTCCATCCCAGGACCCTGAGATCATGACCTGAACTGAAGGCAGAGGCTTAACTCACTAAGCCACCCAGGTGCCCCTTAAATATTTTTAAAGTACAGAAATATATGGACAATGTATTAGAGAAATTACAAAGAATGAAAAAATCCTTCCAGAGTCGACCACCGTTCATTGTTTTGATTTATGTCCTTCAGTATTTTTTTCCTCCATGTATATTCTTTGCTTTGCTGCATCAGACTTCTGAAAGTAACTGTGCTGTTCTTCCATTTACAGAGGAAGATGCTGAAACCCAGGTGGAAAGACACAAATCAAGATAGGTCCTGGTCTAACCCAGTGAGACTCAAGTCCAGTTCCTCTAGGTCCAAATCTGTGGGGTTACAGGGATCTCTCTGGCCTTAAGCCTCCAAAACTCTTGGAATACCCTGAGTGAGAAGCATTTCTTTGTTACGCTAATGAGGCAATCCAGCTAGGTCCCTGAGTGGTTGCAGGGTGGGAGCTGGTGACCAGAAAGACCTCCATTAGAAGGTTGGGACTTTTTAGTCTCTTGACCTCTGGGGAGGGGAGAACTGCTAGAGATTGAATTCAATCACAAGGCCAATGAGTTCATCAGTTGTGCCTTTGTAATGGAGCCCTAATAGGATCTCTGGAAACTGAGGCTTGGTGACACTTCCTTGTTGGTGAACTGGTGATGGAAGAAGGGTTATGCACCTTGACTCCACATGGAGTGGGCAGGAAAGCTCTGCATCCAAGACCCTTCCAGACTTTGCCCTCTATGTCCCATTTTTAACATAAGTGCAATCATAAATATAACCCTTTCTTGAGTTCCCTTCCTGTTTCTAGCTTTGCAGTGGACTTGGTGTCCATCCCAATGCCCATCCCTTGTCTCACCCCTAAGTGTCCTCTTCTATTTGGACTTGTGATCACCACTCTTGTGATCTGCAGCCAACAACACAGATAATGCCAACAACTTACTAAGCTTTTACTCTGTGCCAGGCCTTTACACATCTCTCCCTTAAATGCACGTCCCACCACACAGTAGACATTACTACCATCATCCCCACGGCACAGACAAGCAAGCTGGGGCTCAGGGAGGATATATCACTTGCTCAAGGTCACAGAAGGTACTAAGTGGCAAGGCCTCCAGGCTTCGTGCCGGTGTCCTTCCGTGTACATTACCTTCCAAAGGGAAATTCTCTCTCTCCTTGGTCATTCCCTATGACATCGTGCCCCCAGCCCCACACAGGAAACATATCCTCCCACACTCCACCAGTCTTTCAATAAATATTTGTTAATTTTTATTTGATGACAAGTGTATTTATTTAAGAACTGGAGGCTCTGGAGAGCAAAGGCAGAGCAGAGATCAGGAAGAGACAAACTTTGTTCCCGTCTTTGGAGCCTGGAGAATTTGTTACTTTTTCTACTGACCTCGTTAGCTAGGGTTAAATCTTGTTAGCTTTGAAAATTCCATTCTAGCCCCCAAGGGCCAAGGAGATGACCTCGGGCAGCTGGGAGGAATCAGGTCTAATTCTAAGGGAGGAAAACAGCTCCTCCTACTGATTGCTGGTGGTTGTGCTCTTGGCAATGGTTATTTTAATCAATTTCTCTGTGCTCAGAGGGCAGGACTGCAGTCTTCTGAGCATCTAGGGAAATTAAACACATAAATCATGTACTCGCCTCCCTCCACCCCCACAAAACGCAAAAGGCACCACAGAGAATCAAGTCAATAATTAGTTCAAGGGGGAAGAACTGTCTCTATCCACTTGATTCAAAGGCAAACTTCCGACAACTTGCCTCCCATTTTCTATCTCTATTATCAGCTTCTCATAGTACATGACTACACTCATGTGATTTCCCATTCAAGGGATTTAAATTGCACACTCCTCATCAGACTTAATTACATTCTTCCATCTCCTTATACAAGACTTTGTTGTCTTTAAACAATGTACAGCAAAAGTGGACACCTAGATGTTGGAAACCATGTCTTGGGGCAGAAGAGGGAAAATCTGCTTTCTACAAGAGGCCCTTGTATTCCTCATTCTACTTCTCTTGACTCAAGAGGAGGCTATTTGACTCTCTCTGAATGCAAGTTGAGAATGTATTAAATTAGTTTTTTTTTTTCCTTCTTTTTAGGTTCAATGCGGATCATTCAATTATGTTTTCATTTTGATAAAATATACATAACAAAATTTGTCATTTTAACCATTTTTAAGTGTATAATTCACTTTGAGTGTATAATTCACTTAATGATGTTGTCAATGGTTTTGAGAATCACCATCACCACTATTTCCAAGATTTTTCATTATCCTAAGCAGAAATTGTAATCATTAAGTGATAATTTCCCATTTCCTCTCCCCCACCTTGTAACCACTACTCTACTTTCTGTCTCTATGAAATTTGTCATTCTAGATATTGCTTGTAGGTGGTGGGATCATGTAATATTTTCTTCTGTGTATGGCTTGTTTCACTTAGTATGTTTTCAGGTTTCATCCGTGTTATAGGAGGTGTTAGAACTTCATTTCTTTTATGGCTGAATAATATTCTATTGCACGGATAGACCATAGTGTTTTGTTGTTTTTTCTTTTCTTTTTTTAAAATCCTTCCATCTGTTGAGGACACTGGAGTTGTTTTTTTCCTTTTGGCTATTGTGAATAATGCTGCTATTAACATTTGCATACAAATGTTTGTTTGAGTCCATATTTCAGTTCTTTTGGATAAGTACCTAGGAGTGGAGTTAATACATCATCTTTTTATAAGCATGTGGGCTTGCTTGGACCTGTCCTTTCTCACCCATAAGAGCTTCATGTTCCTGTCACTGCCAAACCCTTCTCCCTCCCTTTAGCCTGCCCCTCCCTACCTTTCTCTGCATTTGACATTATTTCTTTTTGGTCCATGTGCCTCCAGACATTTTTCCTATTTATTACCTACATTTACAAAACTCCTGCCTAGAATTCCATAGCATGGATAGACATGGTTTACTTGGACTTTTCCTTATTGGCAGAAATTTAGTTTGGGTTCATGACTGCAACGGAGCTGTAATAAACATTCTAGTGTGTGCCTCTGCGGACCTCTTGGATTGGTACCAAGAAGTGCAATAGCTAGGTCACAGGACAACCCTGTGTTGAATTTTAAATTTACAGACACAAGGTCTTCTGAGCTCCTGCAATCAATTCACTTTCTGCCAGTTGCTTGTAAGAGAACCTGCTTAGCCCATTCTCGCCAACACTGACATTGCCTAGTGGCAATGGTAAACAACCATCCACTAGTGGGTCCTGCTCTCATTCTATCCTCCAGAATTGTTGCCGAGAAAGAGTCATTCAACCAGCAAACAACTGCATTTCCTAGCTGCTCTTGCCTTTGCCTTTAGGGGAGGCCATGTCATTGGTTCTAGTCAAAGAAAATTGGGTAGAAGTGATGAGCTGCCCATAAAACCCTCTGATACAATCCTTCCTCTGAAATGAGGCAGAGGATCTTGCAGAACTCCAAGGCCCATAGTGGGAAGCACTCACAAGAGGGTAACAGCCTGAATCCATGGATGACTTGTTGGAACAAATCATCCCACTGTCACTGCTGATAGTCTTTAGCCGAAAAAAGAAAAAAAAAAAGTCTATTTTATTAAGTTGCTGAGATTTAGGGGTTTATTTATTAACAGCAGCTAGCATTACCTTATGAACATATTATCTCACTTTAGTATTTTCACCAATCGGATGGGTAAAAATTGTTACCTTGTTTTAATTTGCCTTTCCCTGCCTGCTAGTGAGACAGGGCATGTTTCCATAAGTTTTGGTCACAAGCTCTATATATACAATCTCCCTTAATCTACAGTAGTGTAGTAAGTTAGTTATTAACATAATCATCTGAAGATAAAATCTCTCTTGGGTCCCATTGCTAGTAAGTGATGATGGCAGAATCTAGAGTTTTATTTGGTTTGGTTGGTTCCAAAGCCATTTGGAGTGGTTGATGGGCAGGGATTTGGGCAAAGCCAACATTATATTGAATAGGGCATTAGTTTTCCAACTTTTATTTTTACTCATTTAATCCTGTTTCCAAAGGGAATTTTAGGCGGAGACCTAATAACACTGGGGGTGATGGTGATGGTGACCACAATGATGATGATGGGAATGGAGAAGAAGGTGATGTGCATCAGAGCCCAGGTCCTAGGCTGGAGGAAAACCAAGTTTTCTCATGAAGAGGAGCCTTATTATATTTTACAATCACATTTGTTTATTTGTTCACTCAGAAGATATTTGTTGAGCATCTCCTACTGTTCTAGACACTTGGGACACAACAGTGAACAAGACAAAATGTTGACCTCCCCAGGCAAGGCTACTGTGTTGCCCAGTTCCAGATGGTACCACTCACTTTGTGTTATACATGAATGGTAGCCCCCCGACTTCCCAATATGGTGGTACCGATCCATGGACCTTACCCTCTAGTGGAGAACACAGATAACAAACAGGTAGACCACTAAGTATAGGTGAAGTCCAGGATGTCATATCAGGTATTCTATCAGTGCTATAAAAAGAAAAAACCAGAGTGGCACAAGGATCTCCCTTTTCATCCTGAGTATAAAAACCCAATAAAAGGCAAAGGCATGAAGGACCATGGAAGGTGAGCAAAGGTGAAGTTTTCTAAGAAAGCCTTACATTGTCTGCTGGAAAAAGGCTCCTCGGGGCTCCTATGGCATTAATTATAATTACAGCAATGGTTCTTGGCTGCAATTGGAATCACCTGGAGAGTTTTTAAAAATACTGATACCTAGGTTTCACCTCAAGGATTCTGATTTAATTGATCTGGGGTGTTGCCCCTGGGGCACTGGGATTTTGTAAAACCTTCCCCTCTAATCTTCTGAAAGATTTTGGCATTAGTGACAAGGAGCTGGATTTAGGCTCATCTTTTATGTGGGACATTCTCTTGGGCTTTCCCTCTTCTCACCTCCAAACATGAGCAGAATCAGGGAACCATTTATAGAAAGGTTGATGTGGTACTGCTGTGACACCTGGTTTTGTGGTGACCCACTGTGCTGGGTCACTAGTCATTTGACAAGCTGCTATTGGAACAGAATTTTCCAGAAGCCCTGTTTTCAGGTGGCAGAGGCTCCTCTCCCTGTCTAACTAGCATCCCCACCATCTGTTTATATCTAAGATTGACTTGTTTTTCTCTTCTGTGATATGACAATGGCTTTTTCCAAATCAGAAACTATTGAAGAGTTGGTTGCAGTCATCTCTTTTTTGAAATCAGGTCCTAGTTCTGCCACTTACTAGATGCATGGTCTTGAGAAAGTTATATTTTATTATATTTATATTTATTATATTTATATTTTATACTTTATTCCTCTGTCCTTTACTCCCTCATCCATAAAATGGGAATAATAATGTCTACATAGGATCATACCCAACAGGGAAGGTTAAACAAAGGATTAAACATAAAGCACGTAGCAGAGTGCCTGGAATATAGTCTTCACAAACACTAGTCCTCTTTTTGCATGCTATCCCTAAAACAACTGTTAGGAATTGTGCATAGAATTCTCTAAAAATTCCCAATGAGAAAGGCCTGTGACTTTTGTCCCTGCAGTTCTATCCCTTCCCAAATCCTCAGTTGAAGGCCCTGTTTTCTACTCTGATTTCCCTCCAGGTTTACCCAGAGCCAGTCTTGTACGGGCCCCTTAGCCCAGGAGCTAGCAAGGTAGTTAATGCTAGAATGTCATCTTGGTGCAGATGATTTGAAGGTGGTGGTAGGTGCTGCTATGGGGGCAGTAGGCAACCAGGTGAACATACGGAATCTAAGCCTTCACCCATGGAATCTGTTTACTCCTCTGTGCCAGAGCAAGTTATGTCTTGTGTCTGTGTTGGGGTATGGGTGTGAGGGGGTTGACTCCTCCCAGATTTCAGTCACCATTCCCTGAACTTTGATGGGTGGGCAGCTATAGCAAGAAGTCATAGTAGCACAAGGTTGGTGGTTAACAGGTCTTTGTCATGGGCCAGCTCTTTTTATCTCTGTGTCTGGACTCTGCTCAGAGATCCAAAGCTGAATCCCTAGCTTCTGTATTCCTGTCTTCTTTCTAACAGACTCCTCGACATGATGGAAAGGGAGGGCAGGATTTTTTTTTTTTTAAAGATTTTATTTATTTATTTGACAGAGAGAGATCATAAGTAGGCAGAGAGGCAGGCAGAGAGAGAGGAGGAAGCAGGCTCCCTGACAAGCAGAGAGGCCGACGTGGGACTCCATCCCAGGGCCCTGAGATCATGACCTGAGCCGAAGGCAGAGGCTTTAACCCACTGAGCCACCCAGGCGCCCGGATTCTTTTTAAAGGAGATAAATATCTAGTTCATTCTTCAGCATCCCCTCCACATCCTTGATCTTTTGTTTATATAAATGGTCCCCCAAGTCCATGTAGCAAAGACCATGGGCCCCAAAGCCAAATCATTCCTATAGTGCCCACTTGTGCAAGTTGAGTACCGCACACAGGACCCTATGGAAGCCTCTCCTTTCCCTGTGAATATGTCACCCTTCTCAAGACTTGGGGAATCCTGCTTTCAACTATAGCATCTCTCTTTGATGGGGTCCAGATATCCCTACATCCATTAGTTTCCCAGAATCAGTAGAATGGGACTGTGGCTATTCTGTGGTCTCCTTGTATGTGGAACTTCCTTTTCTAATTTTTGGTTGTTTTGTTCATTTTGATAGGTTTTAAGAAGTGGAGTGTGACAAATGTGTACTCACACAGCCACCCTTCCCTAAGGTGCTTTGAAAAAACAAGCAAAGCCCCCAAATGGTATACAAGATTTCATCTCAAATGTCTTATATTTTTGATCATATAATTTACCAAATCTCTAAATAATTTTATTTCTGAGTATTTAGGGCTCCTGTGGTTGAAAGTAACAGAAACTCTCTGCATCTAGATATAACAGAAACAGGGTTTCAACCTCAGGACCACGCAGGTGTGTGGGAACCGAAGGGCAGGGAGACAGTTGGGACATAGGCAAGGCCATGACCAGGAGCTGGAATGCTATAGGAAGCTATAAAGTCTTTTCATCAGCCTTACATCCCGGCCTCTGACTGTTGTCTCCCACGACAGGCTGGTTTTCTCTGCCAGGATACAGGGGAGAAAATGGTGGCTGCCAATAGCTCCCAAGTTTTACATTTGGTTTCAGAGTGCAGCTATACCAAAGTGGAGTCTATTTGGGAATGACTCTGATAGGACTTATTTGAGCCAATTGTATAGCTCTGGTCCAATCAATTTTAACATTTAGGGCCACATGGTGTGAGCATGGCTGCTCCTTTGGTTAGTGTGAAGAAAGGGTTTTCAGTTTCCATAAAGGGAGATGAAAGACTTATTATAATTATGATGGCCTTTCTTAATAACTGGAGGAAAAATAATGTTCTCCTCCCAATTTGATGGCTTGAATGGCTGCTACATGGTTGTAGCAGATTATCTTTTCCAAAGATGGTCTCCATAATACATCTCATCCTATATATACTTCTATGATGTGATATTAAGCGATAGGAGTCCATGATCTCTTCCCTTGAACCTTAGTGGACTTTTCCAACTACCCAACCAGGACAGCAGAAGTGAAGCTATGTGACCTCCAAGGGTAGATCACAGAAACTCTGTGCAGTACTGCCTGTTCTCTTGGGACACTCATACTTGAAGCCCAGTCCAAGAATCCCTATGGAGAGGACACATGTAGGTGTTCTGATCACCAGGTGAGGCCCACTACCAATGTCATCTGTCAGATGTGTGAGTGAAATGAATCTTCAGATGATTGTAAACCCCCAGCTGATGAATTATCCCAATCTGCCGTATAGAGCAGAGATGAGCGCCATCCAAATTATAGATTCACGAGCAAAATAAAGGATTGTTGTTATTTCAAGGCACTATATTTTGCAGTGAACTATTACCCAGGAGCAGACCATGGATGTGGCGGCCATTTTGTTATCTAAGGACTGAGCCACACTAAGGCTGGTTGAATGATATTCTGCTTGAAGGGAAGACCCTCACCTGAAATGCAAGTATGTGTCTCAGAAGAGGACTTGAAATCTGGAGTCAAAATTTTAGGGAGGCATGTTCAGCAAATCTTTGCTGCCTTTCTTGCCCACTGTGGAAGGAGGGTTCTTCCCCGCCCCTCCTTGACTGTGGACCAGCTGGATCAATGGCAGATAGATAGCTGTGACCCTGTGCCTGTTCAAAGCTTATGTTTTAAGCAACATGGCAAGTTTCCACTTGTCCTCTTTAGAACCTGCCATCCACCATCAGAAGAACTTGGCCGAAGTGTTCAGGGTTCTTTCATGTCGGTGCCAGAATGCAGACACATAAAAGACCTTGATCAGACCTAAAGCCGGAGGCCATCTAAACTCAGCTGAGACCAAGGAGACCACAACCAACCTACAGCCAACCCACACACCTATGAGTGAGAAACCGATGTTGCTGTGAGCCTTTGAGACCCAAGTGTTTGCTTCTGCCGCAGTGGCTAACTGATTCAGAAGGCAGCCAGAGAGAATGCATATCTCAAAGAGCCCATCATATGAATCAGTGCGTGTTTAATAATCACACTCAAATACTTTGAGTCCTGGGTTTACTACTGGTCAACTGTGTGACTTTGGGAGATTAACTTAACAGTTTCAATTCTCAATTTTCTCTTTTTAGACCACAGAGGATAACATTTGCCTCACAGGTTGCTGTGAGGATTAAGTGAGCTGATGTCTACAAGCTGAATACCCAACACACGGCAGGCAAAACTGAAAGATTTATTCCCTCTTCTTCACTTTTTTCCCATTGGGATTCCAATGGGTCTAAAAGTCAAAGGAACAATTTCTAGGAAAGGGATTAAAAGATGACATCCACCAAATCCAGGATGTGTGACAGAACCCAAGATTCCCTAAAATCAAGTGAGCTCTGGTGGAATCCCAGCTGTTTTTGGAAATTTTCTTGTTTTGATTCTGTGAGTATTCTGCTAATTTCCCTTAGGATTTAGCATTTTTTTCATGCTTCCGGCTCTCTTAGCCATGAGGAGAGGACTAGGAGGAGGGGAGTTTTCGTTCCCAAGTCGGCCAGGCTGTGACAGGGGAACATCCCAGTGCTGGGGGCAGCAGGCTGACAGCACGAGAGACTCCAAGGGGAAAACTGAAACTCAACTTTCCCATCAGAAAACTCTCATGTTCTATATGACAAATATACACATACATATACTCACATATGCACACACACATATACATGCATACACACATACATGTATACATGCTACATGTACACATACATAGACATATAATATATGGATATGTGGCATCAGTTAGCATCCTGTCAGGGAAGCAGAACCACTATGAGTGTTATGAAATAAGAGATTTATGCAGGAATCAAACCTATAAAAATGTGGGAAGGACTTGGGAGGTAAAGGTCCAGGAAGAGGACCTAGAACATGAGAGAAGTCTTTGACCAGCCCTCCTGGAGCACTGGAGTGGGAGGACAGGTTGGAGTTTGCAGGGACTGGGGAAACCAGGAGAGCACCACGCCTGCGGGAGTGGGGTTATAAAGGGGAGGTGGTGAGTCTACATGAGGCTACTGCCTCTCGCAGCTACCACCTCTGAGACTGTAGCCAAGAGGGGGAATCCAGAGGGAGCATTCAGGGGTGGATTCCAGAGGAAGGTCCAGGGCTTCTGGTGGAAACCAGAGGAGGACCAGAGGAGAAGAATTGCAGGTTGCTGGGTAGGGGAGTCAAAGGAGTTATCCTTCCATTTACGTTTTGGGGTAATTACTTCTAAGTCTTCATTTTTCCTGCACATACATACAATATATATGTGAGCATTCATTGTTATACATGTACAAATTATACATATTTAAATTTTTTATATATTAAGAAAACAGAATCAAGCTATAAATCTACTTTTGCAACTTGTCTGTTCCATGAATGTCTTGTGGACTCCTTTCCATGTCATTGTTATGTTGACTACATAGCATAGTATTTGTTTATATGGGTTAAAGGGTGAGTGTTTCCTGTCTCTTTATTGCAAATATGTGTGCTTGTGTGTGTGTACATACATGTTTCTGACCTTGTGTGCCATTTCTTTAAACCATATTTCTTTTTTTTAAGTTAGTCAGTCACCATATGGTACATCATTAGCTTTCAATGTAGCATTCCATGATATAAGCCATATTTTTAAAGGTAAAATGTCATTTAAAATTTTACACTTTAATGGCTCTAAATAAACGGTCACCCCAAAAGCTTATGCTAATCTCCATGCTCACCTTTTAGGATATATTTACTCCTGTTCATCTTCTGTTCCTTGTAGGTTATGTCCCTTTCTCTAATGTACTATTTGCCTGCATATGTTGATTTGTTACTGTTACATAGTGTGAACGTATTCTCTAATTCAATTGACTACCTTGTCATGCCTCTGTGGTGTCTTTAGAGGTTTTCTGTTTGAGCAGAACTGTTCCACTCCAGGATGGTGAAACTTTCGCTTCCATGGGTCTTCAACATGTTTTGTATTTAGAGCTCCAAGCCACCTGCAATTTGCTGTTATGTGTATGAGTGTAGTAAAGAATTTAACCTTGCCTCCGAAGGGGTCTGGACTTCAATCTCAGATTCTGGGAAGTAATCCCTAAATCGTTGAAATGTCATGGCTAATAGGAGTGTCTGGGTTTACCTGATGTCAGACTGGATAGTCTGACTGTATGATTTATGGTAGGGGCTGAGCAATCTTGGAGCCAGGGCTGGTCATGCCAGAAAAACAAACAATATGATTTAGGGTAAGGGCTCTGGGCCATACAGTATCAATCAATCAATTAATCATGCCTATGTTAGGTTACCCCAATAAAAACTCTAACATCGAGGCTTGAATGAGCTTCCTTGGTTGGCCGTAGTCTGTGGATGTCGTCACACACTGATACCAGGAAAGTAATACATCCTGACTTCCAGGGGTGAGAGAAATAGATACTCTGCCTTTGTTATACCCCTAGATCCCACCTATGGGCTTCTTCCCTTGTTTCATTTTAATCTGTTTCCATTCCTTGGAATAAACTGTAACCATTGGTATAATATCTTTTAATGAGTTCGTGGCAAATGATAAAGTGAGGTCAGTTGGGGGAGCCACCGACACCCATGACTGCTGTCAGAAGTGAGGGTGACCTTGTGAAGACGTTTCCCCTCACTCTACAGTTGACTAAACTCTGGCAGTGAGGTAAGGTAGGAATCTAGAACTTCTCTCTCTTTCTTCTAAATGGACAACCAATGTTAGCAACTACTCTACCTATCTCAAACTTTCTTATTTTATTTATTTATCTGACAGACAGAGATCACAAGTAGGCAGAGAGAGAGAGGAGAAAGCAGGCTCCCTGAGGAGCAGAGAGCCTGATGTGGAGCTCGATCCCAGGAGCCTGGGATCACGACCTAAGCCGAAGGCAGAGGCTTTAACCCACTGAGCCACCCAGGCACCTCGCCTATCTCAAACTTAGAAGAAGAGCTCTATTGCATACTAAACTCAGGACGTTGTTTAGAAATAAAATATTGATCTGTTTAAACGTGAAACTGTTTAAGGAAGTTTTTGACTGGGTTAAGATTGGTTAGAGTTGGATTTGGGGTACTTCTTGGGACCATGCTGAAATCAGCATTGTTCTGAAGAATGAACAAGGATCCACGGAACACTGTTTTTATACCTGTGTGTTTCTAAAGCCCTGTTGCCCATGGCTGTAGCCATAGGTCTCCTGCATAGCTCCCACCACTGTCAACCAGCTGTCACACAAATGCAGTCCCAGAAGGTCGTAATTAGACTCCTCTGGATAACATCATGGAGCCATCACAACTTGAAGACCAATCTGAGAGTCATTATTTCATTCCATGCATCAGTTTCCTTTCCTCATCTCCCACTCCTATGTGTGTATCCCTTCCTGGGGTATTTATTGAGTGACAGGAATTGTTTCCACAGTCCCCCCATCCCCCCATGCAACAGCATCTTCACTTGGGACTTCCAGCCATGTCTTCATTGGAGACATAGGTCCAGGAACCCCAGAATTCACCTCAGGCAGTGGCCAAGTTTTTCCGTAATTCTATGGTTTTGTTTTGATACTTAATCAAAAGCACATTATGCATAATTGCACAAGAATCATCCTGAAGCTCGGGGGGTCACTTCTCTTAGAGTAGAACGTCATGGGAGAGAACAGCATTTCTGACCCATCCTGTTTTGAAAGGCTCTAACTCCTCTGATTGCCCTTGATCTTCATCTGCCCCTCTCCTTTCTTCTGGCTGTAGGGACAACACACTTCAGAACGCCTCCCAGCTCCTTATTCAAAAAGGCCAACACTTTTTTCTTTCTGTAAAGGACACATGCCAATGAGGACAGACTCGAAAATTCTAGAAATATTTCTTTCAGCTTCTCTCTTCCTTCTGCACCAGGAGTGCAACTACTTTGGTCTCCAGACATCCACACACTTAGTCCCAGTTTTTCCCATGCTGAGGTTTAGCCCCTCTGGTGGGCTGCCCCCCACGGGACTGTTTCATAGACCCTGCATTCCTGAACCCCTACCGCATGGGGAGAGGAACACAGCCGAGCACACCAACGCAGCTTAAGTGGACACGGAAACCCTGATAAAGGCGACAGAACAAAATACAATTGAGTAGAGAGAGCAAGACTCTGAAACTGTGTTTTCTGATGTGGTAGCCACTAGTCACACGTGGGTATTTAAATTTAAATCAATCGAAACTTTAAGAAGGATCATCATCTCTTTTCTCAGAAGCACGAGCCACATTTAAAGTGTTTAACGGCCACATGCAGCTAATAGTTGCCCTATCGAGCAGTGAGGGCAAAGAACATTTCCAGCCATTGCCAAAAGTTCTGTGGAACAGTACTGCTCTCCAATGAGCCCTTCTTGGTTGACCTGGAGACCTGTCTCCCACCTCCACAGGGTCATCTTGGGGAAACACTGGCTCTTTTTTGTAACCACCACTGTTCCTATGTTCCCAGGGTTTTGTCCTGTCTATGGCTATCAGTGCTGTGAACGGATGTGGCCCAAGTCACATATTTTGACAGAAAACGTTATTTACAATTCCCAGTGGGAATTTTCATTTTGATCCTTCATAGGTCTGTTAACATGGGAACAAGAACCATCAGCAGCAAGCGTAGAAAATCCAGTAGGTTTAAATGAAAATACATATGAACCTGTATGTGATAGAAGAGTCAAGATCGTCTCCTCCAAGGAACATATTTATTTTCCTATTTGGTAATTACCATATGAATAGAGAGGAGGCTTAGAAGATAAACGTTCTAGTGCTAAATCTGTTTATTAGCAGGGGCTGTCGTATAGGTGTTTATGTTTGCTGTCGGTGCCAGGAGAAACATCTGTGGGTGGCGACAGCAGGCTGCCCCTGTCCCCCCTAACCCTAAGCCTTCCCTAGCGGGTCTCTCATCCGTCATCCTGACCCTTTTGGTAGGCCATCCATATAGTGTGATGACATTTTTATTTTGCTGCCAGTGGTTCCCAGATGTTCTCCTTCTTGGACCTCCTCCCCTGGGGTGTGAGTGGTTTCAGAGTGGTTGCTCCCAGAGGACAGTCTCCCCCGGCATCCTTCGGACACACGCCTGCTTTTCAACCCTTTAGAGTCTTACTAGTGTTAGGGCCGATTTAATGTTAAAACCTGTTTAACTATTAGGGCTTGCTTAGCCAGAGCGACTCCATATTGCCTAGGTAGCCATATTGTTGTTTACAACCACGGACTTCATTCCGGGAATAAACACCCCAGTAGTTCCTGATACCAGTTCCGGTATAGGTTCTGGGAGTAAACGCCTTAACAATAGAAGCCATGTATCTTGGGTCTGCGGTTATGCCCTATAAAACCAGCCTGTGAGATCGGGACAGGGTTGCTCTCTTCTGAGGCGGCCCTGGCCGGTCATTCTGACTTCTAATGCTTGGCATAGAATAAAGCTTTGTATAACTTTCACTTTGTCTCAGTCTCCTTCCTTAGATAACAGGCCCCAAAATGTAGCATCTCTTAAAAATGCACCAGAGCTATCATAACCATTGCCCAAGGAGCTGACAGAAGAACAAGCAGAAACAGAAGAAGTGTCTTCTGGAGACCAGGAGGGTCTTTTGTTGTATGTTCATTGAACTCCTAAAGCTGTTATGTCAGCCAGTGGCCCTCTAGACATGGTCTTGCTGTGTGAGGATCCTCTGTCCCAACTGGCAGAGGAAGGGAAGCCATCGCCTCCTGGGAATGCCTGAGCTGGAGACCGTGGCCATCTTCAATTTGCCTTTGCCAGAGGGTGGCCCGGGATGCTTCTGGCTCAGCAGGTGCAGCCTGAGGAGGCGGCTCAGAAGGCAGGAGGAACCCAGGGCGAATTGCTTGGAGAAGCAGATGCCATTTCTGGGTAGTCTGGGCATATTGCCTTACTCGCTCCCAGCCTCGGGAGGAAATGCAGACAGCTCTCAGGACCCCAGCACCCCATGGAATCACCATGCTGAAATAACACACACAGAATCCCACTTCTCAGAATGCAGACATCTTTTAGTGGGAATGTGCTGTGGAGAAACACTGCTCTTTCCCCTCCCGTTCCCAGGACAGTCTGAGGGATACATGAGAACCCCACACCTAACAGAATGTTCCTCCTACCGTGTCTGTTTCACAGTTACCCCAGTTAAGCCCAGCTCTGCATTCTCGATGCCCATACATCGTATTTACGCATTAACCGTTATCTCTAGTTACAGACTGAAGGGTCTGGTTAATCTTTAACAAATGTTGGGGGGAAGATAAGATTTGGCAAGGGGAGTGGGCATATTGTCCCGATAATGTGATTCATTCACGGCCCCAATTCGTCACCTCTCTCCCATGGCTACACTTTTTGCCAATAACTTTTCCATTTCTCTCACTAAACAGGTGGAGTCTATTTCCTCGCCATTTAGCCATGGACTCAACCACATGGCTGGCTTGGGCCACCAGAGGGTAGCCGAAGTGACCATGTGATGATTTTGAGCCTAGACCTTGAGAAGCCCTGCACCGGGCAGAGATATTGGGCTCAGACCTCCTAGCCAACGCTAATCTTTACCAGCCGACAGTCAGCCAATCCCAGACCATGCGGGACCCCTGCCCAGACCAGCAGAATGTCGAGCTGGCCCCAAACATGGAAGTGATAAAAGCTTGCTGTGGAAGCCATTGATGTTGTCTGGCTGTTTTTTTAAGGCAACATTATTATGGCAACATTTAACTGATGCCTCCTGTAAAGTGAAGGATGACCCCTTCTTAATATTGGGGATAAAGTGAATCAGAGGGAAATGGGATTTGGGTAGTTTTTCTAGAAAGACATGTAGGCTTTACACTTGATCTTAGCCAAAAGGCCAAGAAGTGATGGGAGATATGTAGGCTTTAAAGTTGTAATATCTTAGTGTCACTCAATATTTTTAATTCTCATAGGTGAGCTCATTGACTCTACCTGAAGCCCAGCCTTGTTCAGATCCCCTGGAGCCAGTCTTTTTTTCCCCATTCTGGTAGGACTTAGGGAGACCTATAGCACTAGCTCAGTGATTCAGAAGTTCAACTTCAAAAATTTCGCTACAGGGTCTGTTCTGTTCTCATCTTCTTGCGGTGACTATGTCTTGGTCTTTTCTGAGATTCACACAGCTGTGACCTTCTGGGTCCTCAGGGTCCACACGTTCTCCACTCCTTGAGTTACTGGAGCCCTACTGCTGATCTGTGTTTTCCAAATTGGGTGCGTCACATACTATCTATGCCGTAGTTTCGTGTCCAGGATGTAAATAACAAACAACAACAATGGACCACCTCTCCCCTATAAATTAGTCTCTTCTTTCACAACTAGATTCTGTCTCCTCCAGGCCCCAAGGGCCTACTCCACTCTGCAGGAGTGCTTTTTCTGTCTTGGATCTTATCCTATCATCAACCCAAACCTTTTCAGGACAGAGAATGAAGATATGGGGAATCAGGCCATGGGAGACAGTGACTGGGACCCTAGTAGATGGATTTTAGGGAAAGATGGTGTCCAGTGCCAGGCCAAACAGCTCTCCTGATTAATATGAGCTTAGAATGGAAAGATTAAGAGAACTCTGCTTTCATTAGCAGCTAGAAACCACCTTAGCAGCTGGATATTGATTCAGTTTTAACTAAACATAATTAAAAAGAGAGAAATTAGAGCAGAATTTCCCCACGTGTAATAATATTGGGGATAGGAGATATTACAGAAAAAAAGGGGGGAGTCCATTGTCATAAAATATGAGGAACGCTGGCTAAGCCTTTAAACATACTTCTTGGTTGTAGTTCTTAGAAATTTTTGCAAGTGATTATTTATTGTCAGTCTCTAAAAGGGAAGATTTTAAAATGTATTTACCTCAGACTTCTTTATCAGAGTCTCTCCAGAGACATTGTGGAACGTGGATGTAGCAAAGAAGTGTGACACCCTCCATTCCAGCAAGGGCAAAGAGGGCCCACCTGATGGTCTGTGTAGAGCCACCAAACCCAGGAGAGAACTCAGGCCCTGGAGGCGCCGGGGAAGAGGCAGAGGCAGAGTTGATACACAACTCAGTCTGGAGACACTTGGGAGCATCGAAACACCTCCCTCCAGTCAGAACTTTGGGCTCTAAGTGTCTAAGTGCCCCCAGTGTCTTTGGGCTCTAAGGATGCAGTCAAAACTGGAAGATGGTTCTAGAAAGGCTGAGGCTTTTGCTTGCAGGGGAGTAGATCCAGCTCACATCTCTCTCAAACCAAAAGCTGGAGTGCCATCCCAGGACAAAAGAGGCTGTAACTCCACTCCCTCCTACCACCACCAGGAAGCTGATTCAAAAATCCAGTCAGGGGAGCCTGGGTGATTCAGTTGGTTGGGTGACTGCCTTCAGCTCAGGTCATGATCCCAGAGTCCTGGGATTGAGTCCCATATCAGGCTCCCAGCTCAGTGAGGAGTCTGCTTCTCCCTCTGACCCTCTCCCCTCTCATGCTCTCTCTCTCTCTTTCTGAAATAAATAAATAAAATCTTGAAAAAAAAAATCCAATCAGTTTCCATTAACTGCTAAAAGCCCGGATCAGAAGTCTGTATCCTAATTAGTACTTTGGAACTGTATGGTCCACCAGGTCTTATCACTCTTGCTTGGATCTTTTTTTCTCAACTTAGAAATTTTTATGACAGAGAATTCTCTAGTATCTTAATTCTTTTTTTAAACTTCCTGGAGGATATTTACATAGGGATATTTGCCATCCTTTATGAAAATTAAGGACATAGATTTCCATTCCTCTAGAGATAAGTCAATGTATAATTTCCTGTTCAAACAGATTTGTTTTTGAGAGGAAAAGGGGGGCACTGTTCATAACTATTTTGGAAGGAACTGTCCCAGGCAAACAGCAGTGTGTGGTCACCCCACTCATAGGAGTATAAACATCTGTGCACATGGGGTTTTGATAACAGATGTCAGATATTGATGAAGCTGTAGAGATGATGGGCCAGGGAGAGAAGACGGGTTAGGGGCCCAGAGGGATGGTTGGAATGGCTAGTGCCAGGGACCCAGGGAAAGGAAATGACTCTGATTATTATGGCAACATGTAGGCGATTACAGTCATGGGCACAATGACTTTGGAAGACATTGAAGATAATATTAAAATGCAGAGGAAAAGCCCTGCTTCTGCAAGGTTTGGAGAAATGATATGTCTTTGAATTAGCTCAAGTTGTTCCATAGCCTGTTCTGAGGCTGGTTAAGTCTCACAATCTCTACATGTCAGGGGGGATCTGGCGTCCCCACATTAGTTCAGTACACTGATGGATCTTTGCCACAAGGGATGAGGGGATGCCCACGGAGATGACTTTGTAATTTTATGATGCTTTAATACCATTAAGATACATGTTGAGTTTCTACTATGGGATATTGGAAACCAAGAGGCATAGGATTTGTAAATTATATTTCATAGAATCACTATTATCCATACAGCCACAATCATACAATGGCCATTTAAATAAACTGCTATAGTTATTAACTAGTGGTGTAGTTTATATCCAGGATTAGAAAGCAGAAAATTCTCTAAGTGGGAGAAACTTAAGACTAATTTCATTGACACTGGTTATTTTTTTTTTTTAAATTTTGTGTGTGCACTTCTCTTTTTCTTCCTCTTCCCTTTCCTCCCCATTATCATTATTATTATTACTAATAGTAGTAGTGATAGTATTGTTTGCTAATGTTAATGAACATAGAACCAGGCACTGTGCTGAGTGTTATTGATCCTGACACCATCACTAATGAAATTCCCATTTCACAGATGAGAAAGCTGAGGTTTAGAGATAGTACATGATTTGTCTAAGATCAGAACACTAGTAAATAGGTTTAACATCCAGGCCTATCCACCAAAACCTGTGCCATTGTTAACCTCCTCCTAGGCAGGTTAGTTAAGCTAACCTGCCTAGTATTATCTGGCACAGAATATTTGGTCAGCATTTCCAAATTTTCTAAGCATAAAAAAATCAGAGTCTGTTTTTTCTTTGATTCTTTGCACCAAGGAATGCTAACAGCCTTCAGTCTAAATAGCAAAAAACAAAACAAAATAAAACCAGGAGCACATGAGTCCCTGTCTTGGGGGAAGTTATATACAGAGAATATTTGACAACCTCAACAGATTATTTTTCAAACTTCTCTGTGCAACAAAATTCTTTTCAATAATAATTATATACTGACCATTATTTTGATCTGTTATTTAGTTTAAAAAGTTCATTTAAAAAAGACTACATTACAACTTTAAATAATTATTGAATTTTGGTAAAATATTTCATATGTAAACTAAAATTGGCACTTATAAAAAATAGTACACTTCTCGTTGGCATACTATTTCACAATTTCAATGCAAATATGACTCCTCACCGTCACGTAAGATGGCAGAATTGAACTAACTCAGGTTTGTTTGTCTTCCCCCTGTGACCGTTGTTACTTTGAATCTATGGGCTAAGGGCAGGCATGTGGAGAAGCCGGGTGATGGAGACACGCAGCCCCGGAAGGTGATAAACCAACTTTCAGAATGATTGTAGGAGGCCTTCTGTCAGGGCTAACTGCAACTAGAAGAGCTTAAAATTACCTTCTACATAGAAAATAGTGTTCAGGAAGGATACATAACGAGCATGTATTAATATGAAGTTCCATATACATTGTCAAAACCTCACTGTACTCATCCTAATTGTTTAGAATGCAGTTTAACAAAAGGTTTTTGGGGAAAGAAAAATTTTATCATACGGTTTAGAATAGCTAGCTCGCATGATAATAAAAAGTAGAGTAACTTTTACTCGTTTTTAATACTCATTTGAAATTCCCAATAGACTATGCCTCCCTTCACTGACTATACCCAAGCATGGCACTCCCACCACCTACCATTGGTAACCTGCTGCTTTGGGGGACCCCAATCTGGTTTTGGGGGCATGTGCTTCCTGTAGGGACTGTCTACACTGTTGGGAAGCTTTGAAGTTCCCACTCCAGTAGAAAAATGACTCTTGGGAAGGTCTCAATCATAGAGGAGAGAGGGGGCTCACGTGTCTAGAAAGAGCTGAAGTTGGGAGAACAGGGTTGTGTCCTTGAGTACCTACCTCTCTGAGTCTGAGTGGTTTGGAAGAGTTCATGTTCAGAAATAGGCTATTAAACAAGGATGGCGGCCACTAAGGAAATGCCTCTGGTAATGAGGCACGTCACTTGTTACAGCCGTGGAGAGGCTGGTGTGGGAGGACATTGAAGACAATATGAAAATGTGGAAAGGGGGCTCTGCCTTTGTATTTTGGGAGGAAGTTTGTGTCTTAGAATTAAGCTCAAGTTTATCATCAACAAGAGTTTGCCTTTTTTTAATTTTTTAAAGATTTTATTTGTTTTAGAGGGAAAGAAAGAGTGAGCTCAAGTTGGGGAGGAGAAGAGGAAGAGAGACAAGAGGATTCCCAGCTGCATGCGGAGCCTGAACCAGTAAGGAGGCTGGATTCCATGATGCTGGGATCATGACCTGAGCTGAAACCAAGGGTGGGACGCTTATCTGAGTGAGCCATCCAGGCACCCCAGGAACTTGCCTTTTAAAGCAGGTAGATAGCAGCATGTTGACAGTGATTCGTAGAGGAACGCTAGGGCTCCCCAAGGGCCAGAGGCAGGCGATGAATGATGGGGCTCATTGTGAAACCACCCTTAGCAGCCTGCCAGAGCGGAGAAAGATGGACGGGAGCAGGGTGCAGAAGGCATGTTCTGCCATCCTTCGGGAGGCACACATTCCTCAACGCCTGCCAGAGATCCCAGCAGGAGGCAATTCTTTAATCTGCATGAATTATGGAGAGAGACAGTTTGTGAAAACTTATGCAAAATTTGGAAAGACTGGAAGCCTTATTGTTCTCAGCCATAAACTGAGCTCTTAAATTAAAACGTCCAACTTGCCCGTGCCAAGGAAAGGTCTTGCCAGACGTATTTTAATGAATGAAAAGACTAACTTGTGATTATGATATGTGTGTTGTATTCATTTAGGTCCTGAGTGGCTTAAAGAGAGTTCCCAATGGCATTTTTCTGATTCTAAAAACAATGAAGTCATTGTAGAAATCACAGGAAAATATTAAGAGTAGTCACCCACAATTTTATCTCTCATAGTGTGTCTAGATTGTTAAATCTTGTCCTTTTCACTCCATAGTGTGCTGGAACATTTTCCTCTACAGGCAATCACTCTATGGCAATACTTTTAATAGATGCATATTATTTCATTGTGTGAATATGCTCTAATTTATTCACTCTATCTGTTATCACTGGATTTTAATATTTTTAATTTTTTCATATAATAAATAACACTGTGGTGAGCACCCTTGTCAGATAAGTCTCTGTATACAATTCTGAATGCTTCCTTATCATAGAGTCCAAATCTCAAAAAAAAAAACAAGTCAAGCTCCTGTTGTTGGTAAATGTGACCCTATTTCTAAGACATAAACTTTCTTATGAACTTGCAGAAGCACACCCTCTTTCTGCATTTTAGTATTATCTCCATTGTTCTCCTAAGTCAACCTCTCCATGACTGCCTCAAGTGACTTTGTTCACCATTTTTCATGGTTACACTCAACAGATAATTATTGCACACTCTCCATGTGCCAGGAAAGGTGGTAAATACTGGGAATCCCATTGGGAATAAAACTGGAAACAATTCCCACTTCTGCCCATGGGGAGCAAAGTCCAGTGGTAGGTGGAGAGAGGTCGATCAAATAATCACCTATGGTGTAAAATGGTACAACGGGGAGATGTAGGTGTTATGAGATGGTGTGGTAGGAAGATTTGACCTAGAGAAGTAAGGGAAGGCTTTCTTGAGCAAGTCAACAAACTGACCTCTGAAGAAAGAGAAAGAATTAACTAGGAGGAGAGGAGTGTGTGGAAGGGAAAAAGCACTCCAGGTGAAGAGTGCCACCTGTCCAGAGGCCAGAGCATAGGTGTGCAGGAGCATAGAGAGGGAAGTTTACAGCTGCTGGGCTGGGTATCCCATGTATGATGGCTGTCCTACTTAGGACAACTTCAAGGGCTGGAAGGAGCAGTTTTGGGCTAGCTTAAGGAATTAAGAAAACAAAGGAGGCAGTGGTGAGGGAAAGGGTTATAGACCATCCACTAGGGTATGAGGCATTGGACCAGCTACTCAAAGAGATGGAGGAACCTCACAGACCTTGGATATACTCAGGAGACTACAAGGGAATGGGAATGGGACAGCTGACCTCTAGGGATCCCAAAGATGATGGTGCTGATGAAAAAGAAGAAATCCTCAGTGTTAAAGACAGTCAAGGCCACTGTTGGGGGTGGGAAATTTTTCCTCAGAGTGTGTATGTTGGACAAAACAAGACAATGAATGCGATGAGCATGTGCAACTCTTCTCAGGGTCAAGGCTTGCTCCTGGGACAATGTCTGCCAGCAGTCACCCACACGTCTTTACCTGTGGGGAGTTGACCTTCACAGGATTAGCCTGCCCTCCCCCCACCCTCCTGCTCCAGTCTTGGGACATGTGCACACTGGGATTATGACAATTATTAGAAAGGTAGCCACATTTCTCCTTCTCTCGTAAAATATTCTGGAAACTTGGAAAACTTGAAAATCTTGAGAGCTTTCATTGTAATTTCAAGGAAATGAGGTTTACTAAATGCTTTTATGGAAAGGTAATGTGTTCTAATGTTTAAAATTGGAGAAATACCTGACAAGGGAGAATGAAGAGCCCGGTCTGCATTCACATGTGCCCCCCGAGACTCACAAAAACAGCTGTGAGGTCCGTACTCTCAGAATGGCTCAGGAGGGCACTCCGAGCAGGGCCTGTATGGCTCAGTATATAAATAATAACAATCGATTCTGAATGTGAATGCAAAAATTAGCTCTCATTCTATTGAGATTTATACTGAATTTAGAATCAATTAGGTCAGGAACATAATGTTTAGAAAACTGACCCAGAAAGTAGAAATCTCCAAGATTTTGTAATATAGATTAAATTGGGGAGATAAGAAAGGAAGGATATACCTGTCCCTACTCCCCCCTACCCCCTCTCCCCGCACAAAGAAACTCCTATGGTTTAAAGCAGAGACAGCCTTCCCATGCTAATTAATCATGACACTCCTTCCTGCCCAGGGAAAGAGTCTCAATCTTTCTCAACACCATACTCTGGACAGCCATTACCAATTTGTTAAGTAGAGCTGGCATACCTGGTGAAGGGTATTTGCAATCCCTTGCCTCAAGGTATTCAGATCATCCAATTAAAATGGATATTGTAAATGGGAGTGTCAATGAATAAATAATAATTATCTTCATGTGCCAAAAAAAAAAAAAAAATCCAGCCCCGCACTGTCCCAGTTTACTGGATATCCACACCAATGAGCCATTATTAGGAATAGCTATAGTTTTTGTTTCTGTTTAAAATAGTTAAGAGTTGTGGTTGCTAACTGGGTACAAATGAATGGACTCAAGACTCTGAAAGTGAGTGTTCTATTCACTTTCTCTAGTGGCACAAAATCAGTTGTGCAGACACATGTGGACTTCAAGGTCAGAGTTGGTGGAGATAATGCAGTGAGGACATATTAGAGATAGAAGGGGCTTCAGGGCCTAGAGTTTTCCTAGAGGAAGCTGCAGGGTCATGAACGATGCCCACATACTTGCCTAAGACTTCAGAAAGAAGGCAGGGCCACAAGACTTATTAGCATTAATATCTGTCATTTATGGAGCGATCTGCGGGGGGCCAGAATCTCACTCTAATATCACAGCTATTATAAAACAAAATTCGATTGAGTACATTTGAAGATCTAATTGGCTTTATTAAGCAATTCATGAATTGGGCAGCATCCCATCTAGCAAGTAGAGAGATAATCCAAGGAGTTGTACCAAATGAAAGGGTTTTTGTAGGAAGGAGGGTGGGGAAAGAAAATTCGTGGCAAAAGAAAAAAAGGGATTGTCTCGGGCCAGGACATGTCATTTTGGGGAAAGGGACCTGCAGGGTTGCTAATCATACAGATGACTTCACTAAGGCTGATCATAAAATTTCCTGCGGACTTAAAAGGTCATGTTCCTAGAATACGTTGAAACTGTAATTAAGTCTTGGTTTGCTGTTGTGGGGGGTAAAGGACTCCATTTTGGGCTCATTTCTCTTTCTTTCTCTCTCTCTCTTTTACATAGCCATCATGTTGTAGAGTAAGTTTTATTCTCCTCCTTTGGTTCATGAACAAGCTGAGGCTCTGGGAAACAGAGCGATGTACTCAGGGTCACACAGCCCTTAAGTTTCACACTTGAATTTGATCCAGTGACGGGGGCTCCAGAGAAACCTCTATAAACGACCACATTAGACTTTCCAGATGTGGCCCCAAAGTAGACGTTTGGGGTGTGTGGCCCCAAAGTAGACATTGGGAGAGTTACTCCCAGGAAAATACATGCCAAGAAAGGCCAGAGATTGGGCAATGTGGGTGGGGGTCGAGGGGAACTGCTGGCAGAAAGAGTGATAAGTCCCTAGAAAAAGACAGGTATAGTTTTCCTGATGTGAGGCAAGTTCCCGGCCATCTTGTGAGAGAATGTAAGAACAGACAACTCCCATCAGGCCAGCAGGTGGTCTAATCCTATCAGGAACTATAAAATTCCCAACGATGATTCAAAATTGAAGATTGACCTGATGCCCACTGAGTTATCTTTCTAGGATCTAAACCTCCTCGAATACTAAAACCAGACCAACTGGAGCCAGATGACCGAAGCAGCCCCTTCACCCCAATTCCATGTCCCCTTCCCCACTGCCCAAGCCCTTTCACCAACATACACACATCCTTAGCTGAAAACTGGTCCAACCCTGCTTTGGGAGATTTCCCTGGTGTTCTATACTTGCTGCCGGTAAAGCCCTCCCTTTTCCTATTCTTTGGCTGCCTTGTGTCTTTTGGCTCAACCCCCACCCAGAGGCAAACCCAGTTTTGGGTCACAGAATGAGATGTTGGATAATCCCGCTGTTTCAGTTTTGCATTTGGATTTACCCAATATTGTGAAAATAACAGGATGCTTTAGTTAACGGCTTAATTTAGAGCTGGCTAGCTATAGGGCTACAAGAGCTAACAGGGTGTAAAAGAAATAGAAGGTCTGAGGATAATGTGGTCCCTCCAGTTACCGTCCACGTGCTGGGGTGTGGCCCCAGCCTTGCTGCTCCCAGGGCCATCTGGGGACCAACAGCTGACCTCACCTGGGTCCTTGTTGGACAGAGTCTTAGTCGCCACCCAGGACCTACTGAATTGGAATCTGCTCTCTTAAAAGAAGCACTGAGCTATGGGGTACAAACTAGAAGGGAAGAGAGGCTGGAAAATATCAGAAGAACCAGCTAGCTATACTCAGGGGGAAAAAAAAAGGCAAAAGAAGGTGGTGGTTATTGTTGCTGTTTTCTCAGAGAAAAAAAGTAAGGCAATTTCAAATTTAACTCAGGGAAATCGTTTTTTTTTTTTTTTTTTTTCTTTCTGGTAAGATGAGAAGCCGATGGGTTTATGCGAAACAGGGTAAAAAAGACTAGAGGCCTAGGAGAGCTGTTGTCACACCTGGTGAGCACAAAATCAGAGTGAGTTGAATAATGTTGTCTTGCTATACCTTTGCTTATGAGGTAGTCCCCATGGTTTTGGGGGTTGTCTTTTTCCTTGGTGACATCCCACACCCAAGGAAACGTAGCTTGTTAGAAATTATAAAATGCCTGTGATGTCTTGCAGAGGGGGTGGGAGAGTGGGAGGGATGGGGCCTGAGTGGAGAGAGAAAACTGGATGCAGGCCTGAGAAACATGGAAAACCCTGGAATGGGGGCGGGGCTTCCGAAGCAGCCTCGAGCTGGAGGATCTCAGACTTCTGCCTGGTGACGTGAAATTTCAGCTGTCTCTAACACAGCTCTCAGAAAATAAAGAATAACTTTGTTGGCCGGGAAACCGACAGCTATTTTTTTTTCAAAAAGGAACATAGCTTTATGGTTTTCTATACTGATGACGAAAATAATACGTATTACAAAGCAATTAAGAGTGAAAAAAAAATGTAACATAGAAAATGAAAGTAACTTCAAACCGCAGAGAACACATACACACACACACACACACACACACACACACACACACATCACAGGTACAGAGTTTTACACACCTGGTATCACATAAAACAGGTTCTCAATGCCAGGCTTGGAGATTGCAGTGCTCTGTGCTCCTAAAACCCAAAGGATAAATGGTTCGGGTGATCCTAGTTTGAGGGTGAGAAGTATACACAAATAATTACTATTAATCTTTTAAAAAGTTTAAAGCGGTTTTATTAAGCCGATGCTAAAACAACAGTATTCTTCCCATGAAATTCACTGAAGGTGGGGTGAATATATACAGCTAAGGAAATAAAACAACCTAGCCCGTTAACCTACCCTCTTTTAACTAGAATCTATAACCATCTTTCATTTGCTAATCTACAGAGAACAATAGGAAGTGGGGAGGAGGGTTGTGGGAGGGACAATGTCAGCTTGCCTTCAGGGAAGGGGTGTCTCTGGGGCCACAGCTCTGAGCTGGGGAGGGTGCAAGGCTTTAGTGGAACAGACTAGTCCACCTAAACTGACTCTCAGGGGGCCTCGGGGTCTTCTCAGAAGCCCCAGGCTACGAGCAGCTCCCTTCCTACTCTGGGGCACAGCGGGGCACCCCGCCCTGCAGCCTGAAAGCAACCCTTTGACTTATAGATCGAAATTGAATAAATGCTTACTTTGAACCCCCAATACAGGTCTCATGTGGCCGGAATGGCTTTGGCCTTGCTCAGAGCCCAGACTTCTCCCCTGGTCCAGCCCATGTGGGCCTCCCCACTCAGAGCCCCCACCTCTGGGCTGCTCTCTTCTTAACCTTAAGAATAAAGCAGCCACTTATTTTACCAGCAAAGGTGGAGTTATTTGGGAACGGCAGAGAATTACAATACGGGACAAGCCAACTAGAGCAAAACCAAGCAAACAAAGGAGAGGAATCTTATTTTATGGAGAAGAAGGATGAAGTTGGGAGAGGTTGTTTTGAACAATGGTCCTTTGGAAAGAAAGCAAGAGTTCTCATTGGCTGAGTTAGGGAGGTGGTCAATTTCCTATAGGAGCTGAACTACCCATCTTTTCCTGTTGGGGCCGTGTCATTGATGATTCCTTCCTGTTGAGATTCTTCTGCTGGGACCTGTAACTCACAGTTCTTCCTGTAACTGACATTGAGCGCTACAGCTCCCCCACCAACCTCCCCTTCTAGCCCCACCAAGTCCACTTTAGTCAGGTTTCCCATTATTAATTTTCACACTCTCTACCTCTGGAGCCAAAAAACCCAACCACCTTGACCTTACCCTGTGCTTCCTTCCCTCTTCAGGCCTGATATTTGTGCTCCTGACCCTGCTCTGGGCATTTGCTTTGTCCCCACACTCCTTTCTTCGCTTGAGATTTGGCATCAGTGCCCTGACCCTGGTCAATCCCAGGGTCAAGTGTCCTGTGACTCATAGAGCTTTAGGCAAGCATTCCAGCCCATGGCCCCTCCTTCCTCTGCCAGCCTCCACATTTCAGGTTAAGTTTACTTGGATCAAGGTCTTGACAGCCTCTCCCACGCCCCCTCCCCCATTTTATTTTCAAAACTAGAACATCTGCATCAGGGAAGGTGATGATTCAAGGGCATAAGAGAAAAGTTAAGGTAGTTTCTGTTACACCGAAAGGGACAGAGAAAGGGGGCAATTTCCTCCACTGGAAATCCCACAGCCATGAAAATAGATGAGAAGGTGGCATTTTTTTTTTTTTTTTTTTTTATGCCTTGCTCATCAGGGGAGAAAATCAGCAGCGTTTCCCTATGCTGTGAGAACTGGGTTGGAGATGCCCCTCTAGGAAGAGGGTTTTCTGTTTCGTTTTTTTTTTTTTTTTTTTTAAATATGGAGTTCTTGGTCACTTTCCCAGATTCTTTTTAAAAAACAAACAAACTCTAACTCAGAGGGGTATTCATGGGCATGAGTGAACACACACACACACACAACACACACACACACTCACACACACACACACAGAGGTACACACTCTTAATTTACACTGATTCTAACCAATCCAGATACTTTCCCCTTGGGGCCAGTGTCCTTGGGGCCAGAATGAGGATCTAGCTTCCACTGCCTCTTCTTAGGCAAAGGATGATCGTGCTGGACAGCACAGCTGAGGACTGACAACTAGGGGCCCAGTCACAAGACTCTTTGGCAGGGGAGAGACTACTTGGCAAACCACAAGTATCAAGAAGGGAAAAGGCAATAATTGAACTCTGGGTATTATTTATAGATGTCTGGGGCTGGCTTGATGTGGACTCCAAACAAGCAGTTGATTTGTTTGGAAACTCAAAGGAGTCATCTTGTGTCACGTTGTCACAAGAACCCTTGGGTATGAGGAAAATCTTCATTTCTTCCTTTGGCTGATCTGGTAGGCTTTGTGCTGTCACCTCCTTCCTGTTTCTTCTTGTGGGTCCTCAGGTCCAAAGGTCAACTGAATTAACTCTCACCTTCCTCTACTGAATGAGGACGGCTTTAGTAATGCCTTAAATGTAGATTTTGCTTGTTCTTCAGAACAGTCTTTGGAAGAATCCAGTTGGGAAGATGGTGACATGGGAGGTGAGGTGAGGTGCCCAAGGTCACCAGGAGGGGAGGAGGAGCTGGAATTGCTCTTCCTACAAGTCATCTGGCCTTGCTGTGCAGATTTGCTGTGACTCTAGCGTATGTCCTCCATGATCATGGCCAATGCTTGAATAACTGATTGGACATCCTGCCCCAAACCCTATTCTCAAGCTATCCAAGCAATCTTGACTATTGATAAATCACCTTAATTTCTTGTGTCATGTGGTTTTGTTCTTAGCATTCCCTGGCTAAGCTTCACTTGTGGGAATTGGGCTTGAACTTGTGCTTTGAAAGAATAATATTGAACATTCATGCATTCATTCAACAAATACTTATGGAAATTCGTCAGTTGAACTGGGAGATGAGCACTGTGCCAGGCATGGGGATCTAATAGCTTTTAGCATCTCTTTCCCAGCCGCTCCAGGGAACCCTGACACCTTCCAGATAAGTCTGTAATTAGAAGCCAAGGTGAATGTGGAGAAGGAAGGAAACAGGATAGAAGAGTCAGGAAGGCTTCCCTGCAGGGTGGCATGCGAGCTGAGGTATGGAATATAAGAGGGATGAAACAGACCAGGGAAGGGTGACAGCAGGTGCACTCTGGGCAAAGGACCTGTAGCAAGGGGCCCCCAAGGTGCTCACAGAATGGAAAGCAGGCCCCTGGCAGCAGCATGGCAAGAGTGTGGAAGGCTAGACAGGGTCACCCGGGGATCTCTTCCAGGGCCACAACAAAGGCACGCCCCCCTCCCCCCGTATGTCAGGGGCTCAGCTGAGCTGGGGACAGCAGGCTGAGCTGCCAGTTCTCAGAGAAGCCCATGGAAGCAAAAGCCATAATGAGAGTGAATGCTATGGTATGAGAGTCTTAACCGGAGAAAGCGAAGTCCCCCGTTCCTTTCCCTCCTGAACTGGAAGCACAGAGGTGGGGAGAGCCATGGATAGAAGGTTCCAGCAAAAGCTTGTGATGGACCCTGGAAAGGGAAGGGAGCAGAAGGGTGCTGGGGACTGAGAGTGGGGACAGTGCCTTCAGGGCTCCTTCTCCCTCCACCCCACCTCCAAGGAGTGGAGGAGGCTCAGCAAGGCTCCCAAAGAAGGTCTGCCCAATGCCCAGATAATGAGACTAAGGAACCAAGATGTCTGTGCTAGGAATGCAAACATGTGACAGAGCATGGCTGACTAGGGTGGGGGTGGGCGGGGTGGGGAGGTGCCCGAGACCCTGACTGCAGCTCCCCTTACACACCACCCCCCTAAGCAGGTGCGGGAGGCCAGCCAGATAAGCCTGGGTATGGCCTTTGGTCGGGTCCAAAAAATGACACAGAGCAGAGATCCGGTAGAGAATAGGAATCAGCCCAGAGAGATCAGAGGGAATGAATGAGGAGTTTGTGCTTTTTCCTGAACAAGAGGGGATGTGACCAAGTGTGAAAGGTTGGGGGAGAAGGGGGGGCAGAGGGGAGAGGAAAGGGGATAAGGGGAAACACTAAGAACAAGAGAGGAGGGAGGAGTAGTGTAGGGATGGATAGCCTGTGAGTGGGGTGTGGGGGAAAAGGGACCTTGGGCCAGCCCCTGATGAGTCAGCTGGCTCATTCTCCAAGCTGGAAGTCAGCAGTCCTCAGCCAGGGGAGTGAACTGGGCTCCAGGCAGCTGAAGGTTCAGAGACCAGGAAAGGCTCATGTCCCTGCGCCCAGGGAGGCCAAGATTGGAAGCTCCCTGCCCCCCCCCCCAACAAAATCCCACAAATTCCCACCCAGGCCCTGGGTTTGCAGATTGAAGGAGACCCCACTCCTTCAGAGTCTGAGCTCAGAGGCTAGTCTGAACTCAGAGGCTAGTCACTTAGTATCATTAGCATTGTAACTACAGATTTCACCCTACAACAATTATAATCCCTTATTTTACAATAAGGGATAAGGATTGCTTAAGAGCTATTATGAAAAATTATCCAAAACTTGCAAATAAGGCAAAAGAATGTGTACTCTCTCAATGTCTTGGGGGCAGGGGGGGCACTGTCCAACCGACCCTCCCCAGGACCATGTAAGGCGATGCCCCTTTATTGGACTTGACTCTTGTTCGTGGCCGACTTGGTGAAGGATAAGCGTATCCTGGAACGCTGTTTTCTGTTCTCCTGTCCCACAGTCTAGCCTCTCCCACCACTTAACACTGCAAGCTCAGTGAGTTTAACCTTCCACTAAATCTCTCTGAAGAATTTTTGCCCTTTTGTATTAGGCCGTATTTCTGCTCAAATGCTTGATGTCAACTTTAATTATCATTGGGACTAGTTACTCAGCTAAAAGGATCCATTTCTTGCCCAAAAGGTAATTATGAGAATAAAATGGGTCTGCTAAAGACATGTAATTTACTTGAATCCTTTTATAAGGCCGCTATGGAATACAAGGACAGGAGGGTAACTCCTTCTGCAGGCACAAGAAAGAGTGAAAAGACACAGAAAACACCCATCGCCGAATTCATAGCTCTCCTCTGACTCCGTCTGTTGGGATGATTCCTTTGAAGTAGCCACTGGGGGCAGAGAAGAAAGGAAGAAAGCAGTACTTTCCCCAGGCATGGACAGGAATGGGAGGTGAAATTTAATTTGAGACAGCTTTACTCTCATCACACTGATTGATTTGAAGAATGAATTGAGCAAATTGGCCCTTACCTTGGGGCTTCTGGAGATAAACCTCATCCTTAGTTATGATTCCAAGACTTCTAATGGTGCATCAATGCAGTGAACTCTGTCCAAAATCCAGCCAGTCAGCCAGCCAGGATGTTTTGGTGTCTTTGTTGGGGTTTGATCGGATCATTGCCTGAATTCAGAGACTCTTTTGGCATAGAACACTGGTGTTGCTAGTTGATAATGGCTATTTTTAGCCCCACAGCCCCCGTAACCAAACCAACAAGGTATTTGGGTGTAGTATGGCCAAAACGACAGCCATGGTCATAACCTCTCTCAGTCTGGTTGCTTCACTAGTAAAGGGGGAATAAAAATACCCACCCTGCTTCCTGCACGTGGATATTGATAAGTCACCTGAGAAAAGAACAATCCTTCACATTACACAATGGTATATATGGTGTACAGAACACCATAACTACATAACTCTGGTTATAGAACACCATAAATGACATAACTGGAAATTCCCAGAAAGGAAGGAAACATCCAGGAGTGGACAGTCCATACCAGGGCTGAGCCCCTGACAGACAGAGCTTGTGAAAGCTCCATGCTCTGGAGGTGTTGAGCGCTCCCTGGTAGGCCATCTTTCTCTGAGGCCCCAACTCCAGTGAGCACTGAGGACACTACAGCTCTTGGCAGAGGATCTCACTTACCCTGAACTCACCCTATCCTTGTTAACTTCAAGGCCTCTGTGTAGCTTTCCAATCACAAGGTTATAGGCGAGGCTCATTGTTTGACAGTTCCTTCAAAAACATGGCAGGCTTCTCTTCAATTTTCTTCTAGTTCGTTCCAAATGCCAGAAACAACCTCTTCTATTTTCTTTCCCCAAACATATTCCCCAAGTCTGTTTTATTTCTTTGCTTCCAAGCCCACACTTTTCTGTTTCTCAAAGTAATGGACCTATATTGAGACCCATGGCATCAACGAGCTTGAGAAGGCAACATTCTCAATGTGACCTTTGCCACAGGTCTAAGCTCCATTGGTTTACTGGAAAATCCCAATGAGACTGTGCTGTGCAGAGCCTTTTTTGGTCTTTTGGTCTTATCTCTTACTATTTAGGGTCAAGAAGCAGTAGGTCTTTCTAATACCTTAAAACCCTTCATCTCTGAACTTTATAGCTTTCACTCTCTGCTTGTAAACCAGACTCACTTGAGCTCATCTCTCTTTTATAGCACTGTAATATCTTCTAAGCCCTGCAACAGACAATACAGACTGTCTCTCTGGATTGTTCCAGTAAGTTCTTTAGACTCACAGACTCAGCAAACGTGTGGTCTGCCACCACATCACACCCACACAAGTCTCCCATCTTCCCTGCTGCTTACACATGTTACCCCACCACTGTTGCCTGACTCAGCCAATGCCGCACAATTTCAGTCTTTTTTTTTTTTTTTAAATTTCATTTAAAAATGAAAGAGAGTATAAGAGTGGGATGAGAGGCAGAGGGAGAAGCAAGCTCCTTGCTGAGCAGGGAGTCCCACGTGGGGATTCAACCCAGGGACTCCAAGATCAGGACTGGAGCTGAAGGCAGACACTTAACCATCTGAGCCACCCAGGTGCCCCCAGTTTTAGTCTTTTGAGGATGGCCACATCCCACTTCATGGTACAAATTTTTGTGCTAAGTTGGCTAGGGTAGACTGTGATAACAAACTCAAATGGGTACTAGCTTAACACTTGGATGTTTATTTCCCATTCACAGAATAGTTCTGGAAGATTCCAGATCAGCAGGGAGATTGTGTGTGTGTGTGTGTTTCTGCTCCACATACACTAATTTTAGAGACTGATGTTTCCCATGTGGCTTCAATGGCACCATCCCATCCTCCCATCAGTTGGAAGGGAAGAGAGATGTGAGAGATTTTTACTGGCCAGGACTGGAAGTGGTGAGCCTCACCTCAGCTCATCTTCCATTGGCTAGGACTCCATCACATGACCACAACTGACTTCATGAGAGTCTGGCAGGTGTAGTCTAACCATGTGCCCAAGGAGAAGAATGCATTTCTGTAAACAGCAACAGTGTCTGCCGCAGTGCTCAGACACATCATCCCTAATGCACAAAGGAGGGCTGGCCTCCCAGGTCTATGAGGAAGAGAAGGGGAGACGGTGTTGTGGGACAGCACCTGGAAATGCTAAGGCGTGGGCAAAACATCTTGGGAGTGACATGATAAAACACCTGGTAAAATATAATCAAACAGAGAAACTGTCACCACACGGACTACATTAGTAATGTTTTCGTCTTACTCTAGACTATTCCTTTAGGGATAAGGATGCCCCTCAATCATCAGAGATAACCTCCAATTATACGTGACTATGCATCCAGGCACCATACATCTAGCACAATTCTCTGCTGTCTTTCATAAATTGTCATTGAGGAGGAATGTGGTGGCCTTTTACACAAGAGCTTTGACAATAATGTGATGCCTGAGAAGTTTCTAGATACTTTGTCTACAGTTAAAAAAAAAAAAAGGAAACTGGAAAAACAAACTGTCACTTTTATGTGGCTGTGTACATGTACAGCATAGTGATTGGGTACTATAATATACATTATACTGAGCTCACCATGAGCTTAGCTATCATCTGTCACTATACAAGGCTATTAGAATCCCATTGAGTATATTCTCTGTGCTGTACTTTTCATCCTTATGACTTACATTCCAGAACTGGAAGCTATATCTCCCACTGCCCTTCACCCATTTGGGGCTTTGTTTCCTAATAAAGAGCCTGGTGGTGGAGCCTAACCCTGCGGGGAAGTGTTTTCAGAGTGAACACTGGGAAGCATGTGCCTCTTAGTGCCCTTTGATCTCAGGAAGGGTCCAAGGGGATACGGAGCTGGAGAGACGTCTTCTGGAGGCTTCTGGGTTGAGAGAAGGAGGCAACCCTTGTCTTTGGGAATACCTGAGGAGTTAGAAAAGCCTGGTGGTGGTGGAGTGGTTTCTGGGAAGAAAATTCAAGTTGTTAAATGGCAGGTAGACAAGCATTTGATTAAGTCTCCACATTTGAGGGATAAGAAGAGACTTTTGTGACATGCAGGGTCATTGGAAAAGGCAGATCTCATTTTATTCTTTTGATTACAAAACAATGTTTTCACTAAGACCCCTCTCCTGTCTTCTTGGACCATATTAGCACAAAAATTGAAAGGTCTTGGCTACCTTCCCAGAACAAAATGAGGTATCCGTGTGTGTGTGTACAATTCTAAATCATCTGAAAGCCTTGTGTTTCTACTCTTCAAGGTCATCTAGGAGTATAAACAAATAATAACTGGTTTTTTAAAAGTAAAAGTGAAGTATGTAACTTTAGTCTTATACATTTCTTTGTCTAAATATGTGCAAAATGTGTGTGCATAGGAAATAATTCTTATGCAAAAAATAAAATAAAAAAGTAAATGGATCAGATCAGTATTCAAGGAGATGTGATTGTTTGTGTTAGTGCTAGCATTACCAGTGATATTAAGAGTGTTATTATCACTATTTAAATATCTTTTTTCTTGAGATGTAATTGATATTTCTATTAATTCCTGAAGTATAAGTATCAGTGTTAGATGGAGTGAATGACTTCCAAAGAATAGAAAAACCTAAAGATGTATGATTTTATGTTATTCATATTGAATGACCACTTAGTATAATATATCACATGCTCAACACAATTATTTTGTATTGATGCCCATTCATTCCCACGTATACTCACATTCAGAAGGGGAAACAAGCATTTTAGGTGAAAGGAACAACCTCTGCAAAGGCCTGGAGGTAGAAACGAGTCTGTCATGGCCAGGAGACTTTCTTTTCTTGGACCTTGGTTCCTGGTTGAGACCAGGATGGGGAGAACTGCCCAGCAGTGTCCTTTGTGGATCTTCTTTGGGGTCTGAGTCTGGAAATGGTGCAGTCAATGTAGGAATCTGCAGGAGAGGGGTGGTGTCACTGGGGCCAAACCTGAGGCTATGGGAGGTGTGCTCAGAAGCCTGCAACCTGTAGCCCA
The DNA here is from genome assembly GCF_022355385.1 of Mustela nigripes. NCBI lineage: Eukaryota > Metazoa > Chordata > Mammalia > Carnivora > Mustelidae > Mustela > Mustela nigripes. The sequence goes on from NW_026739490.1 coordinate 3,650,813, forward strand.
GGAATGTGCTAGCACACAAACCTCCTTGCCCTCTTTATGAATGACCTCCAAAGCCAGCCTTACTTTGGAAAATGCAATTAGTGTTGTCAGCCGAACTAGGTAACACCTGAGATAGTTTCCTTCCTGGCAACTCAGTCATTGCATGAACAGCTCAGAACTCTGGCTGAAGAAATGCTAGATAGACAGCTAGGCATGGGTGGCATACTTCAGAGTTGAAAGCCTACTTCAGGTTTCTAAGCCAGTTTTCTGTGCCTGGGCTTCCATCTGTAGAATCTCATGGACTTGTCCATGTGCACAGGTCCCCCAGAGGTGAGAGTTCTCTGCTTTCATAAGATTCTCAAAAGAACCCATGATCCTAGAAAGTTAAAGAGCGTGGGTTTGGAACAGTGGCCGGACATGAACAGTTCAACCTTTGATTATACCAGGCTTGTCCCCACATAAAAATGGGCCACTCAGCTGCTTCTCATATGCCCTCTCTCTGAGAGCGCAGATCTTGTCTTCCACGCTGCCTAGGATCACACAGCACATCCCTTCCTTCCTTTTCTCCTCACTGCTGCAATCTGATCTCCCCCTTGATTCACCAGCATGGCTAAGGTCATAAAGCCACACCCACAGGGACCAAACCAACCTTTCCCACTGCTTCAGACTGCTCCCAACTCTACGTTCCTTAAACTATTTGCTCTGTCAATAAAATATTGACATTTCATGCTGTCCTGGAATTTAATAGATACCAAGCCTGGCCCTCTTCTCCATGTCCCGTGGTGATCTCCCAGTAACACCTTTCCAAATGTCACCATCCTCATTATCGTTAATAACCAGCATTCATAATTATAACCATAATACCAGGTGTCAAAAAAGCCATTTTGTTGCTCTGTACCCCCAGATATGCTTTCTCCTGCAAGCCTTATAATATTGGGAGAAGCAGGCGAGAGAGGTGGTCCTTGTCGTTTCAGAGATGAGATAACAGAGTCCACCCTAAAGAGTGTAGTGCCTGGCATGCAGTCCCGAGTCAGTTCGAGGCATAACAAAGAATGGGACAGAGATCAAAATCCCCCTTCGGGCTTTGGGCTATGCTACACCTTTGTGTACACTTTTTTTTTTTTTTTGAACAGGAGTCAGATTTTATTTTAATCCACTCCAAGGCCCCTAACTGACATCTTGTTTTAATTATGCCCTTTGCTTACTGAATTTATTATGGTTGCCATGTGAAGATTTGACTGCTTAAGTCACTCTGGAGGAAAGCCCTTGAACTGGGCTTTTAATTGGATTGGATAAAGATAAATCAAGCATAACCACATATAAATTTTTTAAATGATTCTATTAAGCAGAGAGAGCCAGTTTCTACCCCCGCACATTATAGTTACTAATCATCTTCTATTTCTGATATATATATATATATTTAATATTCTTGTCTTTTCCTTTTGGTTTGCCTGCTCTGCTGGACAAATTCAGTGCTTCATGGAGTGGAAACATGGATTATTATGTTGACTTTATTTTAGCCTTTATTTAGGCTGAATTTACTAGATTTAGTACACAGGGACAGGGTCTTGGCATCTCTGTATCCTCACCTCTTTCCTACTCCTTCCACAGTGAACCAAACTGGGACCCTAGGCAAACATTCATCCCGTCTGGAATTGGATTAAGAGCTGTGTGCAAAGCCTGACATTCCCATCCTCCCCTAGAGGGAGGATGAGAAATAATCCCCACTGTTTGGAAGTCCAAACTCTGAAATGTCCATGATTCTACGAGGCTCTTGGATTGATGGACATGGCAAAGCCCCCTTCTCTGTGTGATTATCAGCAAACAGCCCTTACCTAATTGACCACCTTCTGTCAGTTACAAGTCTCCCCAGTATAGCATCAAGGAGGGGCTAAATAACGTAGATAATTGGGAATAGTGTAGACGGTCTTGCAGATAATACTGATTATCCTCGTGGACCGCAAGACCTAGCAGTCAGTAGACCAGTGCTTCCATATACACTGTATGATGCTATTGATGGTACAGAGGAGATGGTGGGGTGGGAAGTGGGATGGAGGCAGTAGAGACATAGTCACCCCAGAAACCCTTTCATTTTATAAGGTTCCATTCTGGAACAGATATGGCCTGGGAAGTAATAATGTAAAGAAGAAATCGGATTCCATTAGAGGGAAGAGCCCTGTGGGAGAAAAGTAGCAGAGGCTGCAATCTAGACAAGGAATGTTGGACCTGAGCCCTAGAGATGGACAGGGCAGCTCAGGGCCAGGGGGACACACATTCTTAGTGCCAGTATTTGCCATAGGAATCACACTTGAATTAAACCAGGCCAAAATAGTCTGGGCATTGCTAATTGCAGTGCTTCCACCAGGCTATGTGGTAGAATTCTACCTTCCTGCATCTCTGATGACTCCATAAACAACCAGGGCAAACCAATGGAGCCATGAACTGTGATTTGACTATCCAGATAATTTGATAGAAGTAGGAAAAATTCCAAAAGTTGTAGGTGATCGTTCAGGGAAAGCTCTATGCATTATATGAGTGGGATCATCTCCTAATTACACTATAAGACCTATTTTGAAATTTCTCATGAACTCAAACAAAAAAAATATTTTGGGAAGCCAGGGTAGGAGCTCAAGTGGCTAAGCCAAGGCAGCTCCTTCGGGTGTAAGATGCCTCCAAAACTTGAATGAAATGAGCAAATATGTTCCGCATTCTTAGAGCCAATGCAGGAAGTATTTCTTAACCCTTTGCTCTGTCTGGAACATGGCATTTGGGGGAAAAGAATTTCAGCAAAGCTCTGTAGCAGGGGATATAAGGCAGAGTGAGCCTGAATACAGGGTTGTTATCTTCCCATTTGTGGAAGTTTCTTTTTAGCCTGGCAAATCAAACAGAAGCCGGAATTTGACGCCTAAAGATGAAAACGTGTGGAAACCAACCGTGACACCCTCCGTAGCCCCTCTTAGTCCATCTTATCCCTCTTATTCCATCTCTCTTTCTCCTTTATTTATACTATATTCTATTTTTTAATGTTACCCTCAAAGTCATTGCATTTATTCTTTACTTAGAATCTAATACACATTAGTATTTTATCACTCCCTGGATGATTCAGTGGACTTAGAACACCCTAACTCCATTTATCTTCTTCTGTGTTCAGTTTTATAAACCAGAGCTTCAAAAATATTTAGACATCTGTCTTTCAGATTTTTATTACTCATCTTTCTAAGACATTGCACTCTTTTATTGTGATTACATTTGCTTCAGCTTTATGTTATTTGGCATATAATTGAAAGTAATTTTTTAAAATTTTATTTATTTGACAGAGAGAGATCACAAAAGTAGGCAGAGAGACAAGCAGAAAGAGAGAGAGAAAGAGAGGGAGGAGGAAGCAGGGTCCCTGCCTAGCAGAGAGCCCGATGCAGGACTCGATCCCAGGACGCTGAGATCATGACCTGAGCTGAAGGCAGAGGCTTAACCCACTGAGCCACCCAAGCAGCCCCCACATGAATGCCAACTTTTCTGAACATAAGTGTGGCATTTACAAACTTTAACCGTTATTGATAATATGACTTTGTTTTTAATCGTGAGACTTAAAGGAGTTTTTCTTTATTATCATTCAAATATTTGCCAGTTTTTGTCTAAGTGCAGGTCTTTCCTCACTGGTTTTACCTGTTAGAGTTTTCTATTTATTTGTTCATGCCTTTTAAGAGACAAGCTCTATGCAAATGATAAAACAGTAAAAGTTAAAATCACTGCTTTTAAGGAGTATAAAGGAGTGTCCTTGGGGATAAATTTTTAAAAATACTCATTACAATTTAAAGGATTAAGAACCAGGATGTGGGAAATATAGGGCCCTGTGGGATCACAGAAGAAAAGGACAAAGCCCAGACTGATGGGTGGGGGTGGGGGCGTTACAAGTAATGTTTCCTAGAGGAAATTTGAGATCTTTTTGTGAACAGCATAATCTCTGGGCATTATTGTTACTATTATTATTACCTATAAGTGAAGTCTTCACCTTTCTGATGGAAACCATGATTGTCATTGTAACAAAGAGCCCTTGAGGGGACCTGTCTTCTCAACCAGTTAGCCCAGGTGGAGGATCTCTAAGTTACAGCTGCAAGAGGAGTTATAATTCAATATTATACATGGCAAATAGGGACTGCAAGATTGTTTGTTGGTTTCAGTACATCAGCTGAGGATAAAGTCAGGGCTTTTGAACTCTACTATATGCCCTCCATGCTCCAAAGACTTGCTGAAACACCTTCCTCTGGCCTGATCAAGCAGAATGTGATAAACGACTCATATGACATCTTCAAATGTTGCTGCAGGCATCCAAGTATGACTTCTTAGCTTGCACATTTCTCCCCTCCCTCCTCCAGCAATGTTTGTTTACAAAGATTGATGAGGCTAAACGAATCATAAAAATTACTATTTGTCTTAACTTGGGTATTCCCAGAAGAAGACAAGGTTTCAAGTGCCACTAGTGAATTTGGAATGTGTAGAGAACACCAGCAGGGGAGTGGAACAGTGAGGCAGGAAAGGGAAGGCAGCCAATAAGGAGCAGAGGAACCCCAGGGGACTAGGAGAAAGCCCTCGCTCAGAAGGATGCCAGTACTGGCAGCTGACAATGGGATGGGGCTTTCTGAGTTGGGGGATCCTAAGGGATGGGGACCCAGTCAGTGCTGCTCCTGGTTCTTCCTGCTCTTTGCCCAACAGACACCAGTCCTCACTGAATAATTTCATGATTATGCTGAGTGAAATAAGTCAAGCAGAGAGAGTCAATTATCATATGGTTTCACTTACTTGTGGAGCATAAGGAATTAAACAGAAGACATTGGGAGAAGGAGAAGAGAAGGGAGTTGGGGGAAATCAGAGGGAGAGATGAACCATGAAGGACTGTGGACTCTGAGAAACAAACTGAGGGTTTTGGAGGGGAGGGGCATGGGGGGGGGTTAGGTGAGCCTAGTGGTGGGTATTAAGGAGAGCATGCATTGTATGGAGCACTGGGTGTGGTGCATAAGCAATGAATCTTGGAACACTGAAAAAATAAAATTAAATTAAAAAAAAATGAAAACCCATCCTGCCTTTTAGATCCTTGAAGAATAAAGAACATACTTAAAATTTTATTTATTTATTTATTTATTTATTTATTTAGAGAGACGGAGATCACAAGTAGGCAGAGAAGCAGGCAGAGAGAGAGGAGGAAGCAGTCTCCCTGCCGAGCAGAAAGCCTGATGCAGGGCTCCATCCCAGGACCTTGGGACCATGACCTGAGTTGAAGGCAGAGGCTTTAACTCACTGAGCCAGCCAGGCGCCCCAGAAAAATCTATTCTTTCAAGGATGAAACAAATTTGAGCAGTTCTTCTGTTTCAGACACGGAATCGAGCTTCCAACAGGACAGTCAAACCCAGTACATTCCACTGCTTTGTGTTCTTTCACCATTCACCAGTGGCCACCTCCCTCCTGCAGCTTCCCACAGCAACAGATCCATGGCCATGGGCACTCACCCCACTACTGATATGCCTAACTGTGGATCCTTCCCCTAGGGTCTCCCAAAAGCAATTCTTTAAACTGTTATATATGCACCATAAACTATGGCATTATGGCCTAAACAACTGGAACAGTATAATTAGTAAAGTAGAATTCGTGACCATTTCAAAGTTGTCATTTCTTTTCTAAAATATATTATATAGGCATTATAAAATGTGCCTTCCTAAATGCCCACAGAATTTTTTTTTAATTTAAAAAGCTACAGTAGTCAGTCCCGAGAAACTAACAAAGGAATGTTAGAAAAATGAATATATGTAAGCCATGTTCTCGAACGTATAACAGAACTAGAAACAAATAGTAAGAGGTAAGACAAATTTTATGCATGCTCTTTTAAATAGTTATTGGATTAAGGAGAAAATCAAAGGATTGAAAACAGCTAATTGATGAATAATGAGAATCAAGATAATTCATATTAAAAATTATGGGACATGCATAAAGTTGTTCTCAAGCAATCTGTAGTAATAAATATATTTTTTAAAAGCAAAAGCAAGAAAACACATTATCCCAACTTCAAAAAATGATGAAAAGATAAAAGTAACCAAGGAAACAAAAAGAAAGAAATTAAAGTCATAAAAGCAAAAATAAATAAATAAGCCAGTAGGGAGAAATGATGATATGAATAGATAATGAATTTCAAGAAAATGTCTTTGAAAAGAAACAGTAAAATGGACCAGCCGCTGGAAAATCTAATTTAAAGGAAATCCTATATTCAAAAGGAAAAAAGAAAAAAAAAGATAAAATGTATATAGAAATTAAAATATTTTTAGTATAATAAAATGCATACTTGATCTCTAATAAATTTGAAAGTCATTGAAATGGAATTTTTATTTAAGATGGTTAGAATTAATGAACTCAATTCATAGGAATCATCTGCTTAAATCACTTAAGGGAGACATGAAGAAAATTGTTAAAGAATTATCCTCTGAACCCTAGACAAGCTAACTACACATTAAACCATTATAAAGCAATAGCAAATAAGACAGGTTGGTCCTGGGGAAGGAGTAGACACTGTGTTAGCTTTGACAGCAAAGAAGAGGAAAACCCGCTTCAAATGGACTAAAATATCAAGGAAATTTATTGCCTTCTATAACTGGATATCCACAAGTGGTGGCTTCAAGCAGCATAATCCGCACTTTGCATCATCAAGGAGCCAGTTATTTTTTTTTTTTTTAAGATTTTATATATTTATCTAGAGAAAGGGAGAGAGAGGACACAGGAGCAAGGGAGAAGCAAGCTCCTCACTGAGCAGTGAGCCTGGTATGGGACTTGATCCCAGGACCCTGGGATCACGACCTGAGCTGAAGGCAGATGCTTAACCGACTGAGCCACCCAGATGCCCCAAGAAGCCAGATCTTACCAGATCTTACCTGAACATCCTGGCTGTCCTGGTTTTGCACTTTAGCCTGACTCTGGTATGGTTGCAAAGTAATGTGGCAATTTCAAGCATCCTATCCAGACAACAAAATCTAGAGAAAGGAAGAGACTGTGTCTTCCCTAGATTTTTTTAAAGATTCAGATATTTTTGCCCAGAAGATACTGTCTAACATCTCAATGGTCAGCATAGGGTCACACATCCAACCCAAAAATGACCATCAAGGCAGTGTGTTGACCATGATTAGACATAGGCAGTAGGTAGTCCATTATTAAAACTAGTGGTTTACTAGAATAGAAAATCCATGTCTATTTGGGGCTTTTCAGGAGCATTTTAAACTTGTCCTTATATGAGTTTTATATATTTTTTGTTAAATTTTTATTGAGGTATTTATATTTTCTCTTTCTACCATAAACAAAATCATCCATCATTACATTATTTAACTCGTTGTTATATACAAAAGCTGTGGATTTCTACATATTAGTTTTCATAGTCTATTTATTTACTGTATTCTCTTTCTTGTTTGAAGAAGTTTTCAGTTAATTCTCCTGGATTTTCCAGGTAAAAGTCCTACCATCCATAAAGAGTGATAATTTAAACGTTTCTTTTCCAATGTTTCTACCTGAAGTACTTTTCTTCTGTCCAGTCAGAGAGGATGATGCCTCCATTCCAATGTTAAATGGAAGTGGGCATCCGAATTGTTTCCTAATGTTAGTGTTTATTAATTTCCCTTTTGAAAGTCTTTTTAAAAGAGTAAAATCTTTTAAACTGAGGAATGGGTCAGATGACATTTCAGCATCAATATGTTAAAAAAAATGTTCTCCTAAAGTCTACTGATACATATTTTTAAGATCTTATTCATTTATTTGGCAGAGAGAGAGAGAGCAAGCAGGAGGAGTGGCAGGCTGAGGGAGAAGCAGGCTCCCTTGCTGAGCAAAGAACCCGATGTAGGACTCAATCCCAGGACCCCAGGATCATGACCCAAGCTGAACACAGATGCTTAACCACCTGAGCCAACCAGGCATCCCTCTATTGATATGTTGAATTATATTCCTTTCCTAACTCTAAACCCTTCTGGAATGAATTTCTAGAATGAATCCTTCTTGATCAGGTTACTATTCTCTTAATGAACTGCTTAGATCTAATTGCTTTTGATAGATTTAAAACTTTAATGTGTATATTTGCTGCAAGTTCCATCTCATGACCCTGAGATCATGACCTGAGTAGGAATCAAGAGTCCAGTGCTCAACTAACTAAGCCACCCAGTGGCTTCTTTCCTCTAACTTTTTGAGTTGGGTATGTAATGCATTGATTTTCTTTGTTTTACTTTTCTCAGTATAAATATTTAAGGCTAAAAATTTTCTCTGATCTCTGCTCTGTTTTTGACCCATAGTTCTGGCATTTCTTTTAATGATCATTGTTTTCTGGAAACCATGGATGCCTTAGCTCAATTGCTATAACAAAATATCATAAATTGAGTGGCTCATCCACCACAGAAATGTATTTCTCACATTTCTGGAGGGAAGAAGTCGGATCATTGTGCCGACATAGTGGGATTAGTGAGAGCCCTCTTCTGGTTTGCAGATGGCCAACTTCTTGTATCTTCATATGGCAGAAAGAGGGTGAGAAAGAGCTCTCTGGCCTCTTCACAGGGCACTAATTGCATTCATGAGGGTTCCACCCTCAGGAACTAATTACCTCTCAAAGGCTCCATATCCAAATGCCATCACTCTGGGGATTAGATTTTAATGTAAATTTTGAGGGGACACAAACATTCAGTCCATGGCAATAGATAAATATTAATGCATTTGTAGATTCTTTGGGTATTTTGTAAAATGCAGATGCTGACTCAGTAGTTCTGGGATTCTGCAATTCTTTCTTTTTTTTTTTTTTAATTCTTATTATTTATTTGACAGAGAGAGACATGGTGAGAGAGGGAACACAAGCTGGGAGAGTAGAAGAGGGAGAAGCATTCTCCCTGCTGAGCATGGAGCCCAATGTGGGACTCGATCCCAGGACTCTGAGATCATGACTTGAGCCAAAGGCAGTCACTTAACCAACTGAGCCACCCAGGTGCCCCTGGGATTCTGCATTTCTAACAAGCCCAGAGGAAAGCAGATGCTTCTGTCTATAGACTATGATTTGAGTAGCAAGAATTCAAAATAAGCCTGTTGTTCTTTTTCAAAATTCTCTGTTTAGTTTTTTCTCATGTTATTATTTTCTAGTTTTATTAAAATATGATCAGGGAATGTTTTCTGTATTAGTTCTGCTTTTTGGAATTTATTGAGCTTTTCTTGGTAGCTAGTATGAGGTCAGTTATCATGAATGATCACATACACTTGTCAAGAAGATGAAAACACTTTTTTTTTAAAGATTTTATTTATTTGATGGAGACAGAGAGAAAGCACAAGCAGGCAGAGCAGCAGTCAGAGGGAGAGGAAGAGGGAGAAGCAGACTCCTCACTGAGCAGAGAGCCCACGTGGGGCTCAATCCCTCAATCCAGGACCCTGGGATCATGACTTGAGCCAAAGGCAGACCCTTAAGGACTGAGCCACTCAGGTGCCCCCCAAAATACATACATTTTTAAGATTTTATTTATTTGTCAGAGAGAGAGAGAGTGCATAAGCAGGAGGAGTGGCAGGCAGAGGGAGAAGCAGACTCCCTGCTGAACAAGGAGCCCAACATGGAACTTGATCCCAGGACCCTGAGATCATGATCTGAGCCAAAGGCAGATGTATAACCCACTGAGCCACCCAGGATCCCCAAGATGTACTCACCCTTAATAGGATATAGAGATAGCCTTATTGGTTATTTTGTTCTGTTTTTATATCCTTAATTTTTGTTCACTTAATTGGTCTTGGACAAAGAACACCAAATGAATCTCCTATTATTAGTGTATTTCTCTTAATATAATATTACTACTTGGGGCTAAATGAATATTCTGTGTTTACATGGTTATGCTTACATAAGTATTATTCATAGCTGAGCATTGTAGCATCCAGTAATGACATCTCTTTTCTTACTATTTGCTTCTCCTGAAGTTAATTATTGCCTTGCTTTTAACTTGCTTAGACTTCTTTTTACCTTTTCATAACTCTCCTCATTTTCCATTAGCTTCTCAATATGGTTTTCCAAAAGATCAATCACATCAAGCAATCTCTAGTTTCTATTTTTTTCTTGGATACATGCTTTCTGGGAACCTCTATTCTCCTTTTCTCTGAGTTAGTCACACGGTAGGTCTGATGATACTGAGACTTCTCTTTATTGTCATTTTGAAATTCTCTTTGTATTTCTCCTGGGTTGGAGTCTCTGTTTCTCAGATCTCACCTCTTCCTCCAGTTTTGGTATATTCTTTCGGTTTGTTAGAGCTCAGGGTGGGAGCTTGAAGAAAGCACAAGCATAGACTCTGACTTCTGGCCCTTGGAACTTGGCCTGGCAGTTCTGTACAAATAAAATCATATCATTATACCACATAATAGAAGATTCGTCTACAAGTGGAAGAGAGTAAAATATGAGTAGGCTATTTGGATCCAGTTCTACGGAAAAGCAGAAACATCTGGAAAAATATAATGTCCTTGAAGATGGTTTTCATCTAGGGCTTTGTCACCTCCAGAGTCACCTCTGTCTGTCAGTTTTTGGTGTGTTTAGTCCAAGCACTAGACATCTGGTAGTCACAGTTGGACTGCTTCGTTTGTGGGCAAGCTTGTCAGAGCCCTGTGCTACAAAGTATCTTGCAGGAATCTGGACTGCTTGATTAGTATGATTCCTGAGTAGAGATAACCTTGCTCTTCTGTTAAATTCCTTAATTGTCTCTGATTGTACCTGCAGGCAGGCAGACAGCCTTATTCTCTTTGGAAACGGCCACAAGGCATGAATGCTCTCATCAGATGACATGGAAATTCCACACCCTCTACCCAAGCAAACATTCCTGGGTGATTGTTTAGACATCCAGTTTGAGCTTCCAATATTGTCCCCAGAGTTAAAAGAAATTGAGTCATCATCCTTAGAAAGTTGATTCATTCCCTGAATCTGACTTGGACAAACTGGGCCCTCAGAAAGGAAATATCAATGTGAGTGAAATGTAGAAAATATCAGGACAGGGGAAGCACTCTAGCAGTGTGGAACAAGAGATGAAGATGGTGATAAAACACGATTCCATGACATATCGAGGAGTTGCTTAATAAGCCAAAGTCAGATACTGTTTGCAATAAATACTCAGTCGAAATAAAGTGTGGACTGGTCCTGGCCCTCTGAAGTGCCCTTGGAATGTGGGGTGGCTTGACCCTGCTAAAAGAATTCACCTACAGGCATTTGGAATGTGATCCATGACATCTGTTCTGGAAGCATTCACTGGAGATCAGGGGCCAAAGGGCATAGATCCTCCCCTCAAAGGATTAATAATCCAGGAGGAAAAACAGACAAGTTAACCCATAAGACTGATCAAAACCAGTGCTACAAGAAAAGAACAAAGAGGAATTACTTTTAACTGGGAGATCGGAGGAAGACTTCCCAGCAGAGGTGGCATCTAAACAAAGCCTTGAGGAAAGACTAGAATTAGTGGGAAGATGGGTCAAGAGACTTTCACAGCTGAAGAAAACACTTGTGCAATAACTGAAGCGTGGAAGAGCCTATCCCATTTGGTGACTGGCCTGGCCTGGGATACCTGGAGCTGGGAGAGTGGGAAGGGCTGAGAAAAAAGTCTGGGACAAGGTAAAGAGGACCATCCTCAGAAAACCCTGAATTCCAGGACCTTAGATTTTAGCATAGAGAACATGTGGAGTCTTTGATCATTTATGGAGGAGGTTGCCACCCAATTAGATTTGTGTTTTGGAAAAAGCCTTCTGTTGGAAGTTGAAAGAAGGGAAATTAAAATAAAATCTCTCTTTTTTAACCTCTCACTATGCAAGAAGGCCACCTAGGAAGGCAAGGCCATAGAAGAGGGGCATGTCCAACAATCTCCCAAGGGATGGCGAGGCCTCTGGTCTTTGGGCTGTACTATGGGTAGTGAGCTATAGATTAAAACCAAATAACCAAGGATCACTGAAAAGGTGACTAAGGGGAAAGGTAGAGGGGCAAGTCACTGTGTAATTCTAGGCTAAATTAGAATGCCATTCCCAAAGAAACATAAGAAAGGCAAAGGCCTAGGATAGGAGTCTTCCCAACTTCTCTGCACAAACTTGGAATTACTTGGGAAGCTCTAACAAGTACTGGTAACTGGGCCCCATCCCAAAAGGTTTTGGTGTAACAAGCCTTGGGTGTCACCAGGAAGTGTACAAGCACTCAGGATGATTCTAATACCCAGCCAGGGGTTGAGAACCCTGAGTTAGTTGTTATCAGGTGTGTATTACTGATGCAGGAATACAGGGCCCAAAGATCATTATAGTGCCAGGTATCCATAAGCTACTAGGGCAAAATTAAACTTTCACCAGTGTTTCAGAAGATTAAGACATCATTTAAAATTTTTACTAGCTGTTAACTTAGTGTTTTGGAATAATTGTTTAAATTCTATTTTCCCAGAAAATCTGAGTCAAGAATATCAATTAGCAACTTTTAATTCTGTCAACCTTAGATAAAATCTTCATTTTCTTTTTTCTCCCTTTTCTTTGTTCATGTAATCTGGGATTTTATAGCTCAACTATAGTTACTAAGCTATTTTTAACATTAGAGCCTTTATATTTCAAGCATATTTTTGGATTTTCCCTTCAATTCTAGAAACAGATGTACAGTTTTCAGGTTTTTACTTTAACTGGTTTCTGTGTCTTTTTACCATGGTTTTCTCACCTTTATGTTTGTGTTTGGAAAATACCTTCAAGACATCTGTTTTTAAAGAAGGCTGACATATATTGAGAATCCTTGTGTGATGGTTAATCTACATGTCAACTTGACTAGGCTATGGTGCCCAGTTGTTTTGTCAAATACTAATCTAAATGTTAATGTGAAGGTATTTTGTAGATGTGATTCATATTTTCAATCCTCTGATGTTAGGCAAGGCAGGTTACCCTCCATAATGTGGGTGGGCCTCGTCTAATCAGCTGAACACCTGTAGAGCAAGAACTGAAGTTTCTTCAAGAGGAAGGGATTCTGCCTCAAAACTGTAACATAAAACTCTTACGTGGGTTTTCAGCATGGCAGCCTGCTAAGCACTACAATTGTTTGGGGCAATTTCTTAAAATAAATCTCTCTCACTTTTTTTTCTAAGTCCTATTAGTTCTGTTTCACTAAAGAACCCTGACTGATATGCCTTGAATATCCCAGCAATATCTTTTTATAGCTATTAAATATGAACAAGTTGGCCAAATAAAAAAATTCTAGGCCACAGCTTTCAACCTCTGTGAGTTTCCAACCCTTGTTGTTCCAGAGCAGTAATAAAGCAGCTTGGGCATTTGCTCTTTTGTGGGTAATCTGATATTTAGGCTTGGAAGCTTATAGGATATGTTTCTCTAAGAGTTTTTGCCAAGAAATCTTTAATTTTGGGTATTTTCAGTTCATATTCCTTGGAACTCAAGTGAGCCTTTTCCATCTGCATTACTTGGATCTTTCTTTAGCTAGGGACTTTTTTTTTTTTCCATTAGCACTTTTTTTTATTATTATTATTCTAAGATGACATCCGCTGAAAAGGTGCTACTGATGACTTCTGGGGGTTGGAAATGACAGGCAAATTATAAGATATAAGATATATCTTAATTTCAGAAAGATCACAATGGAGAGGGAGTATAACTGAGGAAATGTGAAGGATTGATTTTTGCTCTACTGGTTTGGGCCTTTCCTGGGATTTCCCACATTGGGATTTTCCGTTCTCCATTCTGTTTCTATTGTATTCCCTCTGGTCGTTTCCCGTCTCTTCTGTATTTTCAGAGTTGCTCCATGTGTCACTTACTTGTGTTCTGGCATCACTGGGTAAGCTCTTTACTACCTTCAACTGTGATTTTAAGTTCAGCATTTGTAGATACTTAACTCCTTTAAAGAATTTAAATCCTTCCTGATCTTGTTGTATGTTTCTGCTGTTCTCATCCAGGCAGCTTTGCATAATTGCCTGTAATCTCTTCATGATTCTTGTCCTCCAACACTGGGAAGCACTGTCTTTATCCTTGCTTTGGAGAATACCATGAGGTTTCTGGAAATTTTCTTCAGGATACTGCCAGTGATCATTTTCAGAGCCATGCTTGTCTTCTGCCTCATCTGCTCCCTTTGCTTACTTCTGCTGGACTTTTTCCATAGGTCCTCTCTTTCCCCCTTTCCCAGCTGGCTGGATTCCATCACTTCCATCCAGTCTACATGTGTCTACCTCCTCATTTCTTTGGTAGATAAGACCCCTCTCAGAATCACAGCCAGAAGTAAGGTTGCTATGTAGGCACCTGGTCCAGGTCCTATCCCCGGGAGCCTCTCACCCCACAGGCCACGCTCTCCACAGCTCCTCACCCTCCTGCTTCCACCTTCTCATCTCTGGACCTCTGAGGCCACACTTGCATGCAGCCCACAGGCCCCAGAATGCACTGTTCTCAGGCACCTCCTCATTTTGTCAGGAAAATCCCCCTCAGTAGTCTCCAAGTGATTCCTCACAAAGTAAAAAAATGGCCCTGACAGCTGGCAGCTAGCAGCTAACAGCTAGTCTGAAGCAAAGTGTTCCCAAATGAACATAAACAATTTTCACAGAACATAAACAATAATCAGGCAAGGCCACTCTGAATCCATGCCTGAAACAAGGCAGAGACAAGATCATACTACAACCACAAAAATAAACATGTTTCTTTTCTTTACTTGCTGATAGGAGTGACTGCTGCTTCTTTACCAGTGACAACTCTCTAACACTGCTTCAATCCTCCCACCTACTGGATCAAAATTATTGTACACCCAGTCACCAGATTGCCGGAACTTTCTACCCACTCCTCCCAGCTTTATTGAGATATAATGGACATATAACATTGTGTCAGTTTAAGGTGTTGAGCTGATTCACATATATTACAAAATGATTATCAGCCAAGCAGTGGCCATCGCCTAGCCACCACATAAGTGGCAAGAACATTTGAGATCTACTCCCTTAGCCACTTTCTGACAGAAGTGCCCTCCCAGAGCAAGCCTCCACTTCCTGACATACCGCATCCAAACCCAACTCCTAACTGCCCTCAACCCTCCTAGGAATCACTCATCACAAGCCTGAAACCTATCAAAAAGACCTTCTACCAAGCCGTCCCTTGGGTCCTGCCATGTGTTCTCTCCTGTGCTACAATGAGCTAAATAAACCCAGTTTTGTTTAACCATGGGTAGAGTCCTGGGAGTCTTTGGCTGGTGAGGTTCCATATCCTGAAAGACAAGTCACTTCTGTTATCCTAAGCAGCTATGGTGCACAGTTTCAAATATTTTGATGTTATTTGTAAGGGATAATTACCGGTAATCGACCTACTGGTGATTTGACATGTGACAAGAGTGTCCTGAGGTTCCCTGAAATACGACTCAGACATTGATAGTTGCAGAGTTCTGCCCTGCACAGAAACCATCTTGGTTGTCGGTGTGTTGTCAGTGTTGAAAGTGACTCAGATGGGAGGGCTCTGCTTCAGAGTTAGCTGGGCTGTCTGCTGGCTGGGGAGGCCTCAGTTCTCCTTCATCCACCAGTTTGGCTAGCCCAGACTTTTTCTCACTTCCTCTCTAGCCTATTGGCCAAAGCAATTCACAGAACCAACCCTGTATCCACAGTGGGTGGAGAAAACAGTCACGGGACAAAGGGCGTGGATGCACGGTGGCCATTAAGTAAAGCCGTCCATACTATTATTTAACCTCTCTGTCTTAGCTGTAAAATGAAGAAAAAAAAAAACATACTTCACAGAGTTTTAGTGTGAAATATACATATAAATATATAATATATTGGGGATAAGTGCCACCCCATGGGTACTATATTAAACATTTTCTTATTACTGTCTTAAGTTGATTATAGTTTCCTGCTAAGAGCCTCTTGCTTTGCAGTTACCCATTTTTCCTGGTTTTATTTAATCATCTCTTTGTTTTTTGTGGTTGCCTGGTTAACCCTACAGTTGACAGTAGTGCATAATTTCATCAACAGTATTTTTGGCTTACTGTTTCCATAATCAGAGCTTAAGACATATACACATTTGGGCTTGTATAAAACCACCCATTTTCTTATTGCTAAAGAATATATTGTGAAGATATTGTATAGATAATATTGAGAATAAGTTATAAAGATAGATTATCATTTCCCTTGAATTTTCTTGCCCAGTGTCACTTTATTAGAACTTGTATTATCTGACTAAATTCCAACAACATCTCAAAGTATGTGTAATACAATCATTGGGTTACTTTTAAGTGCCTAAGCATATTTTCATAGCATAAAATCTGATATAAGCTTCAACTGCAACTTTGAGGGGTTTCCCCTCTAATACTTGGTAGAGTTCTCTTCTCCACAGACAAGTGGGATGAGGAGGGATAGATTGTCCAAGGGGTCTCTGAAAGGCATCCCTTTGAGTTGCTCAGTCCACAACCTATGTAACCATATGCAACTGAGTGGGACTGTCACTCAGTGGAAATGCGCTTGGGTCAAAAAAGTTGAAGAACCGTCCATTAATAGCAACTCTTAATGTAATTCTCACTGTACCATTTTCGTAAGTTCATTTTACTGGTCTGTCTCTGTTGTTTGTCAAAAATCCAGGCAAATATTGCCAACACAGACTTTTTAGGGCAAGCCAGCATCATAAGGAGACTGAAGCATCTTTTGTTTATTTGTTTATTTATTTATTTATTAGGATTTATTTATTTATTTGATGGAGAGAAAGAGCACAGTAGGGGGAACAGCAAAGGCAAAGGGAGAAGCAGGCTTCCTGCTGAGCAGGGAGCCCAGTGTGGGGCTCGATCCCAGCATCCTGGGATCATGACCTGAGCCAAAGGGAGATGTTTAACCAACTGAGCCACCCAGGTGTCTCCAACAGTTTCCTTATACAGACAAAAGCACTGTCTGGGGAGGGGTGGGATGCAAATATTAAACCTCCCAAAACAAATTTCTCTGAGTTACTGTCTGTTAGCAGAAAGTTTCTAAATTGGTTTTCAAATAGTGTTTTCATTCATTCTTATATAATGGCAAAAATGACTGAACACTTTGGACTATACATTTTTAAAATCTTTCCCAAATGAAATCACCTTTGGTAGAGAACCAAGCATGGAAAATTTCAGCTCAAAAAAATAAATAAATAAAAAGAAAGAAAGAAAAAATAAATGACTCTGTAAAATTATGGAACAATTTAGAAAAAGTGATGGAAAGAAAACATAAGTTGGGGCAGTAACACCGCCTCTGAAGTGATTGAGAATGGATGCTTTTGAATAATTGAATAAATAAATTTTTATATAACTGAAGCATGACCTGTTATCGTTTTGCATGGAAAGTCATTGGTGTTTCTCACCGTTAACTGTTTAAAATAGTGCAGTGCCAATATTTTTAAAAGAAATGCTAAACAATTTGTGGGACCACAATTCATATTTAAGATCTTTGTCATACAAAAGGAAAAGAGGGGCAGCAGGGTGGCTCAGTCGCTTAGGGGTCCTACTCTTTTTTTTTTTTTTTTTTTAAGATTTATTTATTTATTTATTTGACAGAGATCACAAGTAAGCAGAGAGACAGGCAGAGAGAGAGGAAGAAGCAGGCTCCCCACTAAGCAGAGAACCCGATGCAGGGCTCGATCCCAGCACCCTGAGATCATGACCTGAGCTGAAGGCAGAGGCTTTAACCCACTGAGCCACCCAGGCATCCCAGGGGTCCTACTCTTGATCTCAAGTGAGGTCATGATCTCAGGGCTGTGTGATTGAGACCCATGTTGGGCTCTGAGGGGAGTTTGCTTGAGATTCTCTCTCTCCGTCTGCCTCTCCCCCCTGGCACTCTGCTTGCCCTTCAGATAAATAAATAATTTTTTTAAAAAGATTTTATTTATTTATTTGACAGACAGAGATCACACGTAGTCAGAAAGGCAGGCAGAGAGAGAGGACGAAGCAGGCTCCCAGCGGAGTAGAAAGCCCAATGTGGGGCTTCATCCCAGGACCCTGGGATCACGACCTGAGCCGAAGGCAGAAGCCTTAACCCACTCAGCCACCCAGGTGCCCCAATAAATCTTTTTTAAAAGTGGAAAAGAAATATGGATGGGAGAATTCCAGAGATTTGGAATGCCTTAAAAAATATCTTTCAATAAATATGACAGAGAAGTTTAGTTCCACTTTATGCATCCTAAAATAACTAGCCCAAGTTTTGAAAATAAGGTTTCGTCTCAGAAAAAAAAAAAAAAAAAGAAAGAAAATACTGATAAAAAAAAGAGGAAATAAAAGCTACCTGTAGCCAATGACCAGAGATAAGCCAGTATTACAATTTGTGTTTATCTTTAGCATTTCAGTGCACATGTGCACACATTTAACTTTAGCTTGTCTTACAAAAATGGGATTATGCCCCACAAATTATTTCATAACTTTCTTTGCACTTAATAACATATTGTGTAATGTAAGACTTTAACATTGTTGCAAAATAAATCCCGGTTCCCAAACCACGTATTTTCCCCTGTAACTGTAGATAACACTTTTTATGCTCTTTGGTGAGCTTATTTGATCATTTTTGTTTTGCTGCATTGACTGTCTATCATTCCACCAGGAGCAAAACATTTAAATTACTAAATTTTTATATTATCTTAATTTTTAGGGTAAATGAAATTTTCATAATCTTATTTGGGGGGGCTATTTATTTTTCTCTTAGAGAGAGAAAAAACACTAGCTGAAGAGAAGGGCAGAGGGAGAGAATCATAAGCAGGTTCCACACCCAACACAAAGGCAGACTTGGGGCTCAATCCCATAGCCCTGAGATTATGACTTGAGCTAAAATCAAGAGTTGGTCACTTATCCAGCTGAACTGTCCAGACTCCCCTTGGCTCTTCTTTTCTGATGTGCTTTTAAAGGACTTGCAGATAATTTTGTTGAGATCTAATGAAAAATTTTTAAAAGATTTTATTTGTTTATTTCACAGAAAGAGAGATCACAAGTAGGCAGAGAGTCAGGCAGAAAGAGAGAGGGGAAGGAGGCTCCCTGCTGAGCAGAGAGCCCGATACGGACCTCAATCCCAGGACCCTGAGATCATGACCTGAGCTAAAGGCAGAGGTTCAACCCACTGAGACACCCAGGCATCCCCCAATTTTTTTTTTGATTGGAGAAATGTTAAGTGTATAGGTTAATTTTGGGGGAAATACTTAACAAAATTAACTACCCATTTCAGAATATTATATTTATAGATCCCTTCCTTTATTAAATCCTTTATTTTATGCCTTGGTAAAATTTTGTAGGTATATTTATATGTCGATGTTGCCTATTTTTGGTGCATTTCCTCTGGAGTATTTAGCATTCCACTTCTTTTAAAAATGGAATGTATTTACTATATTTTTCTTGATTTTTTAAAAAAAGATTTTATTTATTTATTTGACAGAAAGAGCTAGAGAGCACAAGCTGGGGGAATGGTGGAGGGAGAGGGAGAAGCAGACTCCCCACTGAGCAGGAAGTCCAACACTGGGCTCGATCCCAGGACCCTGGGATCATGACCTGAGCCAAAGGCAGATGCTTAATGACTCAGCCTCCCAGGTGCACCATGCCTCCTATACTCTTGAAGGAAAATTTAAGTACTACTTCAATTTCTTTAAAGGTTGGTTATAAAGTACCAGTATTTATTTCCTCTCTAGTCTGTTTTATTAAGTGGTATTTTTAAAGGAATTTATCCATTTAATGTGTTTATGTTTTTCATTTTTCCTTATCTGTAGTTTTGCCTTTTTCTAATATTTATTTTAATTTTTCTAAGATTTTATTTGTTTATTTGATAGATAGAGAGTGCACAAGCAGGAGGAACAGTAGGCAGAGGGAGAAGCAAACTTCCCACTGAGCAAAAAGCCTACCGCTGCGGGACTCCCAGGACCCTGGGATCGTGACCTAAGCCGAAGGCAGACACTCAACCAACCAACTGAGCCACCTAGGTACCCCTTTTTCTCTAATATTTAATTTTGCTTTTTACTTTCTTTATGATTAATCTTGCCAGAGGTGTGACTACTAATATATTCAAAGAACCAACGTTTAGCTTTGTTAATGTTCTCAATCGTATTTCCAAGATAATGAATTTCTGCCTTTATCTTGTTTCCTTCTTTCTACTTCTTCACATTTATTTTGCTGGTCTTTTTATAGCTTCTTAAGTTGCACACGAAGTAAGTAAGTTCTAGCTTTCTCCTTTCTAATATAAACATTTAAAATATTAACTTTCATTAAGTGTACCTCTTTAACTACAAGTATAACCACAAGTATTAATATGTGATATATTTTTGTTTCAGTTCAATTTTAAAAAATTTTCTTCTAATTGTCAATATGATTTTGTTTTTGCTCTATGAATTGTTTAGAATATTTCATTTAGAAGCATATTTTAAAATATGCAAACGCAAGGGAATAAAACAGAAAGGCAGATACAGTTCCAAGCACTAGGCCTCAGACATGAGGGCATCTGGGTGGCTCAGTCAGTTAAGCGTCTGACTCTTGGTTTTTGCTCAGGTCGTGATCTCAGGCTCTTGGTATCGAGCCCTGTGTTGGGCTGCATGTTCAGTGAGAAGTCTGCATGGAATTCTTTCCCATTCTCTCTGCCTGTCTCCCTGCTCTCTCCAATAAATAAATAAAATCTTAAAAACGAAACAAAAACAAAAAAACAGACATGGCATGATGCTGCCAGCAAATGCCCAGACCAAAGGACATGGAGACACTGAGGAAGGAGGAAGGTCAGAAACAGAAGATTCAGTTTTAAAATATGACAATTAAGTTTGATGCCAGTTCTGTCAGCAAATAGCTGAACCCCATTCCCTTACTTGTAAAGAAAAATAAGGATGACAGTTGCCAAATGCTTTTCAAATGTATTCCTTCGGTGACCACGATGTCACTGAGCAGTGGGAATTGGTACTCTCTTTTTTACAGGTGAGGAAAAGCTATGGCTTTAAAACACTGTGATTATTTCTGTACAGTAAATAGTTTAACCTCACTCAAAGAGAGGTCTAGGTTTTGCTGCACATTAGAGCCAAGATGGTCTTTTCAACAAATGCATACATCCATATGCCAAAATCTAGGCACAGACCTTATGCCCTTCACAAAAATTAACTCAAAGTAGATCACAGACCAACACACAAACCGTAAAACCCACAACTCTTAGAAAATAATGTAGGAGAAAATCTGGATGACCTTGGCTTTGGTGATGACTTTTTTTTTTTTTTTTAGATTTTTAAAATTTATTTATTTTTGGGAGAGAGAGAGAGCGCATGAGCAGGAGGAGGGGCAGAGGGAGAAGCAGACTCCTCGCCAAGCAGAGAGCTGGATGTGAGACTGGATCCCAGGACCTTTGGATCATGACTGAGCCACCCAGGCACCCTGGTGATGACTTTTTAGATACAACCCCAAAGACATGATCCATGAAAGAAAACATTGGTAAAGTAAATGGTGTTAAATTAATATTGTGTTAAAATTAGAAACTTCTGTTCTGCAAAAGTCACTGTCGAGAGAATAAGAAGACAAGCCATAGGCTAGGAGAAAATATTTGCAAACAAAGATCTGATCAGACTGTTCTCCAAAATAGACAAAGAACTTTCAAAACTCAACAATATGAAAACAAGCAATGTGATTGAAAAATGGGCCAAAGACATTAACAGACACTTTACCTTAGGGCTCCTGGCTGGCTCAGTTGGGGGACCATGTGGCTCTTGATCTCAGGGCTGTGAGTTTGAGCCCCATGTTGGGTGTAGAGATTCCTTTAAAGTCTTAAAAAACAAAACTAAAACAGACATTTCACCTAAGAAGATATACAGATCGTGAATAAGCATATGAAAAGATGCTCCGCCGAAAGACAACTATCATATGATCTCCCTGATATGAGGAAGTGGTGATGCAACATGGGGGCTTAAGTGGGTAGGAGAAGAATCAATGAAACAAGATGGGATTGGGAGGGAGACAAACCATAAGTGACTCTTAATCTCACAAAACAAACTGAGGGTTGCTGGGGGAGGGGGTTTGGGAGAACGGGGTGGGATTATGGACATTGGGGAGGGTATGTGCTTTGGTGAGTGCTGTGAAGTGTGTAAACCTGGTAATTCACAGACCTGTACCCCTGGGGATAAAAATATATGTTTATAAAAAATAAAAAATTAAAAAAAAAAAAGAAAAGAAAAGATGCTCCGTGACATATCATAGGTCATCAGTGAAATGCAATTGAAAACAATGAGACAGCATTACACACCAGAGGGGTCAAAATCCAAAAACAACACCAGATCCTGGTGAGGATATAGAGTGACAAGGCTTATTCCCTGCTGGTGTGAATGCAAAATGGTATAGCCACTATGGAAGACCGTTTGTCAGTTTCTTACAAAACTAAATTTTTTCCCATATAATCTAGCCATTGTGTTCTCTGGTATTTACCCAAAGAAGGTAAAGAAAATGTTAAGTCCACACAAACACCTGCACACAGGTGTTTATAACAGCCTTATTCACAATTGCCCAAACTTGGAAGCAACCAAGATGCCCTTCAGTAGAAAAATGGATAAATAGAAAGGTACATCCAAACAATGGAATATTATTCAGCGCTAAAAAAGAAAGGAGGTATCAAGCCATGCAAAGACATGGGGGGAACTTAAATGCATCTTACTGAGGGATAGAAGACTATCTGAAAAGAACACATACTATATAATTCCAACTGTATGATTTTCCAGGAAAAGGAAAATGATGGAGACAGTAAAAGGATCAGTGGTGGAGGGATTGTGGGGGCGGAGAGCAATGAATGGCAGATCACACAGGATTTTTAAGGCAGTGAAACTACTCTATGCTGTCCTAATAGTAGATGCATGTCATTACACATTTGTCAAGACTCATAGGATATGCAGTACCTAGAGTAAACCCTAATGTAAGGTAAGGACACAGAATGACAATGACAGAGGTTCATCATCAATGTTGTAGGTAATATGAAGACACCTTTCTGCTTCAGGATTTTGATGGTGGGCGGACACTGTCTGTGGGGGAAGGAAGTATATGGGAAATTTCTGTTCTCTCTACTCAGTTGGTGCTTTGAAGCTGAAAGTGCTCTAAAAAATCAAGCCTCTTTAAAAACAAAACTGAAGATCACTGGACAGAATCCTGCTGAAGTCTGCCTCCCAGAGGCCACCCTACCTGAGACCCTACAAAAGGCGATCTCTAACCCTAAGCCAAGTCAGGGTCCCTCTGGCTGGATCCCTGTGGACAACAGCACAGAAAAAGTCTTTCCCTGTCCCTTCGATGTCCCCGAAACCCCGCATGTGAGAGCATTTCCTATGCCACAGAACACCAGCTGAGACACAGAGTCCCCTCTGGGTGAAAGAGTTTGTGGGAGTCTCTTCTGAGAGCAGGGAACAGAGACATACACACACACACAAAACAGCCCACTAGGGACTTCAGACCCTCCACAGACAGGACATAGCGCAGTAAGCCTGTGACTCATCAAGACCAGTTCTCTAGGTCTGGGCTCACCCCTGCTCCCTGATAGAACACTCAACTCCAGATCTCCGATCTGCACATTTACACTGACTTTCTGAAAAAATGCTTCATTCTTGTGGGGGTTGGGGGGTGGGGGGCAGATTTCAGGCAGCAAGCCAGCTGGTACAAGACCACATTTGGGAAGGCACAGCCTTTCTTGTGATTTTAAAGCCATACACCATAGGGCTGTCTACTCTGCTCGTATGTAGCTAATTCCAAACATGAATTCCTCTACCCATTCCAACTATGCTGTAAGATCAGGGGTTACCATTAGAAGTGAGAGGGATAGGGAAAAGTTATCCAAGCCATTGGAGGGAAGAAGAGGTCAGAAGTAAGGGAGAAAAAAAGATAAGAAAGGAAAAGGGTCTTCCCTGCTATAAATTCTGCTGGAAAAGAGATGAGGACCAAATCCAAAACCCCATGAGGCTCACCCAAGTGCATTTCGGGGGGACCAGCTGCCATCGCCAGCCCTCCACCTGAGCTGGCCTTGCACACTTGTTTGTTCTGGCTCAGAACACCCAGCCCATTTTGCCAGCCGCTCCCAAGTCTGAACTTGCAGAGCAGAGTGTGGGCACAGGTTCTATCTTTGGAAGTTCTTCCTCTCTCTCACCACTAAAAATAAACCATCCCAGCTGTCCAATGTGGTTTGCAACAGACCTTCCCCAGTGACCCCACTCCTACAACCAAGGAAAACAGAGATGATGTATTAAGTGTGACATGGCTCCCCAGTCACGGCCTCATTCTCTACCCTCCGCCCCTTCAGCCCACTTATCTCCATCCAAGACTTCTTGGAAACGCTTAATTCAGGAACAAATCATAAGGCTATTAAACCATGTGCAGTGTGAAATGACAAATGTTACCCTTTGGTGCCACCTAGGATGTGGGGTTCAAAAATACGTGACCTGGGTGGGTTAGGGGGGGAGGGTAATACAAAGCTAGAATCATTGGGAAATACTAAGATAGTGTTTTCTGTAGGAGTAAGGAACAAGGCAGTTATGACTGGGATAGAAACAAACAAACAAAATATCATGAACCATGACCTTGAATTGTGCTCCCGAGTGGTCGTTTCTTCCTGAGGTCAACTTTTCTCAGCAAGAACTACGTGAGTGCCTGTGAGTCATTTCTGCAAATCTGCTCAAACCTGAGCTTTTAATTTTAGACCAGGGACCCAAGTTAAATATTTCATGTGAATAGACCAAGAATAGAAGATGAGGAAAAAAAGGAAGGAAGAAAGAAAACCCTTCATTAGACAAATTGCAATGCATATTCAATCGACATCCGTGGAGTGTCAATGATAAATCGGGCACTAGGCTACCAATACTTCTACATCCAGTAAGAGCCCTCACCTCATCAAGCTATTTAAACTCATCCCATCTTGACTTCCATTTCCTCCGCAAGGAGACTACTTGTCCAATTATTCATGCAAAGTTGTCCTGAGTGGAGTTACTTCCCCTAAAAGGCCTTTTGGTCTTGCCACACTTAACTCCAAAGGGAACAATTTCTCAAAGCCCTACCTACCCTACCCTGTTTGGGCTGGGTAGGGGAGATGCCTGGGATAGCCATCTGCTTGTGGCTATCTGAAAGTTCTCCTGAGGAAGAGCTGGGTGGCCTATTCAACCCATTTAGGGGATGGGGCTGGGGGCGCTTGTCTAAGATCTTATCTCCCAAGATCTGACAATATTCTCCTCTTCTGTCCTGTCTACTACAGACTAGGCAGCAAGGAGGGCTCTCGGTTCTGAAGCATCAGCTCTTCTTATCCCACTCTTGACACCCAGAGCAGCCCAGGGTGTGGTCTGGGAAGCTGTGGGCACCCATGAAGTAGTCATGGACCCCATATTGCCTTTCTCTAAACTTCCTCTTTCCATGTCCAAACTGGGATCTCCCTGGGGGAGTGACAACTCCCCACTAGGTCTCCATGTTGCATAGAAAATATCCTGGCATCTGGCCTCCCAGAGTCTGCTCCCAGCTCCAGAGCCCTGTCCCTAAACTGCTGGGACTTGATAAATGAGCTCTATTTTTCTTCTCATGAGATTTTCTACCACTTTACATTATAACCTTAAAATTTCACTTTCCATTCAGCCTCATTGGATCTTAGAGAGCTTTCAGCATTGGGCATTGTGTTGGGCCAATAGCTTCCATGGAAGGAAAATCCCTCACTTCTCCTTTGCCTGCCCAGGGACAAGAAGACCAAGTTCTAGAAAATTCCAACCCCTGGCACCAGATTACTTTCTATCCTAAAAGGCTCTGCCAGAATCAGCTCCTGCCTTGCCCTCAGGGCATTGCTGGAACAAGGCCCCCCAAAAACTGATGAATGTTTCCTGAGCCAGACAGGTTCCCCCATGACTATTTTTACCTGCTCACTCACTCAGGGTTTTAGATAAATCACATGCTCAGGCCAATCTTTTGCAGCCTACTACCCACAGCCTGTTAATCCCACCACGGAAATTCAGGTCTTATTCAGGGTGTGTGCTCAATTCTGTAAAGTGCAGTTGTTCTTTAAAGTTTTTTTTTTTTTTTTAAGATTTTTATTTATTTATTTATTTGACAGATCACAAGTAGGCAGAGAGGTAGGCAGAGAGAGAGAGAGAGATAGAGAGAGAGAGAGAGAGAGGAGGAGGCAGACTCCCTGCTGAGCAGAGAGCCCGATGCGGGGCTCGATCCCAGGACCCTGGGATCATGACCTGAGCTGAAGGCAGAGGCTTTAACCACTGAGCCACCCAGGTGCCCCTGCAGTTGTTCTTTAAAGCCGCATGGATCTCCCCCACACCTGAGTGAGGCTGGTGAGCCTGACACACCTAGGCCAGAAATAGTTTGGTTGGAAGGCATTGGCTGCAGACTCTTGCTAGGATCCTTCCTTCTGGGTGGGCGGACAGGTGAACCGAGACCTTTTGGCAATAAGCCAGGGGAACATTCAGGTGGCTGCTCAGGGACTCAGGGGCAAGTTTAGCAAGGAAAGGGTGCGAGGGAAGAGACTATGTTCTAGGAACTATCCATGCATTGTTATCTTGGAAAACAGCCCCATTTTATAGATATGAGAAAAGTCAGTCTTAAAGAGTCAAGAATTTGCCTGTGGATCTAGATAGTGAAACCAGGTTTAAGGACAAATCAGACCCCACCTGAGGGGTTGTTCTGTGTGCTGTGCTGGGATGTCTAGACTGAGTGAGCTCATGGTGAAGTCTCAGCAAAGCTATGGGTACACCCAGCTTTGTCTCCAAGGCTCCAGACCTGTCTTTCCTTCCTCTTGGGCATTCAATAGCCGTTGAAATTTCACAGCCTCGTGGTCATTATCCCTGAATGTTTCAAGCCACCAAGGTGCTGTGAGCATCACAACACTGTGAGAGGAAACACATGGGAGAATATTTCAAACCTAGGACAAAGGAGGAAAGTCAGAGCCTCTGTGATCTTTCTGGATGTTGGGAATCCCCATCACTGCTCTGAGCATCTGGGGAGGCCCATGCCCCTTCTGAGGCTAAACCACCCATTGTCAGGGCCTTTAGGGACAACTAGAACTGAAATGTCTTGTGCCTCACTCAAAGCTTTTGAGGGTCTTCCAATCATGTCCCTCATCTCCATAAAGCTTAGAGTCCTTCAAAGGCAATTCTCTCCCTGAACCAGACTGGGCTTCTTCATTCTCTCTGAACTTTCTTGCTTCCCCTGAACCCCTCAATAGATGAATTTTGAGGGATTTTCTTTTCACTGTAAGCAGACTCCCACAGGTTCTAAACCATTTTCAGGAACACTCCCTGAGGACACCAATCCCCCCCAACCAGCTCCCTTCAATGACAGCTTCTTTTTTTCCCATACCCAGATACCACTGGATAATTCTCCAGACCTCCTCCTTCTCTGATATTTCCATCCCTCTGTGGCTCATCCCTGAGCCCTTAATATTCCCAACTCTATGCATTTAGTCTCTGATCCAAGTCTATCTGTTGGACTTCCTAAAATCCCTTCTGCTAAACAGTAGCATCAAGGCACATAAATATTTATGAAATTTTCAAGTACAGCACAGTTATCTCCCCAGTAAACTAAATGAGTCCCATATCCCCAACCAGAAAGAGTGCAAAATAATACTTTTCAAAATGAACTTAATATGGTTTCTTTCTAAATGTAGAGACAACTTCACACTGATAGAGACAACATTCAAAATTGCATCCTTGATATGCAAAAAGGTCACACAATTACCAAGAAGCTGATAAAACCAGCTGCAAGGTTATTCACAGAGATGATGCTCAGGGAGTAGAATGAAGTTTCATCAAGTGCCTATCACTTTGGGATATAATGTGAAAGGTGAATTTCTCTCACCTGTGTGTGTGCTGGCTAAAATTTTCTGTTGGGATCTAATGGACTGATGGTGTACACACAGAGCATAAATCTTCTCAAGAACACATGACGTCTGTTTATGAGGGAGATGGTTTAAGTAACATTGTGTTCTCTTTACCCTGAAAACCCAGGCTGTAAGGAAGAGATTTTGCGTAAAGTAAAAGATTATTTGAAATCCACGATGTAGACTAGAAGCCATCAAGTGTTCAGGAAGAAATGGTGTGGCCACACAAAGAATGTCCTTAGATGCCTGGCCTTGACTGAGTGTTGAGTTGGGGTTACCTCCTCTGAATCCCCTTGAGCCCTATGCATATCTCTATCGCTGTCCTCATTGTGCCAAATTAGAATTCTATGTGTCTATTCCTTTAGTAGAGGGTAAGTTCTTGGATGTTAGTTCACTGACTGGCACACAGTAGGTGCTCAATAATGATTGCTGAATGAATGAACAAGGCAGTCAATCAGAATTCAGGGAATTGAAAGTGAGGTGGGTTACTTCTTCATAAATTGAGAGCTAGAGGCAATTTTCCACACTTCCCTGGGCATGCCACGTCCTTATCTCCCAAAGAGACTTTAAACCACAAGATGCTAGAGAAGAAAATGGATGATCAAAGTAGGTGGACTCTCATCTGGATGCAAATAATTCACAAGAAGCGGAACTCTGGCAGGCAGCTCCCATCCTGAATACGGCAGCTGTGAAAAGGGCAATTTCTCCCCCTCAGCTCCCGAATCTGCTTCTGAGCAGAGTTCTAGATCTAAAGAGAAATGAATGCAAGTCTACCCTCTACGTTATTACCAACATTACACCAAACACTGAAAGTTCCACCATGCCTCTGAAGCCACCTCTTCAAGAAGTGATTCTCCTTACCTCTCCTCCTCCTACTCACTCTTCCCATTACATGAATGGCACTCTGTGCATGTGCCAACCAAGACAGGCACTCAATAATACAGATGGAGTGTAACTGGGCCACAATATTTTTATTGTGAAATATTTTAAGAAATATTTTCATGCTAAGTTTTTGTGTGTGGGTCCTCCCTCTGAGGATAGTTGCACTGAAGGAAGGGGTTTTCTTTTCCTCCCATTGTGTCTAGTATGGAGCAGGTATCCTAGAGCGGGTTCTCCAGAGGTGTTTTCCTAAGACAGCAATTCCTAAGCAAGCATCTTATTAAGGAAGCAGTCCCTGGGAAGACCAGTAAGATAATGGAGGGAAGCAGAAAAGGGAAGGGGAAGAAGCCAAGCACATGATCTTGACCTTGGCTTGATCTGGACTGCAAATCATACCTGAGTTGGTCCTGCCTCAAGGCGAAGGGCTTTCAGATTCCTGCCCCCACAGTCTTTGACCACGGGCACTTTAGGCTCTCACCAAATCTGGGCAGAGTGGCTCCTGGGGTTGAAGAAGGTTGTGAGTTCAGTCCATTAGGAATGAAGCCAGGAGAGCTGGGGGATGGTGCACAAACCTGAAACACAAGCCATGGAGGGGATTCAATTAGAGCAACAACAGCATCTGTGACAGTGGGACACATTAGAGTTGTGACTAGATTGCATGTTATACCGCTGATTTTCATATTTTTTTAAAAATTTCAATCAATTATTCTTAATTTTATTTAAATTCAATTAGCCAACATATAGTACATTATTACTTTCAGATGTAGTGTTCAGTGATTCATTAGTTGCATACAACAGCCACCCAGTGCTCATCACATCATGTGCCCTCCTTAATGCCCATCACCCAGTTACCCCATCTCCCCCCACCCACCTCCCCTCCAGCAACCCCCAGTTTGTTCCCTATAGTTAAGAGACTTTCATGGTTTGTCTCCTTCTCTGATTTCTTCCCATTCAGTTTCTCTCCCTTCTCTTATGATCCTCTGGGCTGTTTCTTATATTCCACATATGAGTGAAACCATGTGATAATTGTCTTTCCCTGACTGATTTATTTCACTCAGCATAATACCCTCCAGTTCCATCCACGTAGATACAAATGGTAGGTATTCATCCTTTCTGACAGTTAAGTAAAATTCCATTGTATGTATAAACCACATCATCTTTATTCATTCTTTTGTTGAAGAGCATCTTGGCTCCTTCCACAGTTTGGCTATTGTGGACATTGCTCCTGTGAACAATGGGGTGTGGGTGCCCCTTCGTTTCACATCTGTATCTTTAGGGTAAATGTCCAGTAGTGCAATTGCTGGATCACAGGGTAGCTCTAGTTTTAACTTCTTGAGGAATCTCCACACTGTTCTCCAGACTGACTGCACCAGCTTGCATTCCCACCAACAGTGTAAGAGGGTTCCCCTTTTTCCACATCCTCACCAACATTCATTGTTTCCTGTCTTGTTAATTTTAGCCATTCTGACTGGTGTAAAGTGGTATATCATTGTGGTTTAAATTCCAGATGGTTACACAAACTTTTTTTTTTAATGGTTTGGCATTTTGTAATCAATGTCTGAGTCCTGGAGGCTGCATGAAGGTTGAGTATCAGAAAAAACAGGTCCCAGGGAGATGGAATCACCTTCTTTTGGCTTTAAGAAGTAAAGGCAAGATCTCTGAGCTCTCCCATTGGTTCCCTGTCAGCTCTGACCCATGTCACCAGTGGGTGCCACCTGGAAGCATCCAGACTCCATCACCCTAGCTCCTGTGCCGGGTATGGTTGGATTTCAGCCACCTTATGGCCAGTTGGAAAGTAGCCTAAAATAACTGGGCAGGAAATGCAAAGAGTGATAAGAGGTAAACACTTACCCACCCTTCTCCCTAGGGTCAATGGGACTTCTGATTCTTAGGGAAATTTCTCACTGGATCCAGAGAAACACAGCACGTAAGGACTGAAGACAGAAGCATTCCCTAACTTTCATGTAGGCGTTAGTCTATGCATGAGAGATGGCCCAAGTATAAACCCCAAGAATAAACTCCACTCTCTTCACTGAGACCAACATCACTGCCCACAACCAGGACCATTGGTGAGTCCTCCCTCAGGCTGAATGATGACTCAACATCATTTCCTCTTGTTTCTTTGCCAACACAATAGATTTTATTCTCTTAGGAGCTGCATCTCTTCCCATAATCAGTTACGGGGATTCCAGAAAAGAAGGTGATTGTGGTCTGAGAAGAACATGAAATTAACTGAACTGAACTGAACTGAACTGAAGCACGTCAAACTCCCCTAACTGCACAGGTTTTTCTTCTCTTTTCTTTTTTCTTCTTCTTCTTTTTTTTTTTTTCAAATGATGAGCTTGGAAAAACCTTGCTTGCATTTTTAGCCCCAGCCTCTGACTTACTTGTTTTAGAAAGTTCATGAGGCTTTGAAGGGAAATATGATACATATGTTTGAATTCCTATTAATTTAACTCATCTTCAGCTTGTTTATGAGAGACATCTATTGTCTATAAAAAATTTATAGAGCTCTTAGATAAAAACTCTCTCCCTCAGATACAGATGTGCTGTGCTTTTCATGGAGATTTATGCCCTGTGAATACACCGTTGGTTTCATCCCAATGGAAAAAGAGAATGTCAGCTCATGCAACCCACAGGTGAGAGAAATTCACCTTGCACATTACAGCCCAATGTGACACCCAAAGTGATACTCGTTCTACTCCATTTCAGAACATCATTGTTGTGAACAACTTTGCAGCTGGTTTCCTCAACTTCTTGGTACATAGGAGCAATACGCATCCTGCAAGAACACATTTATGCAAAAGATACACACCCAGCACAAAAGAAGGATATCTGTGGTGTGGACAAAGGCCTGAGGAGGGGACAGAAAAGGGAGCATGTTCATGGTAAGTAATTCATGGAACAAGATGTCAGGTTTTAAAAAGAAAGGTAAAACACATACTAATCAATTTGTCTCTCATATTATAGATGAGGAAGCTCATTTTATGGAGGAAGATGCTGAGGCACACAGGTCCCATGTCAGAACCTGGGTCTATGAACCACCATGTTAATGTCTTCACAGAATCCTAGGCTTTCTCAAGAGGGGTTATTTTTCTTGCTGTTTTCAGAGTTTCACTCTGAAAACAGCTCTAGCTAAGCACTGGGTCACCTTAGCTAGAGCCCAAGGCTGCTTGGGGGCTGAGCTGTACCTTCTCCCTCTGAGCCCTCCCTTTAAGCCTTGCCCCACCCTGTGTAGCCACCTGATCTGAATAGACCTATGGTCTCTCAAAGCCCACACAGTCTCAGACTAGAGTTTGGTCCTTTGCTCCTCTCACCTGAGCATGTGCCTGGAAGTCATCACTTCCTCCATCAATTTATAGACATGGAGCATTTAGAGCCATAAAGATCCCAGGAGATCACATTGGACCTGCCCTTTCATTTCATGAGTAATGAACATTTGGATAAGGTCACTTCCACACTGGGACATTTTGATGTGGTTCAAAGAGTAGGCCATCAAATTCCCATCTTAAGGAAAACCCGTCCAATGTCATAAACCCCCACAGATACTCTCATGAAGCCTAGAGCAAGTCAAGGACAGGAGGAGGGCTCAGGGAGACAGGAAAAAGTACAAGGCTCAGGAAGGTCTTCAGTGACAATGCACAGAACAGTTTTCTACGTTGATGGGTCATTTTCTTTAAGAAGCTTCTTAGCTTTAGGTTTGGCATTTTTGATCTACAATTCATCTTGTATTAATTGTTATATATGATGGAGACAGGAGTTAATGTTTTGGTTTTTTCTTTTCCCATACACCAAGCCCATTGTTCCAGGACTATTTCTTGAAGATTTTTCATTTTCCATTGGATTGTTTTCATGTCTTTGTTGAAAATTAAATAACTATAGCCACCTCAGTGGCTCAAACAGTTAAGCATCTGACTCTTAATTCCAGCTCAGGTTATGATCTCAGGGTCATGAGATCAAACCCTGTTTCAGACTCTGCACTGAGTGTGGAGCCTGCTTGAGATTCTCTTTTTCCCTTTCCCTCCTCATGCTCACTATCTCCCTCTAAAAAAAAAAGGAAAAAAAAAAAGAAAAGAAAACGACTATATAAGTGAAGGTCTATTTCTGAGTCCTTTCTTCTGTTTCATAGATCTCTCAATTGATTCTTTTTTTTTTTCTTTTTTTTAGTAGTTCTCAATTGATTCTTATGGTGGTTGATTACTGAGCTTCATAGTTAGTCTTGAAGTCACATAGTGCAAGTTCTCCACTTTGTTCTTCCCTTTCAAGACTGTTTTAATATTTGAGGTTCTTTGCATCTCCACATGCATTTCAGAATCAGTTTGTGAATTTCTGGAAGGGAAAAAAAAACCCTACTGAAATTATAACCAAATGACGCAGCATTTTTGTGAACATGTCAAAACTCCAGCTTCAAATACCATCTGATTTCACTCATATGTAGACTCTAAAAAAGCAAAACAAGTAAACAAACAAATAAAAAGCAGGCACAGACCCATACATATAGTGAACAAACTGATAAGGTGCCAGAGGGGATGGGGTGCGGGGGATGGGCAAGATGGGGGAAGGGGAGTGGGCTGTACTGGCTTCCAATTCTAGAATGGGTAAGTCATCCGGATAAAAGGTAAAGCACAGGGAGTAGAGTGGTTGGTACTGTGACAGGCTTGCATGGTGACTGATAACAACTACGCCTGTGGTGAGCACAGTAGAACCGATGGACTTGTGGAATCACTATGTTGTACACCTGAACTGACATGTCATTGTGTGTCAACTATATTTCTATTAAAATGAAAACCCGTCCTGCTCTAAATTTTCAGCTTGTGTATTTAATGAATGGTGAAACTGAGACCTGAAGACAATTGTGAGACATACTTAGGTCATGAGTTAAATGGGGGTCATAGTAATCCCGGGTCTTTCAACCCCCAGCCTGCTTACTTGAGTCCTCGTACCACTGTGTCCAAAAAACACTCAGCATCATCCTACACATGGGCCAACACCCACAGGGATAAAGGACTTTAGCTGACAAAAGCCTCAATCAGGGCCACCTTCTCTACCCACTGAATGGTTTTCCTATAGGGAAAAAAATGGCATTAGTTTTCAAAGTAACAAAGTCTTATCTTGTCACCATGGTAACCTATCTTCCTCAGGCATCCTGACTGGCCTCTTTCTTGAAATAGCTTTTCTTTCAAGCTTCCCAGGCCTAAAAGGCAGAGCTTGATCACTCATTCTGATGTCCACTGGAGGAGGCCAGCACAGGATAGAACAAGGAATGAGGCCTTAAGACTTCACCCACAGGGGGACCTATTTGGGAGAGGAGAGTGTCTTGGGCACTTCAAGGAAGCTGTGGACAGCAGGGGTTAATGTCTCAGAATCTTGAATATAGGCTGGATGCTGATGTGCTTTGGTTCGAAACCACGATTCTTGGCTTCAAGGATGTTTTGTCTACTTAAATAATTCGGACAAAAACAAAGCAAGCCAACTTTTCAAATGCAGACATGCCCCTTCCTAAAGGAAATCTCAGATCCTTTGAGAGATACCCCAATGACAAGTAGCCGTCCCCTTTGATAAATTCCATAGGCTGAACACTTGCTTATTCATGAAATATTCTTTATTAATACTTCCTGTAGGAATAGGTCACAACATTACTCTCCTTAGTGCTACCTCAAAGGCCCATGATGGCCCTTAAATGGTATGGATTTTGGTGATATCAAACATTTATTTGAATTCATACAAAGAAAGTATATCAAAGATGTCCTAGGTGTTTAGACTTATGCATTATATCCTGGCTAGAACTAGTCTAGGTTAGAACAGAAACTGGAATGTGAAGGATGAGAGAAGCCCCCGTCAAAGACCCCATGGGATCGTATGTTGGGGGAGGGGGATTCGAGGTCATCCATTGAGGGACATCTAAGTTAGAATGACATCAAAGTTCAGCGTGGGAGGAAATTTCCCATATCATGTGGTCTAATGGCTAGAAGGAAGGTTCCTTTCTTAATATCGTCCTGGGTCTTGAGTGTCCCAAATATTGGATTTTTTTAAAATTTTTTATTTTTTATAAACATATATTTTTATCCCCAGGGGTACAGGTCTGTGAATCACCAGGTTTACACACTTCACAGCACTCACCAAAGCACATACCCTCCCCAATGTCCATAATCCCACCCCCTTCTCCCAAACCCCCTCCCCCCAGCAACCCTCAATTTGTTTTGTGAGATTAAGAGTCACTTATGGTTTGTCTCCCTCCCAATCCCATCTTGTTTCATTGATTCTTCTCCTACCCACTTAAGCCCCCATGTTGCATCACCACTTCCTCATATCAGGGAGATCATATGATAGTTGTCTTTCTCTGCTTGACTTATTTCGCTAAGCATGATACGCTCTAGTTCCATCCATGTTGTCGCAAATGGCAAGATTTCATTTCTTTTGATGGCTGCATAGTATTCCATTGTGTATATATACCACATCTTCTTGATCCATTCATCTGTTGATGGACATCTAGGTTCTTTCCACAGTTTGGCTATTGTGGACATTGCTGCTATAAACATTCGGGAGCACGTGCCCCTTTGGATCACTACGTTTGTATCTTTAGGGTAAATACCCAATAGTGCAATTGCTGGGTCATAGGGCAGTTCTATTTTCAACATTTTGAGGAACCTCCATGCTGTTTTCCAGAGTGGCTGCACCAGCTTGCATTCCCACCAACAGTGTAGGAGGGTTCCCCTTTCTCCGCATCCTCGCCAGCATCTGTCATTTCCTGACTTGTTTATTTTAGCCATTTTCTTACACCACACACAAAAATAGACTCAAAATGGATGAAGGACCTCAATGTGTGAAAGGAATCCATCAAAATCCTTGAGGAGAACACAGGCAGCAACCTCTTTGACCTCAGCCGCAGCAACATCTTCCTAGGAACAACGCCAAAAGCAAGGGAAGCAAGGGAAAAAATGAACTATTGGGATTTCATCAAGATCAAAAGCTTTTGCACAGCAAAGGAAACAGTTAACAAAATCAAAAGACAACTGACAGAATGGGAGAAGATATTTGCAAACGACATATCAGATAAAGGACTAGTGTCCAGAATCTATAAAGAACTTAGCAAACTCAACACCCAAAGAACAAATAATCCAATCAAGAAATGGGCAGAGGACATGAACAGACATTTCTGCAAAGAAGACATCCAGATGGCCAACAGACACATGAAAAAGTGCTCCATATCACTCGGCATCAGGGAAATACAAATCAAAACCACACTGAGATATCACCTCACACCAGCCAAATATTGGATTTTGAAGGAAGTGCAGTTGGGACCACACATAGGGTAAGAGGTAGAAAATCTTAACCTGCCAAGAATAACTGATCCACTTACAATGTTAGCTGAAGTCTAAAAGGAATGATAAGCCAGCTTGTTGGGTGAAAGACACCTGCAGAAGACATTGAACTTCCCTGAGTCCACCCATGCCCACCCCAGCAGCCTTGCTGATAGCAATCTACCACTCTGCTCTCCTGGCCCTGCTCTGGCCCCTGGGCCATCTCTCTGGTGCCAGAACATTTCTTATATGTAGTATTTCTATAGGAGAGTGAGTCGAATCCAACTCTCTAATTCCATGGATAACCCATCAGGATATTAAGATATTTCTTTGGACACTATCCCTGACCTAGAAAGGTACCAAGATCTTTTAGCTCTTCCTGGAGCCCAGATACCCAGTCTGGGCTCTCTGCCTGAGAAACCGGAACAGGAAAGAGACTGGGTTATACACTGAGCATTTACCTGGAAACATACATCCTGTATTCCCTCAGCAACCTGACTTCCATCTAAAGAGAATAGTTTTAGGTGCCTGAGTGGTTAGCCCAGAGACTGAGAACTTCCTTTGCTGAGGACACACCCTGATTATCCCAGCGCACAGCGTTCCCATCTCAAAACCCCTGCAAAATGTACCAGCCCCAGTTGTGTCTTGGCCTTAGACCTTTATCCCAATTCCTCACCCTTAGTGTGAAGAGGTTAGGAGGAGAATCAATTCACTGTAGAGTAGGGATGACCTATATATGGCACTGTTACCCCACTCCCGTTCTTGCCCATGACAGACACTATTAATCAATCACTTGTCCTTTTCTTCTGAGCCCAGATGTGTCCTCAAAATCCTTCTGCATAGGGGTGT
The DNA here is from genome assembly GCF_022355385.1 of Mustela nigripes. NCBI lineage: Eukaryota > Metazoa > Chordata > Mammalia > Carnivora > Mustelidae > Mustela > Mustela nigripes. The sequence continues at coordinate 3,687,603 of NW_026739490.1, forward strand.
CTGGGTGGCTCAGTGGGTTAAGCCTCTGCCTTCCGCTCAGGTCATGATCTCAGGGTCCTGGGATCGAGCCCTACATCGGGCTCTCTGCTCAGCGGGGAGTCTGCTTCTGCCTTTCTCTCTCTGCCTGCCTCTCTGCCTATTGTGATCTCTGCCTGTCAAATAAATAAATAAAATCTTTAAAAAAAATCCTTATGCACAGTAATTGATAAGAGCTCAAATCTGAGATGAAGCACATTTTCCATCCTTGTTCTAGGAATTATGGTGTGCTGGGGATCCTGGGGGAAGCTCAGTCGGTTGAGCACCTGACTCTTGGTTTTGGCTCAGGTCATGATCTCATGGGCTGTGGGATCCAGCCTGCATAGGGCTCTGGGCTCAGAAGGGAGTCTGCTTGAAGATTCTCTCCCTCTGCCCCTCCCCCATCCTTGCATGCACTTGCTCTCTCTCTCTAAAACAAATAAATAAATCTTTGGAGATTATAATGTTACAACAGTTCTGAGGAAGGAAAGGTTGCTTCGTTCATTCATTTAATTTATCGGATATTTATTGAGCATTTACTCTATGCCAGGCTCTGTGCTCTGCAGAGAGATGTCGAAAGTGCCACAAGAAGACAGACTAGGGGCAATCAAACTGACTCTGGGGTGGGGGGGATGTCAGAAGAGACCTCATAGGAATGGAAATTTTCAAGGAAGTAAAGAAACTGGATAAATTTGGAAGAAGGTTAGACTAAAGCAGAACAGACAGTGAGAACAATTTATGTCGAGACATAGATGTACAACAGCTACGGAGAAGTTTTGATGACTAAAGTAAAGCATATCAAATAGCAATGACAGGAAATGAATTTTTATGTGTATTTCTCAGAACCATGCAATGGAGACTGTGGTTTGTGGACCAGCGGCACCAACATCACCTGGGAGCTTGTTGAAAAATGCAGATTTTCAGGTCCCATCCCAAGCCCACCAATCAGACACTCCAAGGAAGAAGCCAAGGGATATAGGATTTAATAAACCTTCCAGGGGATTCTGATGCACACAGGAAATCCAGAAGCATGCTCCAAAATAATGATCGATGCTACTACTAATCATTGAGCTCACCTCTGTGTCCCATGGGGACAGTCACCATCCCAGTGGGGTCCAGCATTTCCCCCACAGCACTCAGCATCACTTCCTCCCACTCTATCTGACTCTGTGGATGCTGGTGCCACCTGGGGTTTCAAACTCTACACTTCAGTTTGACTTGGGTCCCCTCCCCCACACCATCTGACACATTCCATCTGCCCTCATGTCCTGGGAGCTTGGTAGTCTGAATAATAACCTGAATCCACTCAATATGGATAAAATGAGATGAGATGACAGTGGGCATTGTGAAGGAGGTCATGCCCATCTCTCCAACCAGATGGACCTTTTTTCCACAACCCTCACTGGGCGAGGACAGAGAGCCCAGGCTCTAAGCTGGCCTGGCCAGGCTCACACGCTGACTTCTCCTCTCTCTCACTGTGTGACTTTGACTGGGCTGTTTAAGATCTCTGTGCCTCAGTTCCCTCAGCTATAAAATAGAGACAATGATGGTATTTATCTTATAGGGTTGTTGTGGGGATAAATGAGTTTATACAGGTAAAGGACTTCCAACAGGGCCTGACTCCATTTTATAGTAACAATAATTATTAAATTATTTAAAATTATAATAAATCAAATTGTTAAATCATTTAAAATTGAATTAAATCCTTATTAAAAGGAATAATGTGCTATGGTGAGTGCTGTGAAGTGTGTGAACCTGGTGATTCACAGACCTGTACCCCTGGGGCTAATAATACATTATATGTTAATAAAAAAATTTTTTAAAAGAACAAAAACAGTAAATACATAGGTAATGCACACTGACTAAATTAAAATACTAATAATGTATACTAGATTTATATGTAGAATTAAATGCATGGCAATGATAATTTATAAATTGAAGTGGGGTAAATGAAAGTGTGTTAAATTCCTTGCAATATTTGAGAAGAAAACAAAATATTGGTCTTTTTAAAATCAACTTTATTATGAAATGTAGTGCACATATAGAAAATCCATAAAATATAAATGCATAGTTTAAAAGAAACAAAGGAATAATAAAAGTTAGTACAATTAAAGATTATTTAAAAATATTATTTGAAATTAAAATCATTGAAATAATATTTTTAAATACTAAAAGTATTATTACTAGTAGTATAGACATTACATCATTCACCTATTGCCACAGTCTCCTGTCCTCCAGTCTCTCTTTCCTGAACTTGGTCTTATAACCTGGCCCACTGGACATTGTGAACGTGGCAGCCTCGTGTTGAACAGGTCGTTCCCTTCCTCAAAAGTCTGCACAGACTCCTTCGCAATGACTTTGATACCTTCCCCTTTGATGGTAAAATAATGGAACCCTTTGCTTCTAATGGACTTTTACAGATAATAGCGGATCTGCTTTGACTAAAATCAGGGGTTTGGAATGCCCTTCCAGCTTCTCCCTTTGCCCTTCCTTGCCTACCAAGAGACATCCTCATGAAACTCTGGGATCTGAGGAGGGCAGCACAGAAACATTCGGCTTTTGAAATGCAGGCAGGAATCAGATGACCCATTTGCTTCAGGAGGACAATCTCCCTCCCAGGAAGGCAAGCCACCATGTCCAATCACACCTCACAGTTTGCTCCAGCCTGCATACCTGGTCCACCCACCGGGATGTGGGGCCTGAATTTCCCCCCCTAAGTCTGGCCTCACTCTGCTATGTATGTGTCTTCCCGGTCAGCCCCGTCCCCAAGGGACTGTTCCTTCCTCTTGACCCTGGTCTCCCTCTGCTTGTCAGACACCCTCCCGCAGGCAGGGAACAACAGACCCTGGGGAGCTCTGAGAACAGAGGCGCCTAGCAGGAGCTATTTCCAACCCAGAATGTTCTGGCCAGCTGCCCAGGCTTTGTTCCGATTTCTGATGTTCTTTAGAATCTTCTCATTACATCACTGAAAGAAGCACAATTAAGTACTACTCTCTTCCTTACTTTTTAATAACTTCTATGGTGTTTTCTGATTATAAATGTAACATATGGCCAACATGATGGAAGAAATTTGTAAAATACAAAAAAAAATTTTTTTTTTAAGTAAAGATAGATAAACTTGAATAAGTAGTTTTGAGAAACAGTGTTTTAAGAAGAATTACTGCATGTTGGGGAAAGGAGGGATGGTTGGTGGAATGATGACTCTGAGAAGATTCCATACCCTAATCCCTGGGACTGTGAATATACTAAGATCCCACGCCAGTGACTACATTACCCTACATGCCTGGCAAAAGGGATTTGGCAGATGTCATTGTAATTGTATTCACTTCCTAGGGCTGTGTAACAAAGTCCCACAAACTGGGCCACTTAGGACAATAGAAAAGACCTAAATCAAGGTGTTGGCAGGGCCATTCACTCTCTTTCCTAGCTTCCGGTTGTTACCAGCAGTCCTTGGCATCCTTTGGCTCTCAGCTCCGTCACTCCGGCCACTGCCTGTGTCAACACCTGGCCGTCTTCCCTTTGTGTTCACACTGCCTTCTCCTCTCTGGGTTTCATTGTCTCTGGATCTCTTTTTATTAAGACACCAGTTATATTGGATTAAAGGTCCACTTTATTCTTCATCTGACCTCATCTTGAGTATACCTGCCATGACCCTACTTCCAAATAAGGTCATATTCACAGGTACCTGGGGTTAGAGCTTCAAAACATCTTTTGGGGGAGACACAGTTCCACCCACAACAGTGTTACTGGTGAGTTGATCTTAAAATAAGGATATCGTTCTGGATTATCAGGGTAGGCTCAATGCAATCACATGCACCCTTGCAGGCAGAGAACTTTCTCCTGCCAGAGTCAGTGAGATGTACCAGGGGAAGACACAGAGATCCCAAGCTTGAGAAGGATTCCACATGCCATCATTGGTTCCGGGATGTAGGGAGCCACGTGCAAGGAGCAAAGAGAAGCTTCCAGGAGCTGAACATGGCGCCTGATTGACACCAGGGAAGAAACAGGGACCTCGTTCCTACAACCACGAGAAACTGGACTCAGGCAACACCTTAAGTGGGCTTGGAGGTATATGGTCCCGCAGAGCCTCCAGAAGGGAACACAGCCCTGCCAGCACCTTGATTTCAGTCTTGGGGGACCTGGAGCAGAGGAACTGGCTGGGCTCCACTGTGCTTAGTTTATGATCCATGGAAACTGAGAGATGATAAATGGGGTTAAGAAAAATTTATGGTAATTTGTCAAACAACAATAAGAAAGGAGAATTTTAAAATAACTCTAGGCTTCTGTCTTAAGCACCTGGGTGGGTGCAGCAGTCTTTACCTTGGTGAGGAAAATCTGAGAGAAGCAGGTGATTTGGAGCAGAGCATCAAGCATAGCTCATTCACGAGACCTAGGAGAAAACTCTGTGAAGACAACAGGTTCACAGCTGGACTCATGAGCCCAGGATTTATCCCAGATTGGGTGTAGAGTTACAAAAGTAGGAGCCATGGCTTGGAGACTATATTCTCAGTGTTCACTGTGATCACTGGGAAGAATGGAAGAGAGAGATCCCAGACGGAGCCTGAGAAATGTCCCACCCTGGCTTAGAGGAGGGGCGAAGGGAAGAAGGGGAATCAATAAAGAAACTGGACAACATGGTGTCGCAGAAGGGAGAGGTCAGTGTGGTGCACGCTGTGAGACATCTAGTAAAATGTGGCCTCAAAAAAACCCATTTCAGTTTCTTATACAATAAATATACATTCACCGTAAGACTGAACAACCCCATTCTACCCAGAGAAATGAAAGCCTATGCTCACTGAGACACCTGTATATAAATGCTTACAGAGGCTTTCTTTGTAATCATCCAAACCTGGAAACAACTCAAATGTCCTTCAATGGGCGAATGAACAAATCAAGGTCCATCCATACAATGGACCACTACTCAGTCCTAAAGAGGGAAGAGCTAGAGATACACACAACAGCCTGGATCCAAAGGCCGTGAGCTGGATGATTCCATTTATGTGACATTCTCCAAAAGACAAACTAAAGGTACAGAAAGCAGATCAGTTGTCACCAGGGACTGAGAGAAAGAATGATTACAAAGGGGTACCATGAAGGAATTTGGGGGTGATGGTGGAACCATCTTATAAATTGACTGTTGTGGTGATGGTTACAGGACTCCGTGCATGTGTCCAAACTGAGCTGTACACTTCAACATGTAAATTAATTTAACCTTAATTTTGGGGGTAAAGGGAAACATTAATTTAAAAAATACTATGAATCTAGCCATGCGGAAGTCAGTGGTGACTCTCAGAGGAGATGTTTGTGGGGACAACAGGCCTGGAAGGCAGCCAGAAGAGGCACATGAGGGACTAGGGGGTGAGGGGTTGAAGAAGTAGAGACAAAGAGCACAGACCCATGGATGTCAAAGGGAGGAGGAGGAAGGGCAGAAGTTGGCAGGAGACCACAGGCTGAGGAAGGGGTGTTTCTCTTCCTCAGGTGCTGAGGGTTGAGTTGACCGCAGCCTTTGGCTCACCACCCACTTTCATCTTCAGTTTGTGCCTGGCCCGTCTTTGTCATTTCCCTTTAGTCTCTGATGCTCACAGGCTCCCATGGTAATGTGTCTGATTCATGCTTGAATATGTATGTATGCATCTGTAATATATGAAATGTTCCCCTACTTGTATTTGTGCTTTTCATTTACATAACTGGCATTATGCAACTGGCCTCCTTCTGTTTCTCTTCTTTCACTCATCACATTTTAAAAAAATCTTCTTTCTCATCATTCTATAGCACTGGCTCATTGTTCTGGAAGCTGAGTATTCCTCAATGAGTGTCCACTGCTCTGCACCCTCCATTCTCCCAGTGATGGACTTGAGCTTGTCTCCAGATGCTCTGATGGACATCTCTGTGCATGTTCCCACAAGATTGTGGGACAATTTACTTGTCATATGTCCCCAAGAGTGAGATGGCTGGGTCAGAGTGTACTAATCCTTGGTCCTAACTACCAGTCTCCTCTTCTGATGATTCCACCCATCTACACAGCCACCAACAAGACAAGGACCAGGTTTCCACATGGGTTCATGGGTAGATGGAATCATTTCTTCCTCCACTCTTCAAGTTCCTACAGAGAAAGGCAATTTCTACTCTTCTCCCCAGGAGAGAAATGCACTTAAGACTCCTTCTCCTCACTCCGCCTTTCATTCCCAGGAGGAGTGGCTTGTGGGGTTGATAGATATATGAGCAAACACAGCATCTCTGTGAGGTCTGCAGCTCCTCAGTGTTTTCTCTCTTGGGCCCCCACCCAGGAGATGGGTGTCTGGGACTCCTCTCCTCCACATGGTTTACTTAAAAGAGCCAGCTCCGCCCCAGGCAGTGGGAGACATACAGCTCTAGAGGGAATGTAGTATTAGGAAACTCAGTGGGTCCAATTTTCATCCTCAAGTGTAGCTGCAATAATTAAATTGATATTTTTATTTCTCTTTGTTTGAACCCTGTGGTCATCTCCAAATCAATTTCAAACTCAGGGATATATGGAGGAAAGGATATGATTTCCTATTACCTTAATTCCTTAACCCATTGGTGCATGGGTCTGAACCTTGAGAAATGGGTGCAAGAGCGAACATTTGGGGTTTAAGTAATTGAGCCTTAAGCTCATCTTAAAACAAAATCTCACAACCCTTAGACTTTAGCAAACATATTAAAAAATATGTATCCCATAACTATGGCATTCATTACTGACTCTGCTTCCCCCTCCCAATATGGGAGACTAGGAATCAATGCAAGTTTTAGATAAACCTGAGTCTGAAAAGGACAGGAGCAGGGGGAAAATTGAGGAAGAAGGCATTCACGTCTGCCAAACACGGCTCACTCTATATGTGGTGTAGAAGGACAGGGATCCAGTTAAGAAACATGTCAAAAATGCTAAAACTTTCCCAAGACTGTCTGATAAAAGGCGGAGGGAGACGAATCCTGGAGAATCACATGACTGTTGCAGCACAGTGAAGAGCCAAGTGGCAGGAGAGAGATTTGTAGCTGCCACCCACGTGTCACACATTCAAGGCTCTGGGGAACATCAGACAGCAGTGTTGGTCCCTACCAGGTCCCTGGAAGCTCAGGACTCAAAGTACCTCCTACAGCTCCAGGTCAGGAATCTCAGGTCAGGAATAGCTGGAGCTATTCCAGCTGAAGCAAACATGGGGAAAAGGGGGCATCCGTCCCTTGAGATGGATTTCATGGGCTTGAGAAATTTAATATGGCTACTCACGAGAGGTGGTGGAGGTTCTGTCTCTAAACAGAGTCTTTACTGAGTTTATCTTTAAATGTCAGGATTATAAAATTCAAAGGGGATGTAGAAACGAAGACATCCTCTACTTACAAGATGTTAAGAGGAATACCTCGAATGATACCAGTGACAAGCTAAAAAATTTTTTGCTAAAAAATCTAAGCATCTGAAAAGCCACCCCATGATGGTGAAAGGAGTCTGTACAATGAAATGGACTTTCCCCCACTGGTCTGAGGTTGGGTGACCTAGAAGCAGAGCCTGAGGCAAGGATTTTGGTGAAGGTACTTAATTTGGAAGATGATCCCAGGAAACACCAGGAAGAGATGAAAAAGTGGAAGTGGGGAAGAGAAGAAAATCAATAGAGGGGTGCTGCTAGGGGTACCTGAGACTCAGTCCTGCTGGGAACCCTCTGAGGGACTGGTCGTGTCCACTCGGGCAGTGAGGAAGCTGGAGTGCTTATCCGTCAACCCCTACTGCCCATCATTTCATTAAAGGCACTACTTCTGGGGGTTCAGTTCACTAGCATTTCTGGACAGCCTCACATGAGGTCTGAGCACACTACCATAACCAGAGAAAGCCCTCGGCCAGAGTCTCAGGGGCTTGCAAGAGGAAGTCAGCCACATCCTTGTCACCATGAGTGGGAAGAGGATGCAGGAGGGGCACCAAATACATCTGGAAAATAGTGTGCTCTAGTTAGCCTCAAGAAGTTAGAAAATTTCTCCCAGCTGAGGTATTGTTCCACAATACCAGACAATGTGTAGCCGGGTGCTGGCATCATGATGAAGCTGGAACCAACCAAGAATTTTTCCCCTCTACCCTCCCTCAGACACTGCTGAATTGAGTTTCAGCAGGTGGCCATGTGTATTTGGATTCATGGAAATAATGGGCTCTCCTTGTGATAACTGCATTTGGGTCACTTCCCCCTCGTATTTCTGAATCTCATGAGTAGGAGTTCATGCTATGATGGTCCCGTGTGTCCTCTTAATTTCCTTTGCCATAAAATGTGAGCCCTAGACTTTGGGATCCATGAATCAGCTTGGATATCCTGAAGGAATTGCAGTGAAAGACATCCAAACGATGGCAGGAGAGGAACTTAGAAACTATCCAGGCACATGAGTGAGACCTTCCAGTTGAGGCTACAGAGTTGACATTGACAAGGGTGATCTGGGATTTTAATGTTTGTGAAGTTCTTCCCAGGTTTTATTTCTAATATTTTAGGTTTCTGTTTATAAGCAGGTGTTTGAGTAATGGAAGTTTGAATTGAATCCTATTATTCGAGTTTAGGAGAGTCTTCTATCACCTCCATTATAGAAACAGAGCTTTTAAAATCTATCATTTGAGCTCATTTGCTGACCTCGCTGAGCCCTTGGTACACCGAGGCATCACTTGAGCTAGGAACACAGAGGGAGAGGACTGTCAGCATGGGATGTAGGTCTTAGAGTTGATTTGGTTAATGTACTGTGCTGACGCATTTCAGAGCCTTTAGGGAAAGAGCTAAATTGCCCACCCTTGTGTTTTAGAAGATTTAAAGATTCTTTTGATGTCAGGACACAACACAATGACACTCAGAGGGATGAAAGGCAGAACTCTTTGTTGCTTACAGCTCTGAATGAAAGAAGGCTGCCAGGCAGAGCCACACACACACACAGACACAGACACTTCCCTCAAGCCCAGGTAACAGCCAGCCTGAGGGGAGGGGGCAGCCTGTGCCCAGCAAGCCGTGTTGGGGGTTAGCTCAGTCACTGGGGCTCTCAGTGGGTTGGCTAACTTGAATAATTTGCTGGACTCCAGGGCATAGGCACTGTCCTTCCCGGTCTGGGACCTTGGGGTTCTGGGCACTTGGGGCACTTGGGGCTGATAACATCCTGCCTGGAGTATGAAAGCCTGATGAAGGAAGAGGTTGGGAGTGTGGGCTTAATTGGGTGCTCAAAACAGGGGAACGGACCAGCCTCCAGCCAGGGCTTCAAGGCTGGTTCAGAACAGCATACACAAAGATACAAACAAATAACTTCGATTATTCCTGGTCTCAGGATGATGAAAAAAGTAGCGGCTGGTGCTGGGGAGTGGCCACAGGACTGTGGCCTCAAGGGCTCCCTGACTGGCCGCCCACTTCCTTCCCTGAGGAATGACCACACCCATAGGGGACCGATCGTAAGTTTAGACCCAGTGTCAGTGGACAAAACTTGGGTATGACAAAGAGCACCATCATCCTGCCGCTTTCCTCCCTTTGCACCAGGTTGTGTCCTCAAGTTTGTGAAGAGACCAGCCGGTTCTTGGGAAAGGTCAGAGGTAGGGTTACAGATAGGGTGGAGCCCTCATGATGGGAAGAGTGCCCTTCGAGAAAAAGAAAGGAAAGAGCTCTCTCTCTGTTTCTGTCTCTCTATCTCTCTGTGTCTCTGTCTCTCATGGAGGGATATAACAAAAGCCAGCTATCAGCAAGCCAGAAAGTGGGCTCTCACCTGACACTGGATCCGATAGCACCTTGATCTTGGACTTCTCAGCCTCCAGAACCGGAAAAGTAAATGTCTGTTGTTTAAGACGCTCAGTCTCTGGCATTTTCATTATAGCAGGGCTAAAGCCCTGATGGATGGCACCGTGAGATTTCCCTTTGAATGCTCACTCCATCTCGACCACATCCCTTCCTTCAAAGTGTGGTCCATTCTCCAGCTCCCCTCACGTCCTCATCCTCACCACATCACTAGAAGCTCCCTCCTCCGTGCTCTCACTGCTAACCGCACCGTGCATGTCTGTCCACCTCCATACCTCATAGATCTTCAGGGGGAGAATGTTGTCTGTATTCTGCTTGGATCTCCAGGGCCTGGCATTGTGTGTGACCCTTATTAGGTGGAGGGTAAATGAGGGAGTAGATACTCTGCCTGCGACAGAAAGCAAAGGGCCAACTTGACTCACAGGTGTTGGAATAGATGCATTTACTTGGCGTGCCCAATGTAATTACAGGTCTCGGGTGATTTAAAGGCTGTTTCTGCAGGAGCCAATAAATCTTTGATGAAGGCCTTGTCATCCGGCATAATCGCCCAGCTTGTCTTTGGCTGTTTAAATGCACCGGGTTACACCATCTGAGACTCTGGGATTTCAACCAGTGATGCTGCACAACCAGGGAACACTCGTGCACGAGGCTAGAGGGGACAAGGCCCACTCTGGCGCCTTGGCAAAGGCTCTTATAGGAGTGAGGGTCTGCGGAACTATGGAAAACTCAGGGACCAGAGAGTGGAGAATGTGGCAATTTGCATTAATTGCACCAATTCTTACCCTTCCTTGTATCCACGTCATTTGCCATGTGACTTAATGAGTGTATTTTCCCAGCTCTAGAGGTTGGATTTGGCCAGGGTACCTTCCTTGGCCAAGAGAAAGATGAGTGAGTCAAGTCTAGTCCTCCAGCAGCCTTATCTACTTCTTTTTGTTCTCTGGTACCTTTGCCGTCCCCAAGAGAATGAGACTAGACCCCTGCTTCTGGGAAGAGGATGAGAGATAGGCATGAGCAGTAAGCCCTTCCCGTGGAATGCCACTAAGATTTTATGATTTTCGTTATCCAGCATCCTGGTGGCTCTGGCTTATACCATTACCCAGAGCAATCAGAAACACAGCGGAGTCAGAGGGCAAAGGCAGATGATGTCAAAGAGGGTGGACAAATGCCATCATCAAGAAGCCCAGGGCACGCTCAGACCAGTGCACTAGGAGTGGAGAAGCTAGGGGAGAGGACAGGCTTCAGGGCAACACCCTCCAGGACAAGAGGCCAGGAGTAGAAGCCTGAGGAGTTTTTCCTTGAGCAGCTTGTGCTGTTTGTCTGGAGCTTGTTCTGTTCGGGCCTGAAAGTAGAAGGCCAGGCATTACCCACCCACACTCCTATCACTCCACATTCAGGCTCTGCATAGCTGCTTGGTGGGGAACAGGAGCTGGGTCCCAGCTGCAGATTTCCTGCAAGGTCTCTGGGTGCTCCAAGGCAGTCACTGCTCCTGTCCAAACTTCCGTGTCCGCAAAACAACAAGCAGGACTTTGCAAGAATGTCCATACCTCTCAGGATGGTCTAGGTTATGCAGAAATCACATCCCCCTCCACCCCGCCAAATTTCAATAGCTTTCAACACAAACCAAAAAAGTTTGAGGTTTATTGGTGATGTCCTCACTGAGGACCCAGGGTGAAGTCCTCACTGAGGATCCAGGGTGACAGAGCAGTCAGTATCTAATTGTTGTCAGTCACCGAGGCAGAGGAAAAAGAACAGGCAAGGCACACACGAGTTCTTGCTGCTTCTGCCTGGAAGGGACAAGATTCCACTCACTTTTCATGGGCCAAGGCATGTCCATGACCAGCTTAATTTCAAACGGGCAGGGAGATGCAATTTTATCCTGTGTCTGGAAGGAAAAGGACACGGAACATTTGCAAATAGCCTTGATGATGACTATGCTCTCCATCCAGCTGGATACTTTTAATGTCTTAAAATATTAAATATAGCCTTCTTCCAGCCACAATCATCATAACTGTCCCATTGTCTACTAATCCTATAATGTGCTTCTCAGTTACGTGTTTGTAATCCAGACATTGACTGGGGTCACTTGTCTTTGAGATTTAAACTAAATCTGGCAGGCACCTCGGTGGCTCAGTCAGTTAAGCCTCTGACTCTTGATTTGGGCTCAGGTCATGATCTCAGGGTCGTGGGATCAAGCCCGGCATCCAGCTCCATGCTCAGCAGGGAGACTGCTTGTCCCTCTCCCTCTCTCTGTTTGCTCTCTCTCTCTCCTTCTTTCTCACACACATTCTCAAGTAAATAAATGAATGAATAAATAAATTAAATATTTTAAATATATATAAATGGCTGAATCTCCATCTTCCTGTGGGAAGTCCAATATTGTGCTACAAGCACCCTGTGAATTCACAGGGGTCATCACCAGGACCCCCTCCAGTAAGTTTTGTCCCCACTTCTCTGTTACCCGCAGTGGTTTTTTCCTCCCTGCTCCATTCTGACATGACAAAAAAAAATTTTTTTTAAGCCCCCTTTTCCTTGGTTTGCCCTGAATTCATTCACACCAAGCATCTCTGTACAGAACAGATTTTGCTGAAGGTTTGCACAGGGAGAAGGATTACATCAGAGAACATATACGACCTAAAACTGGGCATCAGGCATTCCTGTTCTCCTGAGTCTTTGGGTCACCCGGCTGCTGGGAAGTTCTCTCTGTGCTTTGCTCTGCAGGTGAAACTCTTTGCCATTGGGTCTATCCCCTCTCTTGCTTGTTTCTACCCACTCTTTATTATGAACAGTAATGTAGTTCTATTGGGCCTCTTTTTGGCCCCGGGGATATGTTACATAGAGACACTCAGTTGTCTGCTAAACAAAGCACATCTACTGTGGGTCCTGGGCAGCTCAGAAGACCTGGCAGAGGCTCTGAAATTCCAGTCCCCACCAGCCCCTGGTCCCCTCCATAAGAAGAAGGGAGTAGTATAGAGATTTATGTACCCACAGACATAGTCATCGCTGCCTTCCCCTTGCTACATCCCTTAAAAGGCAGAAGTTGCTAAAGTCAGTTTTGGTTTTAAATAACTCTCTCTCTCTTTCTGTTAAATCCAGACTCACTTGTTTTTGTGAAGGGCTTGTATGTGAATGCTAGGTCATGAGACCCGCCACCTGCCCACGGGGATGGTGCTAGGCTTCTCTTCCTTTTACACATGAGAAAACCGAGACCTGGGAAGACAAGCTGTTGCCTGAGTCTCCCACTCAGACCCCACGTGCAGCGCAACCTGGGCTATAGAACAAATCTCCCTTTCTGCTCAGTCAAGGTGCATCTCCGACCTCACGCCCTTTCCAAGAAAGGTCTCTGCTTAAAAGAATTCAAGAGAAGCTGTAAAAATTGCCCGAAGGAGTGTTTCCTGCCATCGCTTGCCTTTTATCTTCATCTTGAAATACGTTTTTAATCCAGCAAGGGGGGATAGACGCCCTCACGTCTGCACTTCATGAGGGGGAGCAGAGAAATGGAGAAGGGCTTGTATCTGAGCCCACAGAGCGTAGGGCAATGCCCAGAGAAATAAGGCTTCCAGACATCCATGGGACTGTGGAGCACTGCGGGGCCCCCTGAGGAGTGTCCGGGGAGAGGTGAGTGGGGCTGAGGCTAGGGGAAGGGGGTGCAGTGAACTCTTCAGAGTCCTTTCAAAGAGAGCCTACCAAGTTGTATCCATCCATACAGGGCAGTTCATAAACATTCCCTTACATTTTCCTTTTGTTCCCCAAAAAACTTCTGCCCCATCTTACTGTAAAGTGTGATGGTTTCTCAGTTTGTGCATGCTAGGGGCAATTCGCTGGCCTGACTGTGGAGGGACGATCCCTGCCACTGGACTTTATATACATTGAAAAATGCTCAAATATCCCCATTTCACAGATGGGGAAACAGAATCCCCATGAAGTAAAGGACTCACCTCAGATCTCCCAATTCCTGGGTAACCATGGTGAGACTGGTCCCCACAACATCTGCCTTCCGGTCCTGAAATGCTCCGGGACCCCAAGCCTGCCAGGATATGGCAACCAACAGCAACTCCAGTAGACATCACCGTCAGAACCAGACACCTGGAGCCCCGATGTCTCTGGCAGAGTCTCATTAATGAGGGTAAGATTGTGATTCCCTTAAGGGTATCTGGGACTGGCAACAACTTTACCACAAAACAACGTTATTCTTTACTTATTTGAGAGAGCATAACATTTCCCATTGTGAACCAGTGGTGTTGTAGTTTCTGAAGGATTGCTTTGCAGATAATTTATATAGAGAAAATTCCTGGTCTGGAGATGTATCCACGCTACCAGGATGCCCTAATAAATTATACTGGATCTGAAAATACCATGTGTTTTCCTTACCACATTTACTTTCCAAGTTCTGCATTTTCTAAGAACATAAAAGAATGTACTTCAGAAAAAGCCAGATACTAAAGAAAGGGCAAAAGTTCCAAGATGATAACACCCTTGCAGTTTCAAAGGGGCTCCTGCTAGTGGTGACCACGAAGTGGCTTTAAACACTCCCATTTTCAAAGTATCTCCTTCCTGGTCAGTTCAGCCCTGGTCCAGCCTCCCTGCTGTGCAGGAAGCAGAAGGTTCAAGATTTCCAGCTGTGCTGTGAATGGGAGAGTAAATACACAGTGGTGGGGGGTGCAGCAACTCACTGTGGGGGTTCTGCTTCCCAGTCTTTGCTGGAGATCACCACAGATCTCTGGCCAGCCCTTCTTCCTCTTTGCTTTCCTTGCCTCCATTACCATGCTGCAGTGTAATGGGGAAAGCTCTGAAGGTCTGGGTTCAAATGTTGCCTCTCTCACCAACTGCTGAGGGATCTGGGGCACTTTGCTCCCTTTGAGACTCAACTTCCTCATGTGTACAGTGAAGACAATGGAACCAAAGCCAGGAATAGAGGAGAAAAATATGGGTTCATCTTCATAATGAGAGAACATTCCCAGTTTACTAATTATATATTAAGTCTATGATTTTTGATACTGTACTGAAAATGTTATTTTTAATTCATCAAATCTTACCAGTTTTCCACTTCGGGTTTCTGAATGTGGCGACTGCTCAGAAAAGCTCTTTCCTACCCAAGGATTATTAAATGGTCAGCCATTTGTGTCTACACAGTATTTTGTGTAATGATTTAAAATACCAACATTTATTATATACCAAATTCTGTGTCTGGATGTCCTAATCTATTTCATGTATCTACCTTTTTTGTCCTACCACATTCTTATCATTAACTTGGCTTTAAAATATCTTCATATCTAACAGGAAAAATCTCTTTATATCCATTTTCTCTTAAAAACTGAATGTTCTCGGGGTGCCTGAGTGGCTCAGTCTGTTAAGCGTCTGACTCTTGATCTCAGCTCAGGTCTTGATCTCAGGGTTGTGAGTTCAAGCGTTATGTTGTGAGCATGGAGCCCAGTTTAAAAAAAAAAAGTGGTTAATCTCATACAGTGACTATTAGTAACAGTTTCTCAGAATAATATCTTACTAGTATTTTTTCCTTCTAAAAAACAGTATGTGTTTTTTAAGGTTTCAATAACAGTGAAAATATTCAGGGGATAACAGCTTGAGAAATTGTGCTGGCCTCACCTTCCTTTGAAAAATCTTTAGAAATGAGAAAAAAGATATTTTTGAAAGAATAAATCTATGGAAATACCAGGGAACAAGGAGTGCTAGGTGGACGAGAAATTATGAGGCATACCTGAATGGTATAAAAGACAGATGGAATTGGGTTGAAAGAGGAAACCACAGTCCAAAATGTGTTCAGAGAAACTTGCTTCAAAAGGTAGGAGTATCCTATAGATGATCCATGAGTCAACACATGAAATGAGCAGATCGAAGACACACCAAGAGGAAAATTCTATGGGGATCACCTCCATCTTCTTCATGTCCCTCTCCCTCTCCCTCTCCATGGTATAGTGGCACTGAGTGCCCAGTGCTTTGACTTACAAAGCTGATGATTCCCAAAAGGAGCAGGGAGCCACCAAGCCCAGGAAATAGTCCGTCACGATTGGTAATATATCCACCCCCTCTCCTACCAGAGGCAAGCTGCAGATAACACATGTACCCTTTACAAAGAGATTAACAGAAAAAAACAAATAAATACACAAACAAGAGTAATCAAACATTTGAATCATATTTAACCAAATTCACCACCATTCACAAAAGGAACCCAGCTCAAAAAAGAAGAACACAGCACCTAGGGAAACTGAACTCATGCGGCAAGGAGAGGCATCAGAAACATCTATCCACCAAAAATATGCTCTCTGATAAAAAAAAACAATTAGGGATCTTGGAAATGAAAAATATATTAAGTAAAAAAAACAATAAATTGGAGAATAGGAAGGTCATAGCCAAAGAGCACATTAGTGACCTGGGAGAAAGAGCCAATGTACCTTCTAGTAAAGATACCAAACTGACTACAGGCAAGAATCACCTGTACTACTTGAATACATGGACATGCTATGGACAAAGTGTGATGTTTAAACATATATTGCTGATCTCAAAGGTTAAAATGAGAAAACTTCCAGGTATCAAAAATGAAGAGAGAACCTATGGTCACAGCAATGAGTGAAATTTGATGCACACTCTCCCTCTGAGAATCAAGAATTGAGGATAGGGAGTAAGATGGGGATTTATGATAACGTGCATTTGGGATTTGAGTCACAGATCCCGTGCATCACAAGGAGCCAGGAAAATAATTATCTAACCCATGAATGAGGACAGAAAGTCCTTGCCTACTTATCCTTCCCAAGCCATATGATGAAATAGAAGTATTCTCTAGCCAGTGACCAGAACAGGGATTTGTGCCTAGCTTGGGCCTGATTCCCATGCTCCTGGCCATGGCGGGGGTGGGGGGGGGGCGGCGGATAATAAACATTCAATGTTTACCATTAAAAGACACGGTTCTAATGACTCATTGCTTGAAGAAAAATTCAATGTGAAAGTCATAAAATATTTAGGATGAATAAGTGTGAAAGAAGGCAAAATTTATGGAATTCATCATAAATGATATTGGAGAGTGCATATATTCGACGGAGCTTCTAGACAGATTCTCTATGATATTTATCTGTTCTCTTTATCAAAGAGTAAAAAGATAGGTCTTTTTTCCTCTCCGTTTGGGGACATATCTTTGACATTAACTTCCCGGCTCATTTATGTATTTATTTATTTATTTTATTTTGCCAATTACCTATTTAATTTCCAAGAGATTCTTTCCAGTTCTCTGATTGTTCCATTTTATAACAACCTATACTTCCCTTATGGATGCCATGTCTTGTTAGACACATCTGTTAATTGTAGGGAGGTTTTACATTTTGTTCACATTTTTTTCATTTTGTTACATTTTTTCATTTTGTTCACTGTATTATTTGTTTCCTTGGGAGTCTGTTACCAATGCAAATACATTTTCTCAGCCCCCTACAATTTGCCAGACACAGCTCATACCCCTCTAGGGAAGAAAGCAAAGAGTCACTGCCCCTGGAGACAGCTTATGTTCTACTTGAGGGAGACAGAAATAAACTTATAAACAAATAAATAAGATAATTCCTGGTATTGATAATTGTTAGAGGAAATAAACGCAAAAACTGGCTCAGAACCTATAACTCCAACAGGGCTTGGTCAAAAGGCATGGGGAGTAACCATCCAGGACACAGCACAGAGAAATAAACAGATGGAGATAGATAAGAGAGGTTGGACATAAACATGATGGATTAAGAAGCTCCTAAATATATAATTAAGAGTTCCTTTACTTTTCCATATAAATGGTAGAATAATCTTGTCTGTGTATAGGAAAAAAAAAATCTTGCTGAAATTTTGATAGAGATTATGTTAAACTGATCTATCAATTTGGAAAGAATTTACATCTTGACTATGTTGATTCTCCTTATCCATGAACATGGAATATTTCTCCACTTACTTAGATTTTCTTTGACTTCCTTCATGTTTCATGGTTTTCAAAATCAGTCTTCTGTATGTTTTGTCAGATTTAAGCTTAATTTAATTGTTCTGTATTTTGAGCAATTGCAAATGGAATGACATTAAAAATTTTTGTTTGGGCGCCTGGGTGGCTCAGTGGGTTGAGCCTCTGCCTTCAGCTCAGGTCATGATCTCAGGGTCCTGGGATCGAGTCCCGCATCGGGCTCTCTGCTCGGCAGGGAGCCTGCTTCCTCCTCTCTCTCTGCTTGCCTCTCTGCCTACTTGTGATCTCTCTCTGTCAAATAAATAAATAAAATCTTTAAAAAAAATTTTTTGGTTTGTTTTCCATATAGTCATTGTGAGGATACAGAAATGAAATTGACTTTGGGGTGTTGATCTTATATCTTGCAATATTGCCAAATTTACTTATTAGTTGCTGGAGGTCTTTGGAGATTTTGTGGGGTTAGCATTTATTTAGGCCATCATGTCATCTGTAAAGAGAAGTAGTTGTATCTTTCTTTCTGATATTTATTCCCTTTATTTTCTGTCTTTATTGCAGTGGTTTAAAATTCCAGGACTATGTTAAATAGCAATAGTTGATGTCTTTTGCCAAATTGGGAGATTTTCAGCCATCATTTCTTTGGATACTTTTCTAGCCCCACTCTGTGCCTCTTCCCTTCTGGGGCTGCCATGACACGACATCATATCTTTTATTAGAGTCCCACTTATCCTTGAGACTCTGTTCATTACTGTCAGTCTACTCTCTGTTGTTCATTTTGGGTAATTACTCTTGTTCTATTTTTAATTGCATTAATTCTTTCCACTGGTCTTTGCGTTCTTCTGTTAAGCCTAACTACTAAGTTTTTTCATTTCAGTGATTGTAAATTTCAGTTGTAAAGTTTCCACTTTGTTTTTCTTTGTTTTCTATCTTTGCTGAAAATTACTACTTTTTTTTTTCATTTGTTTCAAGCATGTCCATGATTGCTCATGAAGCATTTTTATGATGGCAAATATCAGGTAATTCTATCTAAGCATCAGTGACATTTCAGTTGGTATCTGTTGATGGACTTTTCTCATTCAGTTTGAGATACTTTCAGTTCCTACTATGATATATATTATTTAATGATTGATCCTGGACATTTTGGATACTATTTTTTGAGACTGGGTCTTATTTAAATCTCATGTTTTAGCAGGGCTCTGATGAAACAGCTATGGTGGGTGAATGGGGTGCCATCTCCTTACTTGCAGTTTGGTTTAGAAATCCAGGCTTTCCAGTCAGCCTCCAATGACACCCAGTTGGGAAGATGTACCTCATAAATACATGGTGAGGGTGGTAGTCTGGGCTGTCCACATGGTCTCTGCAGAGAGAGGGGGATCTTCATTAGATCATTAGATCTTTAGATATAATCTTTAGATCATTAGATCTTCATTAGATCACTAATCTTCATTAGAGTGAGGGGGATCTTCATTAGCAACACCAGTGCTAAGCAGTGGTGAAAGTCCTGACTTCCTACTATGTCTCCCTTGACAGCACACTAGTGGGGAGGGGCAGGAGTGCCCCAATATTGCCAGGTAGAGAGGGTCCCCATGTGATATCGATTGGCAATCTGGAGGGGAGAGGTTACTAACCTAAAGTCTATGGTCCCCATTTGACCTTCTCCAAAACTACATGGTAATCACGTGACCAATAGTGACACCAAAACAACTGGAGCATCTTATAACCACCTTCCAAGGATACAATGGTAGGGACTTCTCTGGCAATGGTGGAGGTGGGGATATAGCTTTTCCTGTGGGGTTTGGCAGAAGTAGGGTTGTCACTGTCTAAGTTTTCTGTCTTATTAGACTGCCTCTTTAGCTAGAGAAAGAAAACTTTTCTTGGGGGCTTTATTGGTCCCTATTGGTGTTTTCAGGAGCCAGCTTCTCCATTATCCAGTCTGGGGTATAATTAGGTAAAATGAAAACATGAAGAACTCAACACCCAGTCATTCCCTGGGTCTTCCAGTCCCTACTTGGTCTGCCTTCTTATTCTTCTTATATTTGTTTTATACATAATGTCCAGGGATTTAATTGTACTTAGGGGTAGAGAATGGGGGAAAATATATCTGTTCCATCTTCCCAGAAGTACAAGATCCTAGTCTAAATTTTAGCAAGCAAAATCTTGTTATATGCTATCTAAAAGATATACCCAAAACAAAAAGGCACTTAAAAGTTAAGCACAAAGAGATTTAGAAATCTATACCAAGCAAGTAGTGGCCAAAATAATCAATATCAAATAAAATACAATTTATAGTGGAAATTATTAATAGATAGGGATAATATTATATAATGATAATAAAGGAAATTCCAGGGACACATGGGAGGCTCAATGGTTAAAAGTCTGCCTTCAACTTGGGTCATGATCCCAGGATCCTGGGATCCAGTTCCACATCCAGCACTCCATTCAGGAAGGAACCTGCTTCTCCCTCTGCCTGCCGCATCCCCCGTTTGTACTCTTGCGTGCTCGCTCTCTCTCTCTCCCTCTCTCTTTCACTCTCTCTCTGGTAAATAAATAAATAAAATCTTTAAGGAAGTATAATAACAACTGCAAATATCTAAGGATACTGACTTGAAAAACAGAAAAGTTGACAGAATTTCATAACAAAAACTGACAAATCCACATTCAGAGATGCCACTAATAAACGCTTTGCTTTCAAAAACTGATAGATTGAGCATACCAAAAAAAATTTAGAATAAGCAGTCGACACAATGAAAACACTTGGTTAATGCATATTTAGAACGCTGCATCCAAATTTAGTGCTTTTCCCTTCCTTTTAATCACACATGGAACATGTGCTTAAGAAGCAAGCATTGCCCACATGCCCAGGAATCTCAGCCAATTTTAAAGAGTGGGTAGCAGACATTATCAATTTATCTGATCAAAATACAATGAATATAGCAATCAGCAACCAACACACCCTTCCAAAAAAAAAAAAAAAGAAAGAAAGAAAGAAAGGAAATTCTTTATATTTAGTCACTAGAAGACACAGTTTTAAATGGCTCATTGCTTGAGAGAAAACCACGATGACAATCACACAATATTTAGGAGTAAATGACAGAAGGAGAAAGCAAATCTGTGGGGAGGAGCAATGAAACTCCTGGATTAATTTTCTGTGGTGCTTAATTCTCTTTTTTACCAGAGGGTGAAGCAATATGCCTTCTGTCTCTCTCTTCTGGGAAATTTCCAGACATGATCTTCAAGTTTCATGTTTGTTTGTTTGTACTTTACCAATCACAAATTGAACTTCCAGAAATCCTTTGTTGTTGTTGTTGTTGTTGTTGTCCCCTAATTGTTCCATTTAAATAGCAGCTTATTCTCATTTTA
Organism: Mustela nigripes; assembly: GCF_022355385.1. Lineage (NCBI taxonomy): Eukaryota > Metazoa > Chordata > Mammalia > Carnivora > Mustelidae > Mustela > Mustela nigripes. The sequence goes on from NW_026739490.1 coordinate 3,708,660, forward strand.
TAGTTACAACATCTTATTAAGTGTATCTATTAATATTAATTTAAGTGCTCTGGGGGGGGCATGGTGTTTTACACTGTTTTATTGGCTGAATTACTTTGTTTCCCAGGAGTCTCTTACGTTTACTTTCCTAGGTTTCTGTTTTCATACAGTTAGTTTTCTTCATATGTGTCATAGCTTGGTTATCTCCAAAAGCAGATTTTGAGAGAAGGCTTGAGTGCAAGTACTTCATCTGTTAACTGAGCTGATTCCAGTTTTTAGCTATTACAAATACAGCTGTGACAAACATTTGGATAGTGGATTTTGTAAGAACATAAATTTTCATTCTTAGAGATACATTCCTGAGTGCAACTGCTGAGTTCTATAGTAACTGTATGCATAATTCTATAAAGGAAATGTCACATGGTTTTGGAAGTAGCTAAAACACTTTGCATTCCCACCAGCAATACATGAGTGATCGAATTTTTTGCATCCTGACCAGCGTTTGGTTTTGGTACTGTTTTTTATTTTAGCCACTCTAATAGATGTGTACATAGCAGTGGTGGTTTTAACTTGCATTTCCCTGACAGCTAAAGATGTTGGACATCTCTTCATGTGCTTGTTTGCCATCCAAACACCCTCTTTAGAGAATTTGTTTTTCATGTTTGTTGTTCATTTTCTAATTGAACTGTTTGATTTTTACTACTAAGTTTTGCTAGTTTTTTCCCTCCATATATTCTCCATACTATTCCTTTGTCAGATGGGTGGTGTGCAAATATTCTCTCCCAAACCCTTTTCATCCTCTTCACATGAGCTTTCACAGAACAAAAAATTTTGACAGTCTATGTTTTGTTTTTATCTTTCTAAAAGAATCAAATGTTATTTAATATTTTGGGAGTTAGCTTTTTCTGCTTAATATTTCTACAGTCATCAAATTATAGCCATATTACCTTTATGTTGACAGCTATATGATACATTATTGTGTGAATATGCCACAGTTTGTTTGTCCAATCTCTAGGGATGGGCATTTGGATTGTTACCAGGCTTTGGTTGCATGAACAATGATGTTATGGACATCTGATATGTACCTTCTTCCGTATATATGAAAGAATTCCTATTGGCATGTGCCTATGAGTGGAATGGTTCATCTGTAGAAAGGATTCAACCTAGGGATGGGGCTCAGCAATCCTGTCATCTATGGCTGTGTGTACCTTACACCCAAGCCTTTTTCATCTTTCTTGTGCCTCTACTATTGACACCTTCGTCATCTCTGTTTTTTCAATATTTTTTTATTTTCTTACTAGTGAAAACTGAAGACATTTGGGAGACTAACAGATGGTGATAAAATGTCTGTTATCTTCTGTTGCCATCATTTAATAAAAGAAACCAAGAATTAGGAAGGCTCTAACCTCAGAATGAAGGACAACTCTTTCCAAGAAGACAGTTGGTACCTACACTCATTTTTTAAAATGATATTTTCATTATTTGAAAACAGAAAAAAATACATACATTTTTAATTTTAATTTTATACAATTAAAATTTTAATTTTAGGGCACCTGGGTGGCTCAGTGGTTAAGCCGCTGCCTTTGGCTCAGGTCATGATCTCAGGGTCCTGGAGTCCCGCATCGGGCTCTCTGCTCAGCAGGGAGCCTGCTTCCTCCTCTCTCTCTCTCTCTCTCTGCCTGCCTCTCTGCCTACTTGTGATTTCTCTCTGTCAAATAAATAAATAAAATCTTTAAAAAAAAATTTTTAATTTTATAATTTTACACTACCTAAGATACAATTTTTTCCTTGATGGAAGTGGGCCAGTGTATGGCAATATATTGAGCAATAGAAAACATACTAGTTATTGAATTCCCAACTTCTTTGGTTATATAGTTTTTAGCCCAATCATTGTCAAAAATGGAGCTCCAAACCGAAACCAATGAAAAAGATGGAATCAACATTCAAAGTCACCTGTGATGGTTAATTTTATGTGTGAACTTGCCTGGGCCACCAGCTGTCTAGATACTCACTCAAGCATCAATTATTCTGGGTAAGTCTGTGAGGGTGTTATTGGATGAGTTTAACATTTGAATTGGTAACTGAATAAAGTAGATTGCCCTCCCTCATGTGGGTGGGCCTCACTTAACCAACTGAAGGCCCGAATGTAATCAAAATTCTGACCGCCCCTTCCCCTCCCGCCATGAGTAACAGGACCTCCTCTTGCTTGATGGTTTGAGCTCGAACATCAGTCTTTTGCTGCCTTTGGGTTTGAACTGAAATATTAGCTCTTCCTGGGTCTTGACACTTAGCCTCCATAATTTTCTGATCTGATGCCTACAAATAAATATGTAAATGTGTACATATATAACTTGTATGTATATATAATGACATATGTGTGTATATATATTTATTATGAAGAATAAATTTGATTTATTATCAAGAATCACATGATTATAGAGGCTGAGAGTTTCAAGATTGGCAGTCAGAGAACCAAGAGAGCTGATGGTATAAATTCCAGTCTGAAATATGGAGAGATATGTAGATATCCTTTTGGTTCTGTTTCTCTGAAAAACCTTGGCTAATATACCATCTTAAGCATCTCACTCAATTTGGAACATTTTAGGTGCTCTCAAGAAACAGGAACACTAACCCTGTGGTCCTCCTGCCCTCCTTTCCCCAGCAGGCTTGGGAACTGAGAATGAGGGGACAAGGCTGATATTCCACTGAAGAGGCTACCAGGAAGATCTTTATGCTCCCCCACTCCCCACCAGTCCATGGGATCTGTGAGGCTGGGGTCCTGTCTGCATGATGAAAAGTGCTCAGGAATAGCTCCAAGAGGGAGCTGGGGGCCTCTAAAAGCAGAAGGATATTTGGAACTCATTGCTCCATTTGCTGAAGCCTGCTAAGTAACTGCCTCCAAATCATCAGTAATAAGAACATAAGCTTCTGGGGTCCCTGGGTGGCTCAGTCGGTCAAGCACCCAACTCTTGATTTCAGCTCAGGTCATGATCTCAGGGTGGAGAGATGGAGCCCTGCATTGTCGGACTCTACGTGGAGCCTGCTAGGATTCCTCACACCCACGCATTCATCCACACGTGCATGCTCTCTTTCAAATAAATAAATGCACCTTTTTTTTAAAAAAGCACATAAGCTTCCTTCCATTATGACTTGGTGTAAATACACAGCCATAAGTGGAGATATACCTCTGTCTACCTCCTCTTCCCACCTGGGTGGAGCTGAGACAGCCTCTGGCAAACCTCTAGCATCCTGCCTTTTACAGATTATTTTCCATATTATTTTTTTTAGAAACTGTTTTCTCGAATAACTCAAATCCTTTTGCCCCATAACAGTCTATAGCACCATTTAGACTAAGTTTTCAAACAGAGCGTTAAAATGGTCTCATAGCAACATTACAAAATTATCTCTCAGATTGCCTGATCATTGTCGTTTTAGTCCAAGGGAAACCAGGGACATCGCCCAGGGACACGGAGGGTGGGCGGCAAGAAGAGAATCTTCAAGGCCTAATTCCTGGCTCACAGTTCTGAATTTGAAATGCCTAACCTGGCTGCATTATTTCGGACAAGCTTAGTTCACACTTTCTCAAGTGGTTTTTGCATCCCTTGGTCTAAAAAAAATACCACTAACATTCTTCAGAAGGAGCCCTTGAAACACAAAGCTTCTCAATTCTCCCTTGGTGGGCAGTAATTTTCCTATTCAGTTTGTGCTATGTGGGGAAAAATCATCACAAGTCTATAAATTACCATTTTTAAGTACCAGTACCATGCTGGGTATTAATTGGGGCCCTCTGGACAATGGCTACACCTGGATGCTGGTGGGCGAGGTAAAGACAGCTGTTCTCAGAGTCCCACTCTTGGGTCCCACTTTGCTGGAAGGAGCAGGGGCCAAGGAGCTTGGCACTAGGAAACTACGGGGAATGTGTTCCCAATCTCCATCACTTTTTAATGTTAAAACCATTAGGTACACAAGACTCTGCGTGCTCTCAAAACACTTAGAGAAACCTACATATAAATTAGTGGCTTTCCTCTTATTTCGTAAAGATACAACAAGCTTCTAAAAGCTAATTTTCTCACTATTATGAAAATAGACTAACATGAATTGCAGAGTCATAGACTCCAGTGACCTTGGAGTCTACAGAGATGCTAGAACAATGCAGCCAGATGTCAGACAATGGGTCAGTCCTTAGGTCCGTTGTCACCTATGGCCAGTACCTTGAGATTTGAACATCTTGAGCCTAAAGTAGCTTGCACTGCCATCATGGTTATCAACCATGCCAGTTTCTAGAATCCCGGCCATTTGCATGTGTCTGAACATTCTCTTCAAAAGCTTTTCCTTGAGGAGGGAACAGGGGAAACAAAAGGTAGGAGCAGATGGTGTGTTGGAAGGAGTAGGAATGGTGCGTTTTCACAGAGATCAAATGGCAAGCCTGCACTTTTGCTCTAATGAAGGGGTTTTAGAAACAGGAAGTAGATGACTTCTGCACGGAAGGCATGGGGGAGGGGAGCCTATTTAACTTCTCCCTAAATTCTCTGAATGAACACCAGTTGCCCACTCTACTTATGCTAGCTCCAAAATGTGGTTGGGAGGAAACAGGTTTTACAGTGTTTCTCAAACATAAGCATGCCCCCAAATCACTGGGAGGGCTTGTGAAAACAGAGATTCCTGTAGGACTGGGGTGCGATCTATGATTTGAAGTTCTACAGGGCTCACTGATGCTGCTGGTCCAGGGACTGCCCTCTGAGGAGCCCCAGAATAGGGGGCTTGGACCATTGCTTACCACTAAATAACCGTGGGCAATCTCTGTAGTGGACTCACGATGCTCCTCTCTATCTCTTTCTTCCTTCTGCCCTCCCGTGGCTAGAATCTCATATATTCGATTCCAAGCAATTGGAGAAGAGAGAGGAAGTGGGGCGGGGGAGGAGGGGCAGGAAGGCAGGGAGGGAGAAGACACCACCACATGCCTTTCTGGAATGCTGCATCTCATTAGCAGCTTTCACTTCTGGGAGGAGATGGCCGGCTGAGGCCTCTCTACAAAACAACTGAGGTCAGGGGTCATTTCTTCATGGGAAGTTTGTCACTACCAGTGGCTTCTTCCAGAAAGATTAGGTTCTTCACGTTCAAAAATATTTTAAGCCCTCCTAAACTTACTGGAAAAAAACAAAAAAAAAAAAAAATCAGAACTGTTGGCAAGACAGAGAAAAGGCAGGATGTTGTCTTGTTTTTAAGAAGTCACCATGTTTTCATCTTAACTAGAGAGCTGGGAAAGAGGAAGCATCCTTCTAGGAAAGTCCTGCAAACAACCAAATAACAAATTGGAGTGTCCCAGGCCTGGTGGTGAGGAGACTCAGCTCCTGCCCCAGAGAGTGGGGGTCAGTGAGGAAAGAGAATGACTGCCCAGTGAAGAGTGGGTGACTGCAAGGGGCACAGGGCCTGAGTCAGCCTCAAGGAGGTACAACAGGGTTGGGACGTGTTGTCCAGAGCCACGCTTAAGGACTAAGGCACTTGCTTCCTCAGCTGCCAGGACTGTTGACTCTCTCTCATCCCTGGGATCTGGACTCCGGTCCAAGGGGTTACCTCCCCAAAGGCTACATCTCTTCTCAGGGGCAGCCATTTCTAGGAACTGACCAATGCGGGGCTTCAAAACCTGGATCCCTGTGGTGGTAAATTTTATTAGTTGACTTGGCTGGGTCATGATGCCCAGATATTGGGTCAAACATTATTCTGAATGTTCCTATGAAGGTGAGGTTTGGGGGTGGGTAGAGAGGGATGAGAGTAACATTTAAATTGGTGGACTCCCAGTTTGAGGAAAGCACATTGCCCTCCACAGTGTGGGTGGGCCTCATCTAATCAGTTGAAAGCTTATTAGAACAATGACTGACTCTCCCCAAGCAGGAAGGAATTCTGCCAGCAGACTACCTTGGGACTTGAACTGCAACGATTCCCTGAGCCTCCAATCTGCTTGCCTACCCCATCAGATTTTGGACTTGCCAGCTTCCATAATGGGACAAGCCAATTCCTCAAAATCCATCTTTTTCTTTTTCTTTTTTTTTTCTATCCCAGCCTGAGGGGCATATTCCACATCGTATTCCGGGATTCTGAAGTTATAGTTATGTCCAAGTGCTCACAGCCCTGGTAGGAGTCACTTCATGTTAAAGCTACATTCTTTCTTCCCGCAGGCAAAGAAAGTGCCAGGTGATCCTTCCACCTCCTCACAGTGCATCTCAGAGATTGGAGAGACGCATTGTCTCTCACAACTCACATCACTAGCAAGGATCTCTGATTGGCTGGGTTATTCGAGTAGTGTTCTGATTGGCCAGCTTCAGCATGGACTCCCACCCCTTGGTTTACATGGATCTCGAGAAGCAGCTGGCTTGGAGGAGGGGCAGTTTCCCGAAGAGAGGACCCAGAGACAGACGGCATAAGACTATGTAAGCCTTTGTGACCAGAGAAACTGGCCCATTTTACTTTCTGCCTAATTAGCTCTGGAGTGTGGAATATGGAAGGCTACACTGGTCAGTCTCCCACAGTTGTCCTTTCTCTAGTGTTCTGGCCACAGGTCTGAGGCTGGCTGGGTGAGAGAGCTGAGGACTCTCTGGCACAGGTCCCAAGTCCTAGATTTGGAGAAAGGAGTGGGAAGGTCTTACTTTGGCTTCAAATCTCATCCAGCTTTTCCAATCTGTTTGATACCAGAGAGTTCTGAATGTGGTGGACTGTCGTATTTCCCAGCCATTGATGATGCTTTGGTTTTCATGTGCGTCATGACCCTTTATCATCTGAACCCAAAACAGAAAGGGGGTGATTCCTGGGGCCCCACCCCCAAATGTTATTAGCTGTGATCATCTGTCTTTATCACCTCCTCCAGAACAGGGCCACCTGACTTGGCTCCCCCTCAACCCCCAGCCTCTAGAACAGAGCGAGTGTTCAAGTTATGTACGTTACCTAATGAACAAGTTTGGCCAGAAATGCATCCTTCGATTTTGTTTTCCTTCTTAATGGTGACACGTTGACAAACATTGGAAGCAGAGCGTTTAGCCCACTGGAAATAAAAGGCATACCTTGCTGCTGCCAGAAATTCTTTGCAAAGTTTCCCTTGCCAGAGAGCCCTGTGTGGGAGTTTTCTGCAAAGCAATAAATAATAACTTACACCCACCCTCCACAGGCACATTTCATTTTATTGGCTAAATATAAACGGGTAACTGCAGGCTTCTTCAGGGAGGCCCACGCTATATCTCTCCACCTTCCCTAGATGGGGTTGTGCCTTTAGGCCACCTGCCTCCTCCCTCCCCAGAAACAGCCCCTGGGGGACCAGCCCTCCCTCTGCAGGACTCCTGGGGCCAAAAGAGGTAGAGAACATCAGTCCTTAACACAGAAGAAGGGCTGCATCTCAGAAGATCCCTCAGGGGTGACTCAAATTTCCAAGTCCCCCTTTGAATTTGATTTCAAATTCCAAGAAATGAGGCAGAGTGGAAAAGATCATTTTCCATAGAGAAAGCCCTGCTCCTCCATGAAAGGAAAAGCCCTCTGGCTTTGGTGGACGTTCTTCTATCACGTCCCAAAAAAGACCACTTTCATCTCTTGAGCTTCAACTTTCCAGATTTATTCTCAAGGAAGTTTCCCGTTACCCCCACCCCCCACCCTTTTCCTTCTGTGGAACAGCTCCTGAGTACCCCTAGGCTCATGACCTCAGCACATGATCCTTGGAATCGGTGGAATGTGTGATTCCCTCACCAGACTTGGAGAACATCATAAACAGAAGCCATGTCTTATTTATCTTTAAATCCCCAGAGCCTAATACATAGCAGACCCTCCATAAACATGCTCTAAATGAATCGTGGTTGGTACAGGCGTACGTGCATAAATGAATACTCTGCCTCCTGTTCTTTCTATCCACTCCATTGTGGACTCATCATTTCAAGTCTACAAATAGGAATGCTTGTCCCTGTTTATAACCCCATGATTTAGAAGGAAGAATTGAGATCAAAGATCTTAAACTACCTGTGTAAGTTCACGCAGTGAGTGAATGACAGAATCAGGATTTGAACCTTGGGGAGTCTCATTCCAAAACCAATCCCTCTTCCCATCCCTCTAGACACCTTCCAGCCCATTGGAAGTTTCATGGCCCCCAACCCTACCCAGGGAACATAGCCTTCTCGGAGTATTGTTTTTCTATGGGGTCACCTGCACATCTGCTGGCAAGACTTGAAAGAAGGGAGAAGGAAAGATGATGGGGAGGGGTAACAGATGGGTGACAAGCTGACAAAGTCTTCTCAGTTCTCATCAGGCAGCTTTAAAATGCCGATCCTGAGTGAAGCTGAAGAGAGCGGATTATTGAACCACATGCTGCCAATATTACCAGTTATTTTGTTCCCTTCAGTGGTCAGCAGAGGCGCCAGTCTTCTAAAGAAATGAAAACACTCTGGTGGAGGAATGTGGGAATGAAAGAGATTCAAAACACTCTCTCTGATCCAATAAAGTACACGTTGTAAGAAAAAGAGGATGGAGTAAGCAGCAAAGATGTCTCCATTTTAAAACCACTTAGCTTGGACCCTGCTCACTCTTTAGTCTACATCGCTGCCACCTCCAGTTAAAAAAAAAAAAGTTTTTATTTGACATACAAGATTTTTTTTTAAAGTATATTTTACTCTACTTGACAGATGAGCTGATCTTTTCAACATAAAATGAATGGTTTGGCCGTTCCTTTGCATTCTTTGCAAATTGAAATCTCAAGAGCAGGAGCCAAAATTTAGCAGGGTAACAAAAACTAAGGTAGAAGGAACAGGTTCTGACACTCCACTTCCGCTGTTCCCTCCTGCACCCGCAGCAGATTTATCTCTAACTGATCGCAGCGCTGAACTCACATGAAGCCCCAGAACCAGGCTGCACACACCTTGCTGTACGAAGATTCTAAAAATCTGTTAGAATATCGCACCAGACAATCATCCTGCCGTTCCTGGGAGTGAGACACAGGTCTACTTAGGAACTAGGGTGCCCGTGTTCTAGCTGCAACTTTCATCTAATGGTTGTATGACTAGAAGCGAGGACCTTTATCTGGCATCGTTGTTTTCATACATAAAACGGAGTTCGTAATAGCTGTGCTGAAATTGGTTCGGGGAAGTAGATGGCCCCAAACTTCAAGAATGACAGAAAAATATATACAGTGGGGGGATGAGTCTGTCACATCCCAGAAAAATGAGACTGAGTCACTTGATTAAAAACATTGACTAGGGGGCGCCTGGGTGGCTCAGTGGGTTAAAGCCTCTGCCTTTAGCTCAGGTCTTGGTCCCAGAGTCCTGGAATTGAGCCCGGCATTGGGCTCTCTGCTCGGCAGGGAGCCTGCCTCCCCCTCTCTCTCTGCCTGCCTCTCTGCCTACTAGTGATCACTGTCTGTCAAATAAATTAAAAAAAAAAAAATTACTAAAAAGATTGACTAGAAAGTTAATGGAAGCAAATCTGGGAAGGAAAGGAGATTGTAAGCAACATCAACCAAAAACACAGGCAGGGCGTAAACTCCAGGGCAGTAGAAGTATTAGAGAATTCCAAGCGAAAAATTAATAGACTCAAGGAATGAGCTTGAGTTCTCAGGTGTTTATCAGTGTAATTATTTGGAGGAAGAGAGTGTTTGGGCTTTCTAGGGCTTCCTTAAGTACCACAAATTAGAAGACTAAGCCATACAAATTTTGTTTTGCCTCTTGGATCTGGAGAGTAGAAGTTCAAGATCCAAGTATCAGCAAGGTTAATTCCTTCTGAGACCTGTGAGGCAGAATCTGTTCCATGTCTCTGCCTCTGCTTCTAGTAGCTGGGTGGCCATCTTGTCCATTGACTTGCAGAAACATCACCCTGATCTCTGCCTTCATCTTGATGTTCTCCATGTATGCACATGTCCAAACGTCCCCTTTTTAAAAGGACACTGGTTCTATTGGATTAAGGCCCACCCTAATGACCTCATTGTGACTAATTACATCTGCAATGACGCTATTTCCAAGTGAGATCCCATTCTGAGGTACTGGAGGTTTGAGCTCCAGCATATGAATTCTGGATGGACACAATTCAACCCATAACAGGGAGGTGTTGTCAGAGCCACTCAGTAGCTGAGCCCTCCTTCCCTCTCCCGCCTCCAACATCTGGTCACCTATCTTGCACCAGAACAGGACATCACATGGGACAGCCAGAGGAAGCAGAGTCACAGGTGGTTGCTTACCCCTCAGAAAGATGGGAAGTCCCCCTCCCAGGAAACAATCTTTTAGCAGAACCCACCCAGGAGTGAGTCCTGTCTTCCCTTTTACAGAGTCACCAGTGGAAGCCTATTAATCACAAGAAGAATTTTAGAAAATAAAAACCAGCCGTCTAATTATAACAGTAATAATGGATGGACACAAGCAGGGTTTATTCCAAGCAAGCAATGATGGTTCAACTATTTGAAATTTGCTAATATAATTACGTAACATACAAGGCTGGGAGACAGAGTCTATTAATATCTCAATAAATGCATGTGATTGATTGCATTCCTCTTCCCAGTTTTCCATCCTTCTCTGTATCCACACTTTCTGCCATGTGACTTTGAGTTCCTTTCTCCAGAGGCGGAGTATACATCCCCCTCCCCCACCTTCACTGTTTTGGGGCTTTGCCATGTGACTTATTTTCACCAATGAGAATGGAGTGGAAGTGGGAGGGTCCCAAGCCTAGCACCTTTGTGGTATTCTTTGCTTCTGTTCATCCCCTCTTCTACTTCTGCCATCATCATAGAACATTCCCTGGTGGATCACTGGTCCAGGAAGGATTAGAGACATTTGAAACAGTCTGGGTTTAACTTGAAGCTTGTTGCCAAGCCAGTCAAGCTAGTTAGCCAAATCCTAGTCAACCCACAGGTGTGTGAGTACTAATTATTGTGCTAATCCACTGAGTATGGGCTGATTGTTACACAGTGTTATTGTGGCAATAGTGAACAGATACAATGCAGGAAAGGCTGTTAGCAAAATTCGGCACTGGTCTCTGATCTAAAACACAACTCCCCACACATAGGCAACATAACTGCCTGCAAACTACATTCAACTAATAGCAGATAAAAAGCTTCCTTAATCTGGAAAATTTAAAAAAAAATTTTTTTTTCAAGAAACTTGAAATAAGCCGAATGGTAAAATATTAGAAATGGTCACATAAAAGTCAGGAATAAGACAGAGATGCCACCTTTCAAGGATGTTTTGCAATAATAGGTCTTACACAAAAAATAAAACAAGAGAAAGATACTGGAAGAAAAGTGAGAAAAATGTTCTTGTTTACAACAATACAGCTGTTCATCTAACAGATATAAATCCAGCAAAACCGTTTAGAAAAAACACCAAAGTTCAGTAAATGATCAGACACAAGATCAGTAGATGACATTCAAAAGTTTTCTTCTATATGAACAAAAACCAAGTAGAAAATTAGAAAATATAATGGTAAAAAAAAAAAAAAAGTATTACATAACCAAAAAAAACCAGTGATCACTTTTCTCCACAAGGCTCATAGATACATAGACTCAGTATCGATGGCAATGTCTTCCCAGACTGATCGCTACGTTCAGTTCACTCCCACCCACAGCCCCAGGATTATATTTCCTTTTTAGAGTACCCGACAAGCCGGTTCCAAAACCATTGCAAAGAACAACATGTGTGCAAAATGCCAAAGTAATGAATATACTGGGGAAGGGTGGGGGAAGGAGTCATACATATCCTAAATCGTATTTAAGAAAAAATTTTTAAAAATTTATTTTATTTATTTTGGAGAGAGAGAGAGAACACAAGCAGGAGGGACAGAGGGAGAGAGAGGGAGACTCTCAAGCCGACCCTGGGCTAGCCCAGGGCCCAATGTAGGGCTCAATCTCACAACCTGAGCCGAATCCAAGTGTCAGATGCTTAACTGACTGCCACACCCAGGCAACCCTCAGAAAAATTTTAGTTCCTGGGGTGCTTGGGTGGCTCGGTGGGTTAAGCCTCTGCCTTCAGCTCGGGTCATGATCTCAGGGTCCTGGGATCGAGCCCCACACCCAGCTCTCTGCTCAGCAGGGAGCCTGCTTCCCCCCTTTTCTCTCTGCCTGCCTCTCTGCCTACTTGTGATCTCTCTCTCTCTGTCAAATAAATAAATAAAATCTTTAAAAAAAAAAGAAAATTTTAGTTCTAATACTACAGTAAAAAAAAAAATGAAGATAAAATTAAAACATTTGGGTAAAAATAAGCTTAGCGCATGTACTATGCACAGGTCCATCTTAAAGGACAAGGACTTGCTTCCAATAGAAGGACTATGATCCCTGGAGGAAGGTCTGAGATGCAAGAAGGAACGGAGTAGGAGGAAAGCAAGAAAAATATGTGAGCAAATCTAAGAAGAAACTGATTCAGAAAACAGCAATCATACCAATGCCTGAGTTGTATGCCATAGTATTAAATACAGAACTAAATTTCTGGATGTAAATCACAAGTAGAGAGCTAAGTGTCAAAATTAAAGCACTCAAATCTTACTGGAGGGCCCGGAAGGAGAGTAAAATTCTTGATTGGGAATTCGTTGAGTTAAATGTGCGTTTAAAATTTCAATAACAGGGGCGCCTGGGTGGCTCAGTGGGTTAAGTCTCTGCCTTCGGCTCAGGTCATGATCTCAGGGTCCTGGGATCGAGTCCCACATCGGGCTCTCTGCTTAGCAGGGAGCCTGCTCCCCCCCCCCCTTCTCTCTGCCTGTCTCTCTGCTTACTTGTGATCTCTCTCTCTCTCTGTGCCAAATAAATAAATGAAATTTTTAAAAAATTTCAGTAACAGAGATAAAATAATGGGATAAAGCATATAACTTCAAACCCGAGATGAAAAAATTTCAAGAAGTAAAAACCTCTCCTAACCCAAAAGTTCACAAGAATGAGAAAAAGGAAAAAACAAACAAACAAACCAACCAGAAAAAGTGGAATAAATAAAATGTCCAAAATAAAATGGTCAAAAAAACGCAGTTATACCAAGAATAACAATAAAAGAATATAAAACAGAAAGTTCTTATTAAAAAATAAAGATGGAATCTTTTCCACTCCAACTACCTATTATTTACACTCCATGTGTGAGGCACAGAAAGACTGGAAGGAAAGGGATAGAAGCAGATACCAGATAAACAGCAACTAAAGAAAGTTAGTGTTGCTTTATTAATACCAAACTCAATAGAGTTCAATGCAGATAATCGTCTTGGAAATAGACAGACTTAGTGTGCATTAATGCAAGAAGAGAAGAATATTCTAAATTTGTATGCCTCTACACCAAAGCTTCAAACTGGGCGTCCTTGTGATGTATTTTTATGACATTAACCAAAAGAGCAACCTTAATAACACAACTCGGTGTGACTTTTCCTCCTTAACACACCCCCGCCTAACCAGGTCCCACTTCCCGGGAATGTCTCCAAATAAACCACCTGCACCCCAGCAGAGTCGGGCTCTGCTTCAGGGATGCCGGGCAGGCAGAATCCGCATTGGTGGGTGTTCCAGGAAATGGCTCCTGACTAGGTAGGACACAGCCCAGAGAAGTTTACTAGGGACCTGGGAAGGGGAACGAAGGAGATCAGAGCTTGCACCAGAGCCTTGGCCCTGGGAACAGGCCTCAGGCAGCTGGGGAAACAGTCAGAGTTGGAGGGTGTTTGGGGAAAAGGCGGGGGAAGGGGGTGCCCAGAAAAGGAGAAGGGCCACCGAGACTGCCCTTGGCATCCTCGCCTCCTGTCAACTCTGGTCTCCCTGAGGCCCTGGCAGAAATTCCACCCCGCTCTCTCTCTGGCTCCCACCCCACCTCGCATTCCAGCAAAAGTTCAGTCTGGTGCAGAAATACAGCCCTCACTTTTGGGCCCAGGTATCGCCAAATCAGAGGCCTCTTCTGAAAACCTGACGTTGTGTTTCAGTGTGTGGACAAAGACCACTGGAGTCCCTGGGCAGCCAACACAAACGGACAGCGAACTCTCCCAGGCAGAAGACCCAGCCCCCTGTCCCTGCCTTTCTCAAGCAGCCTCCGTGTGAGGAAGGTCTTGGGCTCAGAGGTGGATGGCCTCCTGGCCTGGTGCCCTTGGGATCATCACTGACCCTCTCTTGGCCATGATTTCCCAGCTGTGTAGTGGGAATAAGAGGACTCAGTCCCCTCCCTATCCCACAGGGTTTGTTCCTGTGAAGGCACATGGTGGATGCTGGGGTTCGAAGTGAAAGCAAAATGCTCAGTTGGGAACCTCAATATATATCTTTTTCCCTTCAAAAAACACTGATGTTCTCTTGATGTCCCATCATATGCTTGGCATGGTGGGAAAGTCCAATGCCACGGCCACCCAACCAGGAACATGTAGATGCCCCTCTTTTTACCTTAACAGTTGGCTGGATGCCTGTCTCCCTGATCCGTCCATCCTTTCCTCAAGCTCTCATGGACAACCTTGGCTCCACCATGCCCCTCCCCCAGGACACTGACTTACCTTCTTTCCTATCAGCATCTCTTGCTCTCCTGGCTCCTTCTTACCTCTTATCCCCTCTGTGCCCTCCTCTTAATTACCTGTTTGATGGTGGAAAGCATCATGGAAAAAAGGAAAAATAGAGCAGGAAAGGAGGGCCAGGAATGCTGGGGTAAGGTTGGGGGGAATGCTACAGTAGGAAGGGTAGTCAGGGTATTTACTGGAATTAAAATTGAATTAAATTTAAAAAAAATTTTAAAGGTAGCCAGCATGGGTCTCCTCAGGAAGATTACATGGAGCAATTAATTGGCATGAGGAATTAACAATGTAGATAATTAAAGAAATGCATCCGGTACAGAGGGACAGTCATTGCAAAGGCGCTGGGGTACAAGTAGGTTTGGCCTGTTGAGTGAGGAGCAGATTGGCCAGAGTGGAGTGACCAGAAGAAAGGGGAGCTGAGAGAGATAATGCAGGGTCACATAAGAAGGGGTGGAAATGACCCCAAAGAGGAGGCTTTTGCAGGGTAAGAGGATGATGGCTTGGACCAGGATGACAGCAGTCGAAGAGGAGAGAAGAGGTTGAATCCTGGATAAATTCTCAAGGTAGAACCAGTAGGATTTCTTAGCAGGTGGGGTATGTGAAAGAAGAAGCAAGGACTCCATGGTCATCCTTGCAGTGAGATTAAATGGTAATATTAAAATATGTCAGGAACGGCAGAGTGAGGAGCCTGGCTAACTCTCTTCACAGAAAAACAATGATTTGAGTGGGAAAAAAATTTTTTTTTAAATTTACAGTCTCTAGAATCATCTTAAGGGAATATAGCAAGTGAAGACACATTCATAGAAGAAACTCGATTAAATCTCAGGAAGGACAGCAAGAGTGTGTGGTATCTGAGCCATGACCTGCTCCCTCCTCCTTCCCCAGCTCTGTGGGATGGAAACTTTCCTACAGGTGAGTATGGCCAAGAAGACAGGGACTCCTTTCTCCCTCAGTTCCCAGCCTCAGGCTACAGCTTCACTCTGAGAAGGTCAAGGCTCAGTGTTCCTCCAGCCCCCTGTTCTGCAATCTCTAATCTGGGTGGGTGTAGAGGAAGGAACAGAAGCCCTCTTTTCCCCTAGTAGTCTCTGTAGGGTGGAAGCTCTCCTTCAGGTATGGCAAGTGGAACATCCTGAGGCCCTAACTGTCCTGTCTCAGCTCGTTCACTAGATGGGGGTTCCATGCTTATCGAGGAAATATAAGAAGATGAGAAGCTACCACCCCTCTGTGGTCTTCTTGCAGAGCAAGAGTGTGTCACTCCAGGAGAAGAGGGCCATTGTCTTCCTTGGGTAAGAGACAGGCCAGAAGAAGGAAGAGCTCCATGGTACTGCCAGGAGACGACTGACTTTACTTGGAAGAGAATGTGGAGAATTCCTTGCTCACAGCTGTTGTTGAAAACCAGGAGATCTTGGTGAGAGGAGATTGAGAGTAGACCGGCAACTCCAGCATACGGGTAGCAGCCATTGAAGTGGCAGAGGTACAGAAAGTTGAACAAAATAAACAGGGTAAAAGACAGCTAAGAAGAACACTCCTAGAGTCCCAGATGACCCCGGGGGGATAGGCAGGTGGTGTACCTGTGGGGGTCTGCACGTACTCGGGAGCGATGGAAGCTGGGCATGGGGTCAGACATGCAAACCAGCCCACATCACACACAGATTAATCAACAAAGGGCAGAAGCCTCCCAGCACAGGAGGTCCAGCACACCCTCTGATGAAACCCTGGCCAAAACAATGAGCTCCTTGAACCCTGGGGAACTCCCTGGAGGCCAGGAGTTAAAAAAAAAAAAAAAAAAAACCCACACACATCCCTTGAAAGTCTTGACAAATGTGTGCAAGGCAAGGCTGTACCCTCTTGGGAGTGATGGAGAAGGACTTCCAAGCTAGCCCCTGGCTGAAGGTGGGCCCAATATACAAAGTCGCTGAGCTGTGACTGTAATGTCCAAGCTACACACACACACACACACACACACACACACACACACACAGTCTAACCAGTTAGAGAACCCTAAGCATAATCTTTGACCACTAAATAGCTTCTGTGGATTCCAAGGTGACCCCTAGGCAGCCAGAAGAACAAATCTGAGCAGGGACATGGATGGCTGCACACATCCCCGGAAACAGACTTCACGAAATTAGTTCAGCCAAGTCACTAAACAAACAAACATCAAGCAAACAACAGTAATAACTGCGAAGGAGGCGGGTGAGGGGAGGTGGTCAGTAACCAGAGTTGCTACAATGTATTACTTAAAATGTACAGAAGCTAGGGACACTAAACAGAAATTTAAATCCATACTGAAAAATAAAAAGCACCAGTAAAGATAATTGTGGACATAAACCATAAAAGGTGGCATGATGGTATATTTCTTCTCTTGTCTTTAGCTGATAGAAAGAGTAATTGTACAAAATAATATGTTTATAATTGTATTATTGGACCTGTGAAGTATAGAAATGCTGTACCTTTAAGGGGCGCCTGGGTGGCTCAGTCTGTTAAGCATCTGCCTTCGGCTCTCATCATGATCCCAGGGTCCTGAGATGGGGAGTCCTGCATCTGGGTCCCTGTTCAACAGTCTGTTTTCCCTCTCCTTACTTTCCCTCTGCCCCCCCCCCCCAACTCCTGCACGCTCTTTCTCTCTCTCTCTCAAATAAACAAAAAGTCCTTTTTTTAAAAAAGATTTTATTTATTTATTTGACAGAGATCACAAGTAGGCAGAGAGGCAGGCAGAGAGAGAGAGAGAGAGGAGGAAGCACGCTCCCCGCTGAGCAGAGAGCCCCATGTGGGGCTTGATCCCAGGACCCAGGACCATGACCCGAGCCAAAGGCAGAGTCTTTAACCCACTGAGCCACCCAGGCACCCAGATAAACAAAAAGTCTTTAGAAAAAATAGGCATGTAATGTATTTGATAGTAATAGCAAAAAGAAGGCAGCTGGGAGAAAAGACACACTGAAGTAAAGAAATTAATCAAACTAGATGGTAGCTGGCATCCATAGGAATGAATAAAGAAAACAGGAAATGGAAAATAATAAATTCCGGATATGTATTAATTTTCCTTTCTTCTCTTAGCTTCTATAAAAGGCATGCAATTGCATAAATTAATAATTATCACAATGTGTTTCTGGGTTTGTAACATATATAGATGTAATATTTTAGCAATAATAGAATAAAAGGAGGAAGGGTATGGAGCTATACAGGAGAAAAGTTTTGGCATTCATTGGAATTATGCTAGTAAAATCTGAAGAAATCTGATAAGGAAGCTGCATATTGTAAGCCTTAGAGTCATCGCTGTGACAATAACTTCAAAAATAGAATATGAGGTGCCAGGGTGACTCAGTCAGTTAGGTGTCTGACTCTTGATTTCGGCTAGGTCATGATCCTAGGGTCATGAGATTGAGCCTTGTGATGGTCGGGCTCCATGCTGGGTGTGGAGCCTGCTTAAGATCCTCCCTCTCTCCCTCTCCTTCTGTCCCTCCCCACTCCTCTGTGCTTGCAGGCTCTCTCTTTCTAAAAAAGAAAGGAAGGGAGGGAGGGAGAGGAGGAGGAAAGAAGGAAGAAAAGAAGGAAGGGAGGGAGCGAGGAAGAAATTAGAGTTAAACAGCCATTAAAAGAATTAAAATGCTATTCTAGAAAATATCCACTGACTACAGAAGAAGACAGAAAGGAAGAAAAGAGGAGGACCAAAGAGAATGAGGCATAGCAAAATGCTCAGTTGCCGTTGTAAATATAAGCATGTCAGGAATAACACCAAATGTAAGTGATCCAATCAAAAGGAAGGGATTGTGGAAAAAAGCCAGATCCAAGTACGTACTGGCTCCAAGAGACACACTTTATTTTTTTAATCGCCTCTGTTTGCATTTTATACACATAATAAAATGTCATTTTAATGACTTTTGGGTGTACAATTGAGTGGCATTAAATGTATTTACATTATTGGGCAACCATCCATCTCCAAATATTCTCATCATTTCAAACACAAACTCTTAACCTATTAAATAATGACTCTCCATTCCTCCCTCTCCCCAGCCCCTGGCAACCACCATTCTACTTTTTGTCTCTGTGGATTTCACTACTCCAGGTCCCTCACATAAGAGTAATTGTACAGTATTTGTCCTTTGGTCTGGCTTATTTCGCTAAGCATAATATTTTCAAGGTTCATCCATGTTGGAGCGTATTATCAGAATTGTACTCCATTTTACAGCTAAATAGTATTCCATTCCTTGGGGACAGGGTGGTCTTAGCTATTGATTTACTATTCCATTTTATTGAGGTATAATGGACAAATAAAATAGTGTATATTGAAAATGCACAACATGACAATTTGAATTATGCATACCTTATGACATTATTACCACAGTCTTGTTAATTAACACAGCCATTACCCACTAAAACATAGTTAGGCTTTGTTTTGGTTTTTGTTTTGTTTATATGTTGGTGAGAATCCTTAAGGTCTTCTCTCAGCAAATTTCAAGCACACAACACAGTATCATTAACTGTAGTCATCATTAACCTTAGTCATCATTAGATCCCCCAGAGTTTATCCCTCCTATAACAGAAAGCTTATTCCTTTTAACCAGCATCTCCCCATCTTCCCCAGCCCCTCACCCCTGGTAATCACCTTTCTACTTTCTATTTCTGATTTCAACCTTTTTTTTTTTTTTTGAGATTTTACATATAAATGAGATCCTACAGTATTTGTCTTTTTCACAGTAATTGCACAATGGGGAAAGGACAGTCTTTCTAACAAATAGTATTGAGATCACTGGAATCCACCTGGAGAAAAATGTATTAAACAAAAATTAACTCGAATCAAGGTCATAGACCTAGATGAAAGAGCTGAAGTTGTAAAAATATTAGAAGAAATCATAGCTGTAAACCTTATGATCTTGGGTTATGACTTCATAGGTAAGATGCCAGAACACAAGTAATGTCTGAAAAAAATACATAAATTGGACTACATCAGTTCGGTGCTGGAAATAAATGCTGTGCCAACTAAGTGGAAAGATAATCCATGGAATGGGAAAAAAATTAGCAAATCATATATTAAGAAGAAACACATCGAGAATATATTTTTAAAAATCTCAATACCAAAAACACAACCCAATAAACTATAAAAGATGGTATGATGGTATATTTCTTCTCTTGTCTTTGGCTGATAGAAAGAGTGATTGTATAAAATAATATGTTTATAATTGTATTATTGGAACTGCAAAGTATAGAAATGTGATATATTTGAGGGGCGCCCATGTGGCTCAGTCTTTTAGGCATCTGCCTTTGACTCTCATCATGATTTGAAGATATATTTGAAGGGTGGAGGATTTGAGGATATATTTCTCCAAAGAAGATATACAAAAGGCCAGTAAGCCCTTGAAAAGATGCTCAACATCATTAGTTGTTAGAAAAATGTGGATCAAAACTATGAGACACCATTTCATACACCATGGCTACAATGACAAAGACAGATAATCACAAGTGTTGGCAAAGATGTGGAGAATTTGGAACCCCTTGTGCCTCACTGGCAGAAATGTTAAATCTTTCAGTCAGGTTGGAAACAGTTTGTCCCTCAAAATGTTGAACATAGGGTTACCATATCCCCCAATAATTCCACTCCAGGTTTATAATCAAGAACAATGAAAACATACACCCAAACAAAAAATGGTATGTGAATGTTCGCAGCAGCATTATTCATAAGAGTCAAAAGATGGAAAGAACCCAACGACGGATGAATAGGTAAATAAAATATAGTTTAGCCAAACAATGGAATGTTACTCATCAGTAAAAAGAAATAAGTATGATATATACCATAAAAAAGGATGAACTTTGAAAACACGCTGAGTGAAAGAAGCCAGTCACAAAATAACACAGGTTACATGATTCTATTTATTTAAAATGTCCAGAATAGGAAAGTCTATAGAGCCAGAAAATAAATTAGTGGTTGCTTTGGACTGGGAGGAGGGTGTGGGGAATTGGAGAGTGACTGCTAGCAGGCATGGAATGTCTTTCTGAGGTGAGGAATAAAATCTAAACAGACATTATATTTGTGGTTACACAGCCCTGCAAAGAAACTAAAATTCACTAAACTGTACACATTAAGTGGGTGATATCTCTAGTGCATGTATTAGATCTCATTAAAGATGTTTTTAAATATTCATATGAAGATGCTCCAATAATTTAATGCACAGACACTCCAATAGTAAAATGCTAACCTACAGTAATGCTCCAAATTTGAGATTTCTTCAAATATTCAGCCCTGCACCTTACCTGAATTCCAGCCTGCATTTCCTCCTGCCTGCAGCTCCCTACCTGGATTCCCTGTCAACCCCTCAGGCTCTCGAATTCCCCTCAAATCTGATCCTCCTCCTAGGTGCCCCTCACTGATGACCGCACTGCCATTTCTGCAGGCTTCAAGACTGAAAATCTCAGTACCACCTCTGACTCCTACAGCTCCCTCATTGGTAAGTCTAGGTGATTTCACTGCTGCCCAGGTTAATCCATGGCTTGCTGCCCCTCCATGTCAGCTGCTGCCGCCTGAGTTCAGACCCTCAGTCTTGCCCCTGCATTAAGGATGACCTCTAGATTCTCCCACCCACCTGCACCAATGCCAGGTTAATACCCCCTGGGAAGAACGCCAGTCACACCAAAGCTCAGCAGCTCTCAGTGGCTCCCCGTGCTGAGTGAGTCAAGTCCAAACTACTTCTTCTGGAAATTTGGGGCTTTCTAGGTGTTCTTTCCCCCAAAACTACCTTCCTTTGTCCCTAATGATTCCCTTCACAAATATTCTATATTAAAAACCATCTGCTGGGGCACCTGGGTGGCTCAGTGGGTTAAGCCGCTGCCTTCGGCTCAGGTCATGATCTCAGGGTCCTGGGATCGAGTCCCACGTCGGGTTCTCTGCTCAGTGGGGAGCCTGCTTCTCTCTCTCTCTCTCTGCCTGCCTCTCTGTCTACTTGTGATCTCTCTCTGTCAAATAAATAAATAAAAATCCTTAAAAAAAATGCTCAATTAAAAAAAAAAAAAACATCTGCTGTCCTCTTTGAATGGCATAAACATCCCGCACATCCTTGCCTTTGCCCATGCTGTTCCCCTCCACCTTACCCATCACTTCTCCTTGTCTATGAATGTCCAGATGTCCGGTCAGGCTTCTTCAAGAAGCTCCTCCCTAGCATCCCCTTCTTTTAAACTTCCGTTACATTCTATCACATGCCAGTCATGCTGCAGGTAATGGTTCATCAGATCCTGTTAACTCTCCAAGAGCTTTACCTCTTGCATTGCCAT
The DNA here is from genome assembly GCF_022355385.1 of Mustela nigripes. NCBI lineage: Eukaryota > Metazoa > Chordata > Mammalia > Carnivora > Mustelidae > Mustela > Mustela nigripes. The sequence goes on from NW_026739490.1 coordinate 3,730,362, forward strand.
CTCTAACCTTCTTCTTAATCGCTTCTTGGCCTTTTGGCTAAGATCAAGTGGAACCTTGTTCTTTACCTCCCTTCTTCTCTTCCTTCAACATTGCAACGTGTCTTCGCGTGGCATTCTTAAGGGTCTAACCGGTGCTCGACTTAAAATTCTCAGAGCTTCTTAGCAGAGAACCAGGCACTAAGGAGGGACTCAGTAAGTATCCATGGACACAAAGCAGGGAGAAGACACAGATAGTGTACTTCCTGGCTTTATGGAACTTACGATCTCAAATGGAAGCTAGACATAAATTATTCCGATGCAAGACAGGATGAGGGAAGTATACGATCCATGTGTCCCCAGGAGCCGTGGAGCCCAAAGGTGATATTTAACGCAACTGAAAGGAACGAGAAGAGGCTAGTTACTGACTGGGGTGAGTGAGATTCTAGTAGGTAGATTTGGGATGGACAGCAAGAAAGCATCAAACGCCTTTGCAAGAGGTGAACTGGGGAATAGGATTACAGAGTAGGGTGTATGCCCAGCTAAAAGGGGAAAGGGTGCTATATCTGGAGATAAGCCTTGAAAATTACGCTGGAGACACATTGTAGAGAGTGATGGACTCGGGGCTAGGGAATTTGGACTTTATCCTGAGGACATTTCATTGAGCAATGAAAGAGCTTGGGGGCTACACGGGGCTGAAAGGCCACTTCGTATTAAGCCAATTGTGTCTCCATGAATAATCAGTGGCTGATTCACCTGATTTGTAAATCTGACTATTCGGCTACAGATGCCTTCCAAAAATGCGGGCAGATGGTGATTAATTTTTTAAAAGATTTTATTTATTTATTTGACAGAGAGAGATCACAAGTAGACAGAGAGGCGGCATAGAGAGAGAGAGGGAAGCAGGCTCCCCGCTGAACAGAGAGCCCAATGCGGGACTCGATCCCAGGACCCTGAGATCATGACCTGAGCCGAAGGCAGTGGCTTAACCCACTGAGCCACCCAGGCACCCAGATGGTGATTAATTTTAAAGGGACAACAAAGAGTTTAGCTCACTTTTTTCTTTAAAAAAATTGTTATAAACCTTTATTTTCTTAAAGTATATGTAAGTTAACCAAAGGCTTCAGGGTAAGTTTCTGCTTGGATAATGTTTATTTTGGTACCTTCAAAGCTTGGCAGTTGTTTAGAAATTCAATTACAACTCTCCTTTAAACAAAACCACCCCTGGGAATGGTTGAGTTTGGGCTGATCTCAATATATTAAGTTGACATTATGAGGCAGTTATGCTGCAGGTTCAGAGGGTTGATTAAATCTCAAAATGAGCGCAGAACAGGCGCCGAGAGCACACACTTTGTTTAATTGGCTCTTTCAATAGGCAAGACAAAGCGGGGGTGGTGGTGCGAACAACAATATAAATGGAGGCAATATTTATTATTGTTTAAAAGGACGTCTCCTCTGTGTCAGATGGGAAATCTAGCATCAGCTCCCATGGCTTTTCTTCAAGACTGTGGATACCCCCCAAAAAAGCACAAATTGACAGGCAGGGCTAGAAGGAAACTGAGACTCCAAGCCACATGCAGGCCACCGAGAAGCTATATATATATATATATATATATATATTTATATATAAAAATAAATAAATATATATATATATATTTCAACAGGTTTAACCCATGGCAGAGATATCTAGATATTTATTGTTCACCAGTAATAACCCAGTGCTTCTCCTTATTTCCCAACCTCCCTGTTAGTTAGGTGGAAACCAGGTGACGAGTTCTGGACAAGGCCCTGAGAGCGGAAATGGGCTCTGTCACTAGTGAGCTGAAGCATTTTGGAGGCAGGGTCCTCCCTCCAGGCCTTCTCTTCCCCAGTTACAGCTGCCCTGGGTTCTGGGTGAATCATCCGTGATGGCAGAGCATCTGTCAACCTAGACTCCTGAGTGAGAAGTAAAACTTAGTCATGTCAGGCCACCAAGGTATTAGAGTTTGTTTGGACCACAGCATAGCCTATTCTGACTAACCCATCCCCAGTATCCATCCGTTCTGTTATTGGGTCAGATCCCCTAATATTTTTAGCTGGACATGTGGCTACCTGAAACGAAGACTATATTTCTCAACCTCCCTGGTGGCTGAGAGGAGCAATATGTCTAAAATCCAGCCAGTGGAATGCAAGTGGACATATTGTCTCTTCATTAAGAAGCAGCAGTAATGGGGCGCCTGGAGGCTCGGTGGGTTAAAGCCTCTGCCTTCGGCTCAGGTCATGATCCCAAGATGCTGGGATCAAGCCCCGCATCAGGCTCTCTGCTCAGCAGGGAGCCTGCTTCCCCACCCTCTCTCTCTCTGCCTACTTGTGATCTCTGACTGTCAAATAATTAAATAAAAAAAAATCTTAAAGAAAAAAGCAGCAGCAGTAATATCCCCTTTTCTCTTCTTCTTTGCCTGTTCTTTCACCTGCTACCTGGAATGTAGATGGGGCCATCTTGGACAAGATGCTGCCTTCAAGGCTCCCAAGAGGGACAGCAACAGTAGAGGAAGCCAGAGTCCCTGAGAGCATGCATCACACCGACTATGGGCAGCCTGCCCACCTTTTCATGTGAGTGAGAAATAAATTTATACATTCTTCAGGCCATTGTTGATTCTAGAAACTTCCATATATTAAGATGTTTGACTATATCACCAAATGATCTTTTTCACTTCTTCTGCAAATGTGTCAGAAATAAGTGGCAAAGAAGGCCAGAACCAGGACCAGGACTAAAATGCAGTGGATATTTTAGACAGATCACTTGGGTTGCCTAGGAGAGCTTGACAACTCTTCAAACAAAAAGATCCTGGAAGAACCAGAGCACTGTGACAACACACATATGGTTAGCAACAGAGTCTCTGATTTCCTTACCTGGGAGGTCGAGGCCATAACTGTTAATAACAACTTAAAATCCATTTCTCTTCTTCTTCTTGACCCTGAAGTAAACTCCTGCCAAGAAAAAGCCACCTCCTCTCTCTGATTTGATTTATTTTTATGTTTTTAGGTTTCTTACTTGGAAGATGGACTTCTCCTTCATTTTGAGTGCTACTTAATTCCCAAGCTTTCACCCATTCCATACTTCTTCCCTTTGTGGTATGCTACCGTCCACATACTAAAGTCTCAGTGGGTGTGAACTTCCCTTATTCTACATCCCTCCCATAATCCATGCCTTGATACTGAGAGTCCTATTCTACTGTGGAATGAAATAACTCTTCTATCCAGTAAGTGTCCACTAGAAGGAAAGTTCCATGAAAGCAAGGATTTTTATCTGTGTATCTCTAGTACCTAGAAAAGTACCCTGCATATGGTAGGAATTCTATAAATATTTGCTGGATTTAATACCTAATATCTACTCTATTTACCTCACTACCATGCCACTATTTACCTCTGAGTTACATCAGCGTATATGTATTCAATGCACAAAAATATCCTGAGTGACCAACTGCCAGAGTCTAGAAAAATAAATAAATATCAAACTTAAATAAACCAACAGGCATCTTTTTTTAGGGGAAACTTTGTATATAGTATTTAAAGCCATGGCTAAATTAAAATGGGAGTTTATTTTAAACCATAAAGCCTTGAGAATGCCTTTCTACGTTTACTAGCTCTACCTAGAATCACGCTGCGATAAAAACCATCTCCCAAATTCAGTGGTGTACAGCATAAAGTATTGAATTCTCATTCCCCCACAGCTGCAAGTTGGCTGATCTAAGGCAGGCTCAGCTGGGCTTGGTTCCAAGCTCCAGGTCAGGTCCAGATTTGCTCTGTATGTCTCCATATTTTCCATGTCCAATGGTTACCCAGGGAATGTTCTTCCCATGAGGAAAGGCATTGAGCACAGAAGGAAAGTCCAACTGCTCAGGCACTCTTCTTTGTGCTCTATGTGCTAACATCCCATTGGCCAAAACAAGTCCCATGATCAAGTGGTCAGGGAGTAATTCTGACCCCCCTGAAGCCCTAGCAAGGGGGTGAATGGACAAAATGGGGACTGAAGAGTTGAGATTGATGATTCACTCCACCACACTAAGTTTGATAAATATCTAACATGAAATCTGGTTATTTTTTATATAAGTACAGCTCTGTTGAACACTATAAATTGTCACAAGAAAGGAAAGTGAAGCACGAAATCCCCAGAACTCAACAGTCCCTAAAGCTGGGAAACGTTCCTCTGTTTCTGAATGAACAGCACATGCTGGGTAAAGGTGGTGAAGATGTACTTTGGGTTCACACTCTCTCCCAAGCTTACCATGTTCCAGATCTCTGTCCTAACTCCACCCTTGTCCAAACATTTTAACTCTTCCACCTGGGAAACCTTCCCAGTAGAAGAGTTCTCCAGGCTGTTAATAGTGGTAAATGGCAAGAGAAGTTAAATCAAGAAATTTTATATACTACCTTCATCCTCATTGGGATGATGGTTCCATGCCCCATTAAAAACAAAGTACCTTCAATGCCAGAAAGAATGGTCATAGAGTTATGGAAGTAGAAGATATCAGAGAGTAGCTAGACTCCCTCTTATAGTATGGGTCCTTTGACATCTGACCCAACAAGTGTTCACCAGCCTTGCTGACTGCTGACTCCCAACTGTGGTCACTGTAGGGTTCCTTAATCTGGGCTCCTCAGACTGAATGTGGACAGAATTTTGGGGATCCCTGAACTTGGTTGGGAAGAAAGTTAACCGATGTTTAACTGAAGTAGGATTTAGTTAATATCATAATGACATTTAGCACTTCCTTCAATTTTGAATGTAAGCTCAAACCTACAGTAGTATTAGCAATAACTCTGCCTTTGTCACCAAATGACGGGTTTTTTTTCTTATCACATGATGCTTGTACATATTTTTGTAGATATCTTTAAATAAAGATATTTATGTTTAGCACTACTTCAAAAATGCAGAAGTTATTAAATCCACTGCTAGATATGGTTCTTATTTTTTTTAATTTTTAAAAGATTTTATTTATTTATCTGAGAGAGAGAGATCACAAGCAGGGAGGAAGGGTAGAGGGTGAAACAGACTTCCCAATGAGCAGGAAACCCAACCCAGGACTTGATCGCAGGACCCTGGGTCCATGAGCTGAGCCCAAAGGCAGCCGTTCAACCACTAAGCCTCCCAGGCCCCCTAGATATGGTTCTTGAATATGTCATACTCCATCACAAATTTGTTTTTCTTATATTTTGATGACTGTGTTTAAAATCTAAGTATTTTGTTTCATGAATCTAAAGACATTATACTGAAATAGGTATCTTAGCTTCATCAGACTACTACTGAACAAATAAGATTAAGAATTTCTCCCTAAGCTTTCCTTTCACAACTTATGTCTTTAGACCCTCAGGAGATGCATCATGGGTTCACCAGGTGCTTATATGCAACAGCAGGAGCTGTGGCCCAAAATACCTTGGACGTATGTCTTCAGTTCAATCCCTTTTATCCATATTTCAAACCCTTCCCCTTTTGATCCCTATGACTGCCCTCTGCTGAAACTGTCCCAACCCTACTCCAGTTTCTTCTTATAGTTTCCAGAAAAGCCTGTAAAAAATCTCTTCTTCACCATTCTTTTATCTCATCTTTAGTCCCCAACCACAAGGCAAGGTCAAGGTGAGTTTAACTTAGCAATACCTCCGTATTTAATTTTTTAATTTTCCTCTGGATCATGTTACATCTCTTAAGCTGTTGGCAGGGAAGTGAATTTCACCCCACTCCCTTGTCTACCAATTCTTACTTTAGAAACTATTGCCTGATCCTGATACAAAGTCTTCCTTCCATTAAGGTTGGTTCTGTCTTCTTTCCCAGATCCACTGTGAGACAGTTTCCATGACCCTTCCATAAAGTCTTTTCTCCTCTACACCAAGCAGCCATTGACTCCTCAGCCATGGCAAAGATCTGCTTGGTCTCCAGACCTCTCCTCACCCTTGTGCCCTCTATAGGCTGCTGTTGGTGGATGGGGCCCAGATGGCAGAGTGATCCATCAGGCATCTGCCACATGCCACCCAAGTCAAGACTTTGCTCATTTCACTGAGGATATGTCATGTGTGTCTGGGCAGTCAAAGATGGGATTGTTTTATAGATGCTTCATTAATGACCAGTAGGGATGATCCTACTGGTCAACTAACCATTTATTGATTCACTTCACATTTAGGATCTTGTCCAGAATGTCCCTATCTAGACATATTTTTATCACTACATACTATGGTCTGGATGTTTATGTATCTCCTTCCCCAAATTTTATATGTTAAATTCTTAACCCCATGGGGATGGTATTAGAGATGGGGCCCTTGGAAGGTGATTAGGTTCTAAAAGTAGAGTCCAAATGAATAGGATTAGTGCCCTTATAAGAGAGCCCCCAGAAAGATCCCCCACTCCCTTCCACCATGTGAGGACACAGTGGGATGCCGTCACAACCCATAAGTGGGTCTTCACCTGAACCTTACTGTGTTAATGCCCAGATCATGGACTTCCAGACTCCAGAACCATGAGGAACACATTTCTGTTGTTTATTAGGCTTCTAGACTATGGTAATTTGTTAAAGAAGCCTGAACAAACTAAGATACTACCTGTAATGGACCCAGTAGATTCCCCATCAGAACTCACTGTCCCAGCTGCTGAGAGCATTTCTGGCTGATTGCCCTGAACTGTTTTCTCTCCCTGGAAACCATCCTTAGCTGGGAGACAGCTACCTCACCCAAGAGGACAGTCACATGCAACGACTGGTCACAGGGAAGCAATAGAGGCTCAGAACACTCCTTGTGACATTAGACAACTGTTAAGGACATTTCCAGCTTCAGAGCTCTGCATCGGTCAGCGGAGGCCTCTGTTGAGACTGTGTTGCAACTCAGCTTCTCCCAGTACCTGATCATGCTTCTTTCCTTTCCACAGAGTTTGATACTCGGAGCTCCCGTAGATCATATGCTAACACCTCATCTCGACTTCCGGGTGACCCCAACCTGCAGCGCTCCTCCACCCCATTCTAGGGCCCTAACCCCACCAGACCTTAAATATACCACTTTGATCTCCTATTTACTGTCATACCTCCAGTACCTTCTACAAGTCTTGGCACAGAGGAGGAATTTAATAAATGTTTAATCAATTAAATTTAATCTGCAAATTTGACCAGCCTGCCAGCAATACCCTCCTCCAAATCTCTAGTAAGAATTTTGGCAGTCAATAGGCTAGCTACCCGTGGACCAAACCAAACAACTTGTTACCTAAAGAGCCATCTAGCGATGCTCTTAGGCAGGTGTCTCAGGCCACACAGACAACTACCAGAAGGCCAATAGCAAGAGCCTACTTCCCTGAGGTCCCTGTCACCCCAGATCCCAGGACTCAGTGAGACCAGTTTAGACTAGACAAGTGGGCACTGAGCCTAAAGCACCGCTCTTGTCCTGCACAGAGGGATTTCTCTCTGAGGCTGATTCTTAACCTCTGATCTCGTTTGCTTTATCATTAAATCTTCTGGGTTTTAACCATATTATTTTTGAGCCATGTGAATTTGTTATTGTTGTAGGTTTCACATGATCAAATATTGGGTATTTTATATACTCAACCTGAGTATTATCTCAGCTTAACTTTTTATTATAAACATTTATCCTTATTGAATCTAATTTGTCTTAAAATTTGTTTTTTTGTATATTAACTTCACCTTTTTTCATTTTTACAGTTTTATCACTTTGTTCTTTTATTTATTTTTTTAATTTTGGCTCAAGTTGCCATTTTATTATTAGCATATCCTTTTAAATTGGCTTCAGATTACAAGGCCATTTTCTGTTACCATCACAATCAAAGAGCTGAGTTCCTACACGATTTTCCTTAAAATGCTTGAGGACTGCTGGGAATGTGATAATCAGTCTCTCCATTAGGAAAACACTATGTCTTCTTCCTGCCTGCCTGTGTGACGTATTGCAATAAAGAAAAAATAAAATATTAATCCATGTGCTTCTGCTCTACTTTAAAGCACTGGTCCTCAACTTAGCTATCCATTAGAACCACTTGAACTTTTTTTTTTAATTCCAGTATAGTTAACATACAGTGTTACATTTTTCAGGTGTACAACATAGTGATCCAGCAATTCCATCCATCACTCGGTGTTCATCACAATAAGTGTACTTTTAATCCCTTTCACCTATTTTACCCATCCCCCTACCCACCTCCCCTCCGGTACCCACCAGTTTGTTTTCTATAGTTAAGAGTCTATTTCTTGGTTTGTTTCTTTTCTCCCCTTTGTTCACTTGTTTTGTTCCTTATATTCCACATATAAGTGAAATCATATGGTATTTGTCTCTCTGACTGACTTATTTCGCTTAGCATTATACTCTCTAGATCCATACATATTGTTGCAAATGGCAAGATTTCATTTTGTCGTGGCTGAATAATATCCCATTGGCTATAAATACCACATCTTCTTTGTCCATTTTCTATAAATGGATACTTGGGCTTCCATAATTCGGCTATTGTAAATAATGCTGCAGTAAACATAAGGGTGCCCGTATCCCTTTGAACTAGTGTTTTTGGATTCTTTAGGTAAATACCCAGTACTGCAATTACTAGATCATAAAGTAGTTCTATTTCTAATTTTTTGAGGAAGCTCCAGATCATTTACCATAGTGATTGCACCCATTTTCATTCCCACCAACAGTGCACAAGTGTTCTTTTTTCTCCGCATCCTCACCAATATTCTTTTCTTGTGTTTTTTATTTTAGCCATTCTTTGGGGTGTGAGGAGATATCTTATTGTGGTTTTGATTTGCATTTCCCTGATGATGAGTGATGTTGAACATCTTTTCATGTGTCTGTGGGCCATCTGGATGTCTTCTTTGGGGAAATGTCTATTCATGTCTTTGCCCATTTTTTAATTGGATTGTTTTTTGGGTGTTGAGTTGTATAAGTTCTTTATATATTTTTGGATACTAACCCTTTATCAGATTATGTTATTTGCAAATATCTGCTCTCATTTCAGTAAGTTGCCTTTTAATTTTGTTGATTGTTTCCTTAGCTGAGCAGAAGCTTCTTATTTTGATGCAGTCCCAATATTTTATCTTTGCTTTTGTTTCCTTTCCCTCAGGGGACTTTTCTAGAAAAAAAAAAAAGTTGTTACGGCTGATGTCAGAGAAGTTGCTGCCTATGCTCTCTTCTAAGCTTGTTATGGTTTCAGTTCTCACATTTAAGTCTTTAATTCATTTTGAGTTTATTTTTGTGTACAGTGTAAGAAAGTGGTCCAGTTTCATTCTTGTGCATGAAGCTGTCCAGTTTTCCCAACACCATATGTTGAAGATGGAATTCTTTTTAATAACAACATTCAGCCACTCTCAATTACATGAGAATCTTCGAGTCGAGTCCAGGCAGTAATATTTTTTAAGCTCCCCCAGATAATTCCAATAGTGGTAAGTTTGAAAACCACTGGTATATGACTGCTATTCAAAATGTGGTCCATGGACCTGCAGCACCACATCACCTAGAAGCTTATTAAAAATACAGAACCTTAGGCCCTACCGCAAACTTCCTGAACTGAAATATGCATTTAGCAAGATCTGTAGGGGATCTGGGTGCATACTGAAGCTTGAGAAGCATCTGTTTAAAACACGCTTTGATGGGGCTTCCATCTTAACCCTTTGTTTTTTGAAAAAATAATCTTTGGTCTGGAGATTTGAGAATTCTGCATCTCAAATATTTGCAAGGTCAATCATCTATATTCTCATCTCAATTCATCCTATCCCAGAGGAGATAGTGATTTGGTTAACTGAAATATTTCTTTACCAGTTGGACTAAAATATTTCTTTCCCAGTTGGACTAAATTGTTTCTAATTAAAGAGATGGAGAATGTTGAATTTGTCAGAAATTCTCTTGGGGAGAGCATCATGTTTCTTTGGAAGGTCTGCCTGGAGAAGCCTGTTGCAGTGGAACAGAGCAGCCCTGGGCAGGACCGTCAACAGGTGCCAAAACCTGAGTGGAGAAAGAAGAGCACTCGGTTACAATGAGGGGTCAGGGAGAAGGAGACACAGGCAGAGGAGAACTTTCAAGATCAGTGGAAGATGGTACATGATCCCTCAAACCTTCCATAAGGGTGATAATCTTATGGGTGTGGAGGCAATGTGGGGGAAGACTGTGAGAGGTTCTCAGTGTGCCCAGGTTGTAACAAGGAAACAGAGTATAGATTTAATGTTTGGATGCAGAAATTAGGACCAAAAGGACCATGAGGAAGGTGGCGCTCTAAGGTCAACAGAAATCACCCAGAGAATGCTTTGGGCCATCAGAAGCCATGACACTAGGTGGTTGGGTCCAGTTTATTTTGATCTATAGGAGTGGGAAGGCCTTAGCTGAGGAATGGGTTCAATATCTTACTTCCCCCCAGATCGCTGGAGACAGGATAGTTTCCCCCCACTGACAGAGGCTGCCTGGAAACTGTTTTGGAAAAGCAAGAAATTTCTGGCTTCCCACAGAAGCTCCTATCCCCGAAAGGTATTTCCAACCACATTTCTACTTCCAAGAGGGCCCTGAGGACAGCAAGAGCTCTTCCCCATCTGACTCCAGGCTTTCTAAAAGTAGGTGCCCAGTTGGCTTTTAAAGTTTGGCTAAGGGGTGGGGGGAGAGAGGGCTTCCATCTATGGATAGGATGGCTGTGCTAGAAGGACTGCCATCCTAACTCCAGCTAGGAGGACCTGAGACTATTTCTTCTCATGGGGAGAAGTTTGGACCATCTCTGCAACATTGTACCCCCTCCACTCTTTCTCACTCAACCAAACTGATTGCTCCCTTGCTGCAGGGTTTGGTAGGAAGAAGGAAGTTTTTCCCCTCCTCCCCTACTCAGTGGGACTCAGGACAAGCCTGGCCTTCATACCCAGCATGCTTGCCTTTAGACTGTTCATATACTGGCCAAAACACGTCAGCAGCAAGCACACCATCCTGGTGCCAAGGGGGTGTTTATAAAAATTGTCCAGATGCTTATTTCTCTCTTCCAGAAATTGCCTTCTGTCTGATCCAGCTTGCAGATTGGTGCCAGAATACTGGGTCTTGAAAAACTGTAAAAAAAATTTATCAACGTCCTACCCAGAAGTTTTCCCCTACCACCATCCATGCTTCAAACCACTAAGTACGTTATTCTAAATTGTTAGAGGTGAGAATTTCAATAATACATAGATATTTCCTTTCTTTTCTTTTTTGCCTCTCTTAATTGTAGTAAAAATACGCCTAACATAAAATTTAGCATTTTTTTAAGTGTATGATTCGGTGGCATTAACATTTTATTTCAATGTGGAGTCCATTTGGATGGCTGGCCATCTGCCAAGCTTTGCGGTCTCCGTTTAATTTCCAGCCTTATTTTCGCTTGTAGGACAACAACCAGAATGGTGCTCTCTGATGACAAGTTTGTCTTCTAATCTGGCTTGGGCTCCCTGCTATCATATTGGTGTGTCCGGCCAGACAAGGCTGGCTGGTGGGCCCCCGGGGAAATCTGTGCATCTCAGTGAAGGACTCATTTGTCTTTGATGTGTTCTCTCTCCCTCTCCCTGTCTCCCCCCCACCTTCGTTTGGGTTCTGCCTTGACCTGTGACTCATAGACTTAGCGTGGGCTCCTGTGATTTCTGCTTCCACCTTGATAGGCCTCTGAAGGACATCATGTTGCTTAAGTAGAGAAGGAAGGTAAGGTATCCCTTGTGGGATGTGGCAGAACACAGAGACAGTTAACTACAAATTCAACGCTCCGGACGCACTGACTGAAAGAGGACATAGAGCCCTGAAATGTAAATCTGAAGAGGGAAATTAGAGTAAAGATGAAGGTGCCAAGATAAGTGAAGTAAGTTTTGTCCTGAAGAAAACAGGGAGCCATGAAAGGTGTAGGAGTATTCTCAGTCAGTCTGGGTAGAGAAGAGCTTGTTTATAAGGAAGGTTGGCTATGGTCTGAGGTGCAGGCCTCCTGAGTCTAGATTGTACCATTAAAGCTGAAGAGGAGAGACCTAGGGAGTCGGTGGGTAAAACCCAGGAAGGACCAACCCAGAGAAGGTGACTGGTGACTGGGAGTGGGGGAGAAGAAAGGTCTCTAAGGGAGCAAGACTGAGAGAATGGAGGGACAGCGTGCTGAAGAAAGAGCTTGGGCAATGAAGCAGATATCTGTCAGTCCTTGCTCATCTCTCTTCCACAGTCACCTCTCCACAGGGAAGGGCGCGCCTCCAGAACACCTACCACTCACCAACTGTGGGCTTTTCTGACTGTGGGAGCCCACTCAGCCCACACACAGGAATGGTCTCACGGGCTCAGAAGTTAATTTACCTCAGCAGCAACCCTCTATCCATGATAGACAGGAGCGGGGGACAAACAGCCCAGCTCCCTCATCACTCAGGTGGGAAGACACCAAAGTGCACTGTCTCCCAGAATTCTCCAGGAGGACGGAGCCCCCGTTGCCCACTTGGGAACTGAGTCAGTGACACACCCTTCATTGGCTGTTTTCCTTCTCCTGTCAGAGTTTCTTTCACCTCCCAAATAAATTATTCACACCCTAGTCCTTGACTCTGCCCTCTTACTAGGGGAGCACCACCCAAGGGAAGCTTCCCTCTGGCATGTAACCAAAGACCCTAGATGTCCACTCAAGGTGTGCAACACTGAGCCCTCTCTCCCCTCCACCAGCCCTTTACTGTGGCCTTCCAGGTCTGGTTAACCCAGCCAGAGGAAGATAGGGGCATGGGGGGCTCCACAGTGGCAAAGTACCTGGACCCGTGGCCCACCTCCACAACCACCGCCATGGAGGAATGCAAAGCTGAGAAAGGGCCCTGGAGGCCTGGAGCCCCCTTCACCATTCTCCAGGGAAGACAATATGGATGTGGATATCAAGGGGCTCCCACTGGGGGCAGCCAGCAGATTTCTCTTACTAACCTGGCATGATGCTCAGATTGCTTTGTTTCTCTTCATCAGACTGGAGTCTTGGGGACTCCGCAAGAGTTCACCGCCTCAGCAGTGCTCCCCACTCCCAAGTCTCAGGCAGCGAAGAAAGAATTTGTTATTTTGATCAGAGAGGAAAAGCTGAGCAATACTGGGGCCTCCCCTGACAGCACTGGGGCCGCCCACTCTGGGGCCCTGGGGCCGTGAATGGCCAGGTTTAACCCATTAACTTGCCTTGGTGCCGAAGAAAGAACTGACAGGCTCTCAGGCTGCTCTCCACATCCGCCATTACCGAGAACTGGCACTGACCGGAAAGGAGTGTGCTGAGGGGAGGTCATCTGGATGCAAGTAAGAGATGCCAGACCGGTGAGTGGGAAATGGCCACTAAGCCCAATCTCAGTCCCTCCCAGGCTGAGTCAGGCCCTGCCACTGGGGGGCTGAGTGGCCATCTGAGCAGTCCTGGGGGCTGCAGACCCTTGGGAGACATTTACCCCTTCCCTCAACGTGGCCCCTGATACTGGGCTTCCCCTCCTCAGCTCCTAACCGGGATGATGTCAGGAAGTCCCCTTGTCCACCATCATGGAGATGCCCTGGCTGGCACGTTGCCTCTCAGTCCCCTCCCTGCCACTCTCCAGGGGCCACTGGCATGTTCCTGGATCTCCTCCAAGCCCTCCAGGGGCCCGTGGGAGGCTGGAGCAGAGCCGGGCAGGGATATCTCAGGGCCTTTCAGCATAGCTGAGCCTCACCGTTATTTCGACTTTATCATGACCTCTCCCTGTGGTGCAGGGCACTCTCCAAAGAGAGTTCCGTGCCCTCCCCCTCCCCCAGGGGGCAGCAACAAGCCCCCATCTTCTCTGGAGTTTCCAAACCTATCCTGTCAGGTCTATATAGCCCCACCCCCAGGATTTTGATCAAGGGGGAAACTAGGGAGCACATCTGAACTCTTCAGTGTCCCTTCCCCTACCCATAGCTCCTTTCCCATTGCCCCTACCAACCCCACCATAGGACGTGACCCATATGCCCCACACCATGACTTCAAGTGGGACACATTGAGCCTTCCCAGTAACGTAAGGGAAACTTTGGGAAATTTAGAAAGCCCTTTCATGTCTCAACAAAGCCCAGCTCTGGCAAGCACAGAATCCTTATCTTCTGTAATTCTTGTACTGAAGAGACTTCCTCCTCCTCCTCTTCTTCCTTCCTGAAGAGGCTCCTATTGAGTACGAAAGCTAAACACTGACTCCTTTGTCTTCCTCTGGGTTCTGCCTTCACCTGTGAATCACGATGAGTAGAACTGTCAGCAACAAGGATTGTATCCTTGCATGTGAAGGGTTAACATCAGATGTGGGCCCACTTAGGAGTGACCTCGGCCTCCCTCTTCCCACAGCCTTGTTTCCTGGAACCTCAGAATAAATATGAAACTTTACGTGTTGGCTTGCAGACCTTGAGCCTACCCGACTCACGCGATATGAAAAGCTGATGAGAAGCTGAAGCTGCAGGTTCTGTGTCAAGGTGACCCCCAACCACCTTGGCTCCCACTGTGGCAGCCATACCCACCCCCATGTGACCCAGGAGACCAAAGGAGCTATGAATTTGGGGACCTGCTGGTCATCCTGATACGAAGATCTTAGGTATCCCGTGTCTCCATTTCTCAATCCTTCTATGAAAATAAGTGTATTGGTCAGGGTTTTCCAGAGAAACAGAACCAACAGGATGTGTGTATACATAATAGAGATTTATTTGAAGGAATTGGCTTATGTGAATGTGGAGGCATGATGCGTCCAAAATCTGATGGGGGAAGCTGACAGGCTGGAGACTCCGGGAAGAGTTACAGTTCACTTCCAAAGGCAGCCTGCTGGCAGAATTCCTTCCTGCTCAGCGGAGGTTAGTCATTGTCCTATTAAGGCCTTCGAGTGATTGGATGAAGCCCACCCACATGAAAGGCAATGTGTTTTTCTCAGAAGCCACTGGTTTAAATGTTAATTTCATCCAAAAAAAACACCTTCACAGAAACATTCAGAATGTTTGACCAAATATCTGAACTCCAGGGTCCAGCCAAGTTGACACAAAAATTTGAACGTCATACTCAGTAACCATAGTAACATAAGGCAATTGATTACATCCCATGAATTTGACTGTCAACCTCAATTATGACCGTAATCATAACCTATAACGACTAAGGGCCATCACTGCTGGTTTTCTGAGTGCTGATCTGCTCCAGGGTCCTTGGGAGGCTCACTGGCCCAAGAGGGGACTATTTCTTCCCCACCTGACCACTCGCATCTACAGTTGTGCCTGCAACTGTAGATTTCCCCCTACTCCTGCCTCGACGCTCGTTTTCCTTGCAGACCCCACCTGAAGCCGAGCTTGGGGATGGGCGCCCACTATCTTGCTAACTGCCCAAAAGTCGCCCCTGGCTGACCGGGTCCTTGAAAGGCCCTAAATGAAGGTCCACAGCTCTCTGATAAGACAACAAATCTTCCACTCTGGTTTTAAAATGAAAACCCCTCTCACGACACACAGCACTTTACAGTTTGCAAAGGACTTCTGCATCTGGTATCAGTTTGAGCCTTCCGAAAGAAGGTGAGAAAAGTCTCAGTTCTGGTCTCAACTGCTGCCTGGGGCAGCCAAAGATGGCCCCCACACTAACGCATAGCACTTGCTCATGCAGCCCTAGCTACGTGCGAGCTCAGGGTGAGGCTCAGAGATGGCAGCCATGGAGGCCCCTGTGGCACTCAGACACCCCCTAACCCTAAAGAGAGCCCAGGCTGCCAACGCTGCCCTGAGGACAGAGCAGCCGCCCACGACCTGGCACTCATTCAGTCATTGTGTCCCGAAAGATCAGGATGTCTGGTTTGGCTTACAGCCTTGAGAAATGAACTTAGCTCATGTCATCAAGAAAGCTGGGCACAGGGCTGGAAGTTACAGCAGCTCTTCAGTCCCCCAGCTGGCAAGACAGCGTCTGGGAGCCCTGGGTTCTCCATCTCTAAGCCCCATCTGAGCCAAATGGACAGAAAAAGGAGTAGCAGGACACTCCTGTGGTTGTGTGTTGTGTGTGTTTGTGTGTGTGCAGCTGTGCACACAAATATATGTACTTGTGAGTGTGAATAATCATAAGCACATGGATATGTATCTGTATGGATAAGTATGTAGAAGATGTGTGTGTGTGTGTGCGCGCACGCGTGTCCCATGAGGTCAACTTCAGGCATACCTGAGACTTGAAAACCCAGCTGAAATTACTGCTCAAGAAGATAGTGGGCCCAGCCCTTGGCAAGGCCCATAGGTCCCAGGGAAGCCTGTGGTCCCTACCTTTGGAGAGCATGTGCCCCATGCGGCAAGTGGATGCACACCAAATACTCAGATTCTAGGACACTGTGGGGACTGTTCTAGTTCAGAACCAGAGTCAGGGCTATGAAAAAACTTCTACAACCAAGACTGTGCATGTGGCCCCAGAGCTGGAGGGATTGGGAGAGACTGTCCTGCCCTCCAGCGGCCTTGGACTACCACTGGGTCAACCCCTGAGCAAACAGAACAGCAATCAGGGGAACCAAAGGGTCCCAACCAGGGGCCTACATGAGAGTGGGAACCACCCTTGGAAGGGCTAGCCAGCAGTGTCCACAA
The DNA here is from genome assembly GCF_022355385.1 of Mustela nigripes. Lineage (NCBI taxonomy): Eukaryota > Metazoa > Chordata > Mammalia > Carnivora > Mustelidae > Mustela > Mustela nigripes. Next base: position 3,746,835 of record NW_026739490.1, read on the forward strand.
GCTCAGTGCCACAAGGGGTGCATGTCCAGGGCACAGAGAGCAGCTCACCAAGAGCCCAGCTTCTTGCCATCCCCCCTCAGCTTCCCATCAGTCACAACATGGCAGGAAACACCATAAGCCCAGAGGCAGGTCTGTCCCCTGACATCTGTGGGGCGGTGAGATGAAAGGACAAATGGAGGCTTCTGATTGGAGCCCATGTCCTTCTCACACCAGGCCCACACCATGCACGGCTGTTCCTGGTCCTGTGTGGACAACTGAGGCTTTGAGGCCAAACTCTGTCCCTAACCCCGCCTCCCCAGGGGAGCTCACCCACAGCCCTGGCTAACCTTGGGAGGACAGACCCCAAGAAGATGCCCACACAGCAGCAGGAGGAGGCCATGTAAATAGGGAATTCCAAAGTCCTGCTTACCCTGTGACCCAGAAGTAAGGGAGGTGACAGGGTGTCAGGAACTCCTGGTGGGCAGTTGTCCTTGGCGCAGTGCAAGGGAGGAACAAGAAGGTGGCCCTCAAGCAGCACCAGAGGCTCCCGGGCTCACACAGAAGCTGAGTAAGCAGTGGAACAGGAGGCCCGGTCTCCCTATTGGATAGTCAGAGGCTTGCCCCAATCAGCCAGTCCTCCCGAGGGAGGGCAGCTGGGCCTTCCAGAAAAGGCACCAGGAAGAAAGGGCTTTCATGGTGCGGACTGCACAGACTGCGCAGGTGGTATCTATGCTTCACACAGGACCCCCAGGATGTGAGTCTCTGCAGAGCCACCTGCCCACTGGGCAGCCCTGGCCAAGGCACCTTCGCTCTCAGAGGCTGGTTCCTCATCCGCATAGTGATATGCCTATGAAACAGGATAAATCATAGCACATGTTCAGCCCACCCAGCATCATGAGGTTTTTAAGAAGCTGTGAGCTCAGAACCAGCTTCTCCTGCTGTACTCGCACCCAGGATGGAGGGACAGATGCTGGATCGGGGAACAGACATCAATAGGCCAGACCCCAACCCAATGCCCTCTACCTAGGAACCTGACTTCCAGTGGCCCTCTGCCCTGCCAGTCTCCTGGATCCCTACAGTCACAGGGCTTGCCAGCAACTCTGCAGGGAACACTCCCACCCAGGGGAGCCTGAGACCTGTCTCCTGTGAACCCCCCAGAGAGGCAGGAGGGTTAGCAGGAATCTAGGAGTCCCCTACGGAGGTGGACATTTAATGTTTCCCATATGGTGAGCTTGGAGTTGGAGCAACCACAGTACTAGAAATATTACTCAGCCCTGACAAGGCCCCTTACCCAGAGATGGAGTGAAGGGGCAAGGCTGAACTGGTGAGAGCCGTAAACTTGAAGGTCAGAAGATCTGGGATCCAGTTCTGATCACCTGTCTCTCAAGTTGTGTGACTTCAAGCTGTAGCAATGGAGGATTCATCTTGGGTCAGGTTTCCCGGAAGCAGAGCCTGAGGCAGGGATACCAGTGTATACCAGTTACTGGGTGGAGGGAGGGGTTCTCAGATGAGTGGAAGTCAGGGACTCAGGGGTGGGCAAGGGAGGGGGCTGAGCTGGGCTGTGGTCTGGTCTCAGCTGGAATTTAGCTTCAGCCTGACCCCACAGGGATCTCTGGAGCATGAATAGCACCACAGCGTTGCCCCTCCCAGAGGCAAGGAGCCTGAGCTATTATTTCCCCAAATCAGTAAGTCATTGACCAAAGAATGCCCACCGGTGTGGTCACACTCTCTCACGTGTCTTTCACAGGGCAGCTCCCGTCAGCCAAGACTAGTCTCCCAGAGAATATTCCAGGGGTGAGCTCTCAGTAGCCAAATGCTTGCAGCTCTTGGGGGTGGGTCCTGCGGCCTGGGCCCCAGGAATATCCACTGCAGAGTTGTAGGAATTCGTGAGATGCTTGATATGAGCACAGCAGTGCCCACACACACATGACCCTCAATAAATGTCAGTCACATGGTGTCACAAAATCAAAATCCTAAAATCGGCTGTGCAATAGAGCTAATGTTCAATTTTGCTGATATTGGCAAACACACTCTTCTGGTACCTTTGCCAAGTCCTTTCCCCAACCCATCCCCCTTGCCTAAAGCACCCTGTAAGAGGGGCAGGACCTCATGGTTGTGCTCTAAGGTTCCTTCCAACCCTCAAGCTCAGAATTCAAGGTTCTACATACTTCTGGGTTGAAGACCCTGTGTTAGGACCTCTTACTCTCCTAGATGTTAGCATAACAAGAAATACAATGCAAACAAGATCATATGGGAGGTCTCCCAGAATGACACCCACCCCAATCTACTTGCCCCAAATTACCTACATCCTCACTGGCCACGCATGTTGTCTAATTTCCCACCATTCCAAAGAGTTTCACTCTTTCTGTAAGGCCTTCCCCCTCCATGTTTATTTATATTTCAAATGCCCTTGAGAGGGGCAGTATATTTAGTATGCGATGGCTCAGTGATTTAAGAAGTAAGTTAAAAGGTGGGACCAGCAGATCCTCCACAACTGGAGGGTTCTGGGAACTAGCTGAGAGGGACTCAAAGAGGAATGGAAGGAACGCTGACAGTGGGACCCAGGACGGTGTCTGTGGCAGAATATAAAATGTGCAACATTCTCAGCCTAATTTCCACCAATACACCCAGACCACAGCTGTGCTGCTCTGCTGGACCCTGGACAGTACCCTGGCCTCTGCTTCTTCCCTTCTCGCACACCAACACTTACTTCTCCCATGTCCCATCTCCCAATCACGCAAGCGTCTTCGCTGTCTGCCAGGGACGGAAGGTGAATAGGCAGGTCGGTTAACCCAAGACGTTGCAGGACCAGCAGCAAAGGGCAGTAACAGGACCTTGGGCACTGAACTGGGGGTCACGCTCGGACTCTATTCCCTTCCGGCACATGGCCTGGTGGGCCACTGTGCTGTTTGTAACCAGGGTTGGTTGCAGAAATTAACGGAAATTTCTCCCCTCCCTGTACTTACACCCTTACAAAGTGTGCTCCTCCCATCGAGAGGTGAGGTCTTCCTCCACTCCCAGTATCCAAGTTGGCCATGTGACTTGCTCTGACTAATGAGACAAAGGTGATGCGAGCAGTGAGTTGAAAAGGGCTGGGAGGTGGCTTTGCTTCTCCTGCTGCTCTCAGGAAAACTACAGCCACCACTCTGTGAGCAAGCCTGGGCCAGCCTTCTAGAGAAGAGACCAGGGGGTTCCGGCACCCCATCCTTATACCAGCCAGTGGCTAGCCATTCACCAGTCACGTGAGCGAGGCCACCAACCCTCACTGACTGCAGACTCACAAGTAAGTTAAGGGCAACAGAGTGGCCCAGCTGAGCCCAGCCAGAATTAGCAACTCCTAGAGATCATGAACTAGGTACATGGAGTTGTTTTAATCCACTCACTTTGGGGGCATTTTGTCACATGGCAGGAGCTAACTGACACAATAGTGAACTTGTGTGGCCAGAGAAGCAGAGAAACACGGGACTGAGTCCTTGGACCAGGTATACATCTCTCTCTTGGTTGTACACCGTCTTGGATGAGTCATCTCACACACACACACACACACACACACACACACACCCCAAACCTCAGTTTCCTCATCTTTAAAATGGATACAGGGTAAATACCCCTCTTAGAGTTGTAGTACCTGTTCTTACATGGTCCCAGGTTACTGCCCATCCTCAACCTTCCGGGTTTCGTGTCCTCCTCACAGAAATGCCCCCCCCCCGCCCCCGCCGCCGGCCCTCACCCCCACTTAGCCCCAGGGGACTCCTAGAGAATGTGTGACTTCCACCACAGCCTCAGTGTCCACCCTTCATGGCCGATCTAAGAAGGGTCAGAGGGGCTTGGTATCTGGTGGGTGTGAGCGTGGGAACGGTTTCTAGAAAAATTTATGAAAAGCAAAACACAAGCTTCTCCCCTGGGAAAGTAACAAGGAAACACTCAACTCTGGTTGAAAGAGAATTTTTTGAAGAAGGAAAGTTTATTTAGAGAATAACCAAGCCCCTAAATCAACAAACTGTGGCCTTATCTCTGAGTATGTTGGTCATTCTGATTCTCTCTGCTCTGTTGACCACTCTTGGCCAGGCTGAACCTTGGGGCAGAGCCCTTGGGCCCAAGGTGGCTGAGGAGGCAGGGCCCTGGGGACTGAGCCTTGGGTCCTGCCATGTGCTGAGAGCCACGGGTGGGGAGGACGAGGTGCCAGCATGTGGGATGTTGTGGGCTGCTCTGCCGGCTTTTATTTTTAAATCTCCTTATCATTTCTCTGGAGATTTTTTTTTTTAAACTGCCTGGGGCTGTGTGCTGAAGGAGGTCCAGGCTGTGTGCCCCTATCATCGTTCTGTGTCCCCAGGGACCTCATCCCACACAACATTGCTCGGTGAAGACGGAGAGATCCTAGGCACTGAGCCTCGTTTTAGTAGGTTTTTAGGACTGGCTGAATGCAGGCAGGACTCTTTCAAACAAACCTTATCTTTGAAAAGTTCATAGACTAAAACAGTAGATTCAAGGTAATTATTCCATTTTCTAAATAATCTGTAGTTTGACAAAAAGGACCAGATATTTATCCTCTTTCACGGGATGTAAACAAGAGCATCTTATTTCACACTGGAGACTTTACCAAAACTAATCTACTTTTTAGAGCTTACCTTGGAGTGGAAAACAAGGACCTCAGTGGGAGGCAACATGAAAGGATGGCACCTGCCAGGCACCTGGGGTCCAGCTGTGGCCCCCCTCCAGGGACAGGTGTAGTAAGCTCTAGCAAGGACCTCTGTCTCCAAACTTCTCGCCAATCTTCTCCTCAGTCTACCCTCTCCGGGGCCTGTAGTCTTTCCTGAGACTTGCCATCTTACTGACAGGGAAGAATTCCTCTCTCCTTTGGATCCCCTCAGATGCAAACCCTACGAAGAGGATTCTAGAGCGAGTACTTTACAGGAAAGTGACTCTGGCAAACCCTGTATGGTGAGTGGGGACATGACATGGGGAAAGGAAGAGAAAGCAGTCAATGCTGCTTATTATCATTTACACTGAATATGAATATATCTATATACTATACAAATATTGAAAGCAACGGTCCAATCCCTTTCTATCCCACTTAGATTCATTCTAGAGCATGAGGCAGGAAAGGGTGAGGGGCAGTGAAGGTAGAAATGTCACTTTGGTGCAGGAGAAATATCACTAGACTAGGAGACAAGAGTCCTGGTTCCAGGCCCGGCTGTAGCATTGGCTTGTTTTAATTTTCTTTTTGCACCTCGGTGTCCTCATCAGCAAAAAGAACTTATTACAATGAGAACCATTTGATCTCTCAATATTCTGCAAACCAAGGGGCAGTTGCAGAGAATGGAAACTACTTGAACCGAATTAAGCAAAAGTGGATTTATTGCAAGAAACTAGGTACTTAGAGAACTGTTGGGAGGGCTGAAAGAAACATGACAGTGAAGACAACATGTCTGCAGCTCAGGAGAGGAACACCTTCTCATGCCGCACGCAGAGGAACACAAGACCTCATCAAGGTCTGCCTCTCAACACCCATGAAATTAGGGACTCACCATTGGAATGCCCTGCCGAAAATCCCAGCATCTCCATGGCCAAAGCCTGCTGGCCAGAAGAACCTATGGAAGCAACAGAAAATTGGCCTTTGTTTCAATCTCATTCAATCCCCTGCTTCATGGGAGTCTGGAATTTGATTTTCCAACCCCTCCGTATAAAAAGGGTTCTAGAAGGAAGTTGACGTGGACAGTCAGTCCAGTGCACTCTAACCCTCCCAGGAGCTTTGTGCCAGGCCCCCTGCAACACACCTGAGATTCAAAGAAGTAATGGACACAGTCCTGTCCCTGAAAAGCTTACCGTCCAACTCTGTAGCCTAGAAGTACAATACAATGGGGCTGTTCCCAGTTAAAAGTTGGCATTGAATGATGTGGGAGAAGAGAGGCAGGAAAGGGCCCAAGGCAGGGGGCTGGGCAGATGCCTCCAGGATGACAAGAAATAGCTCAGAGAGGAAAAGTAGCTCATATCACTCTGGGAGGGTCGGTCAGGAAGAGGGGCGATCTAAGGAGAGGTAGCAACAGAAGCAAGAGCACAATGGATGATTAGGGATTGGAGAAACAGAGCCATGTGGTACGCAGGGCCAAGGCAAGAGGTGCACAGGCTGGGGGTTGGGGTACTAGTTCAGAGTGGAGAAAGGCAGACGAAGCAAGGTGTTACAAGCCATGGAGAAGATTTTAGAAAGCATGGGACACAAGTCAAAGTTCTTCTTGTTCTTCTTCTTCTTCTTTTTTTCAAGATTTTATTTATTTGAGAGACACAGAGTGAGTGTGAGAGAGAGGCAGAGAGAAGGAGCAGAAGGAAGAGCAGAGGGAGAGGGAGAAGTAGACTCCCCACTGAGCAGGGAGCCTGACACAGGGCTCCATCCAAGGACTCCAGGATCATGACATGAGCCAAAGGCAGATGCTTAACCAACTGAGCCACCCAGGGACCCCACCAGTGAAAGATTTTAAGCAGAAAAGAAACAGAGGCATAATAAGCCTGGTATCAGGAGCCCTGTAAAGAGAAACCAGAATTCCAGAATTCCAAAAGACCAGACCAGGAGATTCCAGAGTTAGACATACTAAAAGAAGAGGGACAGGAATGGGGAGTGGGCAGCACCGTGGGGGAACTGAGGCCATACGGAACACCTCTAGTCCAAGGTGGTGGGGTCAGCAAGCACAGCTTGCTTAGCGCCTCATGTCCCTGGGTCAGGGTGAGAGGCCACAGGTCAAAGTCAGTGCCCAGTGCAGTTTCACTAAGCAAGAATACCCTCAGTGACATGTCCCTTCGTGGAATCCCTGCCTCATCCAAAATGGATGGAAAGTTCTAGAGGTGAGGAGTGAATTGGGGAAGAGAGAGAAGGGGAGGGGGACAAAGAGAAGGCAAGAAAAACAAAAACCTGTGACTCAATGTATTCCCAAACCACGCTGACTTGTACTAGGACATAATCCCAGCTCAGAGCCCAGCCCACGTGCCTTCTTCAGAGCTGGTCTTGGTCCCTCAAATCCTAAATAGCTTTTCTGCAATCCCCTGGGACTTGCAAAGAGACCCTATCAGTGACTTGCACCCTCAGTCTTTGGGAAACTAATTTTCATCCATGAAGAAAGAGAACTGTGCCTCCCTCCTCCACATTTCCCATCCCACTGCCCAGGAGCCTTTCACTACCCAGGAGCCTTTGTCCTTCCTTCCCCAAACACTTCTGTGAGGGCACAAGGAGAATGAGTGTCCTCATGGGAACAGCATCTGAGATGGAGATCGGGATGCACGCAATCTAGTGGAGGAGGGATCTCAGGAGAATGAGAATGAGAGAAGCAAATGCAGCAGATGACAGAGCTAAGCAAGATCGTGATCTCAGCTGGAATCCAGTGGGGACTTTGGGCATGAATGGTACCACTGAGCAGACGTACCTTCAGATAAGAGGGCCAAGTTTTTAGTACCAGTTAAAAGTTGCCCTTCCCCAGCAGAGGACATATAACCTCCAAGAGGAGGTAGTTCCCACTCAGCGGAGGGCAGTTCTTGGGAGAAGGAGACCTCGTGAGCCTCTGGCCACCAACACAACAGCTCCACGGCAATGGCGAAATCATGCCCCTTCCTGGCAAAGGAGTCTGGGCAGGACACCAATAGCATCCAGTGTAGGTGAAACGCTCATTTGATCAAGGTCACTGCACTGGATCCTTTTCTCCTCACCAAACATCTCTCTTCCAGGAGATTCCTTGTAAAAGTCAAAACAGCCCTAACTTTGAGGCAAACACGTGAAGAGTAGAACTGGTCCTATGGGCCTCTTTCACAGGGCTGTGGGTATGCCCTGAACCCAACCAGGTCTTCTGAAACACAACTCCTCCAATTTTCCACTTTCTGGCTGAGCCCCAGTCCCAGGAACCTGTGTCCCCCAGCACAGCAGCTGCTTCACAGAAGAGTTCACTCAAGTTGCTCTGTGGTCCCACAGATACTCAGCTTGGCTGCCCCAAGCACTGGGAGAGAAGTTCCTTCCCATTTTTGAGTGTTCTTTTAGATAGTTTTACAGGAACATGGCTCTTCTGACTAAGCTGCAAAGTAACCATGTGAGCTACTTCTCCAATTCAACATATGCTATAGAGCACTGACTTTCACATTGTCTTAATCATTCAGGTCCTATTAGTAGAAGTCTATTGTCTGTCTCAAGCAGGCTCCTCCTTGCAAATATTCTAAGGAACTTGGAGCCTGAGTCAATTTAAAAGTGTTCATTCTTGCTTCTAAATACCAGAGAGAACTGGGGTCCCACCAATTTGTGGGACTTAATTTCCTGTTATTTGTCGGTGTCCGAGATGGAGCCTTTCCCCATCCTTGTCCACAGCTGTGGACCTCACTTGCCCAGATGCAGTAAAGGCCTCATGTTTGGGATCCAGGGCTGAGCCATCTTAGTTTCCAGCCCTGCTCACTCACCAGATGCCAGAGCTGATCACCATGACAGAGGGATCCCAGCTCTACAAACACTGGGCTGAACAAATCTTGCCTCACCAAACCCTTGGTCTTCACACTGAGTCCCTTCCTCAGCTTAGTGAATTTCAATTCTGAAAACGCATTGCTCTTCCCAGCCCCTGGGCTTGGTCCACCCAACAGATTTCCATAACTTTGAATCTCCAGGAACAGACATTGAAATCTTTGTCCTTTTTCTCATGAAAGATCCTGAGACCATTATGCAAATAAGTTCTTCTACCAACCTAGAGCTCTGCATACCAAGGGGAAGCCTTCCCTCAGTTCTGTAAAATGAAAGATTTAGAACAGGTACTCTGTAGTCCTCTTCTGTGTTGTTCATCAAATGTTCTGGGTCTTCCCTCTTTCTGGTTCAAAACAGAATTGCATTTCTTTGCCCTCTTGTGATCCAGGTGCAACATGTGATCAGTTCTGGCCAATGAGGTGTAAATATAAGCAACTCATATCACGAGGGCTGGCTACAGAGTTTAGAGCACCCAGTGCAAAATAAAAATGTAGGGCCCCGATTTTTACATTACTAAGAATTTCAACATGACGGGGCACCTGCGTGGCTCAGTTGTTTAAGCAGCTGCCTTCAGCCCGGTCATGATCCCAGGTGCTGGGATCAAGCCCCACATCAGGCTCCCTGCTCAGTGGAGAGTCTGTTTCTCCCTCTCCCTGTGCCTGCTGCTCCCCTACTTATGTGCACGCTCTCCCTCTCTCTGTCAAATAAATAAATGAATAAATAAATAAATAAATAAATATAATCTTTAAAAAAAAAAAAAAGAATTTCAACATGGCAACAGCGGAGCATTAAAACAAGCATGGAGGGTTGCCTGGGTCACTCAGTTCCTTAAGCATCTGACTCTTAATTTTGGCTCCAGTCATGATCTCAGGGTTGTGAGATCAAGCCCCACATCAGGCTTCACACTCAGCTCGAGGTCTGCTGGAGATTCTCTCCATCTCCCTCTGCCCCTCCTCCTCCGTTTCTCTCTCTCTCTCTCTTCTCCCCTCTCTCTCTCAAAAATAAATAAATAAATAAATAAATAAATAATAAAAACAAAGCAGGCCTGGAACCATTCTGAGCCCGGAGTCTTATACACAGTTTACACACCCATGAAGCTGGCTTCCCATGCTACTTGTGACTTGGAGCATTTAATTACCTATGTGAAACATTCCAGAGATCTTTCTTTTCCTCCAAAAGAGCAACAACATTTAAGACTGAGGCTGCTTCAACAAGCTGGATTCCTGACAGCTATAAGGAACAGAGCTCCCTCCTCCCCAAAACACAATGGACATGTAACATAGCAATCAATAAGCCTTTGCTGTTAGAGTGTTTGTTATGGCAACGTAAGTATCCCATCCTGACTGAAGAACGCCCTAACCCAAGTAGGTTTCTCCTTGCCATATATTTACCTCAGTTACACAGCCACTCATTTACCCTTTCTAAGACCAGAAAAATAATTGTCTGTACCATCTTGTCAATCTAGTGAACAGCTAGTTCGTTCACTGAATACAAATCCATAGCTGGTTATGGACCAACCACTTGTATCACTTCAGCAGGTAAGCCCTAAATAATTGAAATTATAGACATTCTAAATACTTTAAAAATCTCTGGACTCTTGTTATACCCCACATTATAAATGCCAACACAAAGGTCCTAAATAAAATGTTTGAACTCACATACCTGGAAGTACAGATATAGATTAAGCTCTGGCTCCTTTTTGTAGAGATACTCTCAGCTCTGTCCTCCTCTGTGGGCACTTTGTTCTCAGGCTAGCTTCTCAAGGTGGCAAAGTGGTGCCTGCAAGCCACAGGGCAGTGCACTTCTTTGTTCAAATTAATGGAAAACACCAAGAACCTTTTGTATAACCTTAAAAGCCCTTCTCTTCAGCCTCATTTGACCAAGCTAGGTCATGTGTCTATTACTAGACTAAGAAAAATTGCTAGGGGAAGGTCAAGTGCTGATTGTTTCATTCATCAACATTTATTGAACATCTGTTGAGTGTAGGGCATTACTCTAAGTTCTGTGACTACAGAAGCTTAAATCCATCTTCTGGAAATACATATTAAGAGAGGATGGACTTCCATAAGTGGCTTAGAGCAGTAAGAACCATCCCATCCTCTTCCCGTCTCCAGTGGGGCTGAGATGTGCTTTCTTTCTTTTTTTTTTTTAAGATTATATTTATTTACTTGACATACAGAGATCACAAGTAGGCAGAGAGGCAGGCAGAGAGAGAGAGGGGAGGAGGAAGCAGGCTCACCGCTGAGCAGAGAGCCTGACTTGGGGCTCAATCCCAGGACCCTGAGATCATGACCTGAGCCAAAGGCAGAGGCTTTAACTCACAGAGCCACCAAGTTGTCCCTGTGATGTGCTTTCTTGATTGACATGGACTGGGGGAATGGAAGTAGGGGGCAAGCCACCAGCACAATGCTAGGGTTCTGCCAGTGAATGGAGGTAGGAGCAGATATTGGGTAGAATACCAACTGTGACTACTCCTTTTTCTGAAAAAGATTTATTTTGTCAAGCATGTTAAGACCTAACTTTTCAGTAAGATGGCCTTTGTGTAAACTGCAAACAGGAATGTCAATAGTGTGAACTCTTTTGCAACATTTTCACAATATGTAGGAAAGCTATAAAAATTTTATGTCTACGTGATTTTATATCTAGTGATTCCAAATCCCTAAATTTGCTAAGCAGTTGCCATAACTCTCTCCCAAATCAAAGCCAAATTCCTCTCCTTAACAAGAAGTCACTCTTCACTGTTGAGCTCCCCTCATTTCTGCGAGCCAAGCCCTTAAAACTCTTCCACACTTCCTCCCTTCCTTTCTGCCTTGTCCCTAAATAATCTATTTCTTTCAAGGTTTGGCCATGACACCAACCTCAAGATCCAGGGCTCTTGCCCTCCATTTCTAAAGGGACCACTTACTGATCTTATTTACTCCATTGTGGAAATACTGCCCACTCATTATAGAAAATATGAAACAATAGAACAGCCAAATAAATAAATATAATCATCCACACCCAGCAAATATTTTGGTCTATATCCTTTCAGTCTTATTTCTGTGTATTTTTATGCAGTCGAAATCATGGTGCATAGGTAATGTTATGTCTTGACTTTTACTCTTATGTAATACTTATGCAATATAACATTCCCCATATTTTTACAGGATCTTTATAAAGATTTTATGGTTTAATGATAATCTGTCCTCAGATAGTCTGTAGTTCATTCAATCTTTTCCTTTCTGTTGAACATTTGACTTGTTTCCAGTTTGTTGCTACTATAAAGATAATGAGCATTTCATGCAAGAGAGTTTTACCAAATTGTCTCTTTGAAATAGATTCCCAGATATGGAATGACTAAATCATTAGATATAAAATTTTTATAGTTTTACCCACATATTGTGAGAATGTTGCAAAAGAGGTCACACTGTTGACATTCCCATTTACAATTTATGTGAAAAGCTGTTTCGCTGCATGCATTAGGTTCCTATTGCTGCAGTAACAAATTAGCACACATTTAGGGGCTTAAAGCAACCCAGATCTCTTCCTTTATAGTTCTGGAGGCCAGAAGGTCCAAAATCAGGTTGAAAGTTCTTGGGGGAAATCCATTTCTTTCCCTTTTCCAGCTTTGGGAGGCCGCTGACATTCCTAGGCGTATGATCTGTTCCTTGAATTACTCCAGTCCCTTGCCCCGATCCGCACATCTCCTACTTCTCTTTTGTAGACACCTCTCTCTCTGCCTCCCTCTTATCAGGACACCTGTGATGACACTTAAGGCCAATCTGGATAATTCAGGATAATCTCAAAATCCTTAGTTTAATCACATTTGCAACACCCACTTTGCCCTAGAAGATAACATTCAAAGGTTCCAGGGCTTAGGACATGGATTTCTTTGGAGGTCATTACTCAGCTTAACCATACTACAGTCTCACCAACATTGGGTATTCCTGTTTTTCCTTTACCTGGGACTAATTTGATAGGTGGGACATTAAAAGTACCAATGGTGAGTGAATTTGCATTTTATTAATTTAGCCATTTAAATTTCTTCTCGTGACTTGTCTGCTCACTCATGTACCTATTGAAGTATTAATATTATGCTTACCAAATTCAAAATTACTTTTACGTATTAAGAATATCAGGGGCACCTCAGTGGCTCAGTTAGTTAAGCATCTGCCTTCAGCTCAAGTCATGGTCCCAGAGTCCTAGGATCAAGCCCCGTGTTGAGCTCCCTGCTCAACGGGGAGCCTGTTTCTCCCTCTCCCTCTGCTGCTCCCCCTTCTTGTGCTCTCACACTCTGTTAAATAAATAAATAAAATCTTTTTAAAAAATAATCAACCTTTGGCTTGGTGTGTGTATTGCCAATATTTTAATGTTTGTGTGTTTTCAGCAGCTATTTTTATTTTCCTTTTATATCTCTTTTGCAGTTTGTGTTTTGATTTACATAGAGAAAGGTTTTCTCTGTTGGGGGTACAGTTCTCAGTTTCAACAAAGGCACAGAGTTAATTGAACTGCCCTCTCTCGATATTGGTGATGCGTATACTCTCCAGCTATTATCTTGATTTTTGTTTAATTATGATGGGGTGGGAACAGGAGGAAATACAGACAGAAAATTTTATGTTATGTAATAAAATTTTTAGCTTTTATCACTTCCTCCAACTTTTTTAACCTTATTAAGTATTCCCCAACTAGAAATACCTTCATGCTTTTATAGTTTTTTTTGTATTATATTTGGTCCTTTAATCCATTGAAATTTATTTTGGTGTATTGTAAGATGAGACTCTAAATTGATTTTTTTCCCCAAGTTGTAAAGCTTTTGTCCTAGCACCATTTATTGAATAATCCATTTCTTCCCTACTGTTTTATGAGTCCTCCCCAGGGAGACATTTAAAGGTACAATTTCAGGAGACTAAATAAACTCTTACAGTTTTTTTTTTAATGGAATTTTCTTGTTCTAAAACACAAAAGAAACCTATGCTAAGTTAAAGAACATTTATTATTAATTTTTAACGTATCCTGGATTCCCATGCCAAAAATAAATTAAAAGCAGTTGGTTATTCTAAATCATCAGTTTTTCTTCAGCTTTATAGTGGAGTTAAGTGAAAAATGACAAGTTTAGACAACAAAACTAGAGGTTACCTGAAGGGGTCTCATATAACTTCTGGGTAAAATTTGTAATTGGTGATGGTGTGTGGGCATGCACGTGTGTGTGTGTGTGTGTGTGTGTGTGTGTGTGTGTGTTGTTTGCTTAAGCCCTTGGTCCTCAAACCATGATCCCCCAACCAGCAGCATCAACCTCAACAGACAGCTCTTAGGAAGTTAGGATCTCGGACCCCACCCCAGCTTAATGAATGGGAATGGGAATTTTATCAAGATGCCCGGGTGACCCGTGGGCATGGGAAAGTCTAAAAAGCACTGGCTTCAGCATGGCCTTCCTGCTTCAGCTGGCTAGGGCTTCCATTATGTTATCACATTCTAGCTGCAAAGCAGGGTCTTTAAACCACAGTGAAGAAACAGAGACCCACCCAGGTAACTCCATTCAAGGGAACTGAGAAGCTCTGAGGCAACCCCAGGGACTGAGTTGCGTGGTGCTCCTCTCAACCCAAAGAGGTTCATCACTCTTGTATTTCACCACCAGTGCGTCTTGGCCACGGGCCTATCTTCTTTTTCCCCCTAATACATATTGGCAGGTTCTTTCCATAGCTTCCTGGTAAAATTCCATAAAGAGATTATCTGATTGTCCTAATTATTCACTTTACTCTATTAAGCTGAACATTCATGCCAAGCTTTCTCATGGCCAGGCTGTATTGGGCCCCTTCCTTATCATCAAGGGTGATACAATTTCCTTTAGAAGGGCCCATGGGTGTGGAATGCCTAAGTGTTGTCACACACACTCTTCTCACACTTTAAAGTGGAGGGAGGAGAGCACTGTGGTCCACCATGGCCTGAGATCTGAGCTCTGTACCCAGAGATGAGCTGAATTTGTTGATACATTCACAGCCTCTCCCAAAAGCACTTTTGTGTGTGATTGGTAGAGACTTACCTGCCTCTAGAGTGAGAGGTTGCTGAGTACTCCGGAAACTCAGCAAATGTACTAGCCTACTGGTATTATTTTTGTATCCAAGTACAGCTGAAACGCAATGTTACATTAGTTTCAGGTGTTCAAAGTAGTGACTCCACAAGTTTATACATTGTGCTATGTTCACCACCAGGTGTAACTACCACCTGTCTCAATACATTGCTGTTACAATATCATTGACTATATTCTTTGGGCTGTTTCTTTTCTTCCCATGACTTACTCATTCCGTAACTGGGAGACCATAGCTCCTACTGCCCTTGACCCATTTTGCCCAGCCCCCATCCTCTACCCCTCTGGTAATCACCATCTTATCTGTAAATCAAAATCACAGTCTTGTCCACAGCCATCCATTACTTGATTACTAAAACCACCCAGATATAAACTTTTCATCTACCTCTTTTGCTCTGGTGTTTCTCTCCAGGCCCCAGGCCTTTGGTTCTTAAGCCTAGCCCCTGCACCATCTTGTCTTCTCTCCACATGTAAGTTAATGCCTCCGCTACTCTAAGATATTAACTTCCATATCAAGGACACAAAAGTGAGCTTTCCAGGTGGCTGGGAAGGGCAGAAGCTGGTACTTCCCAAGGGTTCATCTCAGGCCTAGCCTCTGCTCTCTCCATGCCAACATTCAGGAGTCCTTTTGGCCAAATAGGACACAATGGCTAGTGACCATTTACTGAGCATCTGCCAAGCTGAGGAAGAGACAGGAGGAGATCTAGTCTCCACCTTTGGAGAGTTCACCATCTGCTATGAGGATAAACCAACCTACAGCAAAGAGAAAAGCAATTATAGACAAACAGCAGTTTTTACTTAAAAGTAGTTAGAGAGGAGAGACCGGGAAGTCTGGCCAGAGTGTTTACCCTACCATTACAATGCACACAAGTGTACTGGCAAAGTCCAGCCCATCCGCTAGCTCATTCATTTCGCCCGTTTAGTTCAGCAAACATGTGCTGAGCACTCCGTGTCATTTAATCTTCATGATACTGAGAGGCAGATATGATTATTCCCATTCTACAGATAAGGAAACTGAAGCCTGAAGAGGCAAAATGACTTGCCCATGGCTGCACATTGTAACAAACCTCAGCCCAAGTCTCAGCAGGGTGACAACCAGCACAGGGACAGAGGAGCTGGAGGGCCACAGAAACTCCAGTGATCGTGCTGGGTCTCAGACTTAGGGCTGCAGCCTGAATCCCAAGCTTCCACTCTCAGCTCTTGTACCTTTGGCTCTCTATCCAGCTCTGAGACTCAAAATAGCAGGGAAAAAATGCACTCCTGGAAGGAGGTGGGTTAAGAAATCTTGCTGTTGGAAAAATAGAAAGATACTTTCTCCAAATTACTGACTCCTGTACAAGAATCAGAGAAGTGATAGACACTGGGGCTATTTGTAGTGATCTGAAGTCCAAGTAAAAATGGAGAGAACTTGCTTCTGAGTGCTACCAGCATGGGGTGGGGGCCCACAAACTCCTTTAGGCTTCCTTGGGGTGGGGGTTGGGCAGAGAGGGGCATGGGGACCCAGCCCGCACAGGTGAGCTTTGGCAGGGATGAGGGTGTCCCCACGCTGAGTCCAGTCCCTTAGCCAAGGACAAAGGGTCGGATGAAAGGCAGAGGCAAGACTGAGCTGTCCTGTAACAAACCTCAACCCAAGTGTCAGCGGGGGAAGAAATAAACAGGGGCAGAGGAGCCAGAGGGCCATAGAGAGGACTCATGCAGACCCAGAATCTTCTCTAGGATTACAAAGGTTCATGAGCTCCTTGCCCCTACACCCCAATCTATCTAAGGGAGGAGAGGTGGGGTGGCTGAGGGTAGAAGCAATTTTATCCCAAAGGTCCCAGGCATTAGTTAAAGGAGCTGGCTAAAGTATTCTATCATAGTAAGTTCTAGAATGGGAGTAGGGGAGGAACCAGCCCCTTCAACCATGAGTGGGGGTTCATATGTGACAACAGCAGAGCGATTACAAACAAACCACATCTTCCCAGGTAAGTGAGTTGCTGGGAAGTGTTTTATAAATCTGCCATGCCCACAGTGGGATTACATCTAATGCAGAGGTTGGTCTCTAAAGTAAGGTGAAATTATACCCAGTGTTTGTAAATACTGCTAAAAGTCCCTTCAGAGGTCATCATGCTGGCAACCAGCCTAGTCAAACTCAGAACTGGGAAGTCAATTCTGCAATTGAGCACTGGGATGAAAAATACACATCTTTAACCCATGCACTTGCTGTCAAGCAGCTGGACCCCAGGAGAGGTCGTGAGGATCTGAAGGTCACTGCAGGCCAACAGAGCAAGTGTTCCCATTGTGACAGGGGAACGCTGTCATGGGAGATGGAGGAAGTGACATCACAGTCATGGGTGTGATATCCTCAGAGAAGATGAGCCCAGAGGTTCCTGGAACTGACACAGCTTTCCCCAGTCTGAGAAGAAAGTATCCTTGCAAGAAAGTTTCTGTTCTTCAGATATTTATAAATAAGTTCAACAGCCATCTGCCTTGACTACTTTGACCAACCTGCTGCCTGATCAAGAAGGTATGAAACAAGAGGTCCAGCCTACACTTCTCCCAGCCCACACATCACAGCTAACTTCCACATCCCTGCTGCAGGGTCTGGGCTCCCTCCAATGCCCATCCCAGCAGTAGATATAGCCTACTCTTCTTCTCCTGGAACTAAGATGCTGGAGCCCCACATTTGACACTGAAGAAGAAAGGGAAGTCAAAATGTGATTACCATTGTCCACAGATGGAAGAATCATGATCATCCCCCTTCATCAGAGTGTCTGTCTAACAAAGTCTTGCTTCAGGAAGAGTGATTTGTTGAGGGCATCAGGAAAAATGAATCTGATTCCTCAATTCTATCTGTAGGGATTCTAGAAGCAGAAGGGTTTCCATGAAACTATGTAAATATCATAGTGTAATTCAACCCAAAGAAAAATACTGGACTACCATTAATCTGGGTAGCTAAAGATGAAGGTTTAATTTAAATACAAAAGAGACATGGTCTTGTGCTCTCAGACCAAGCAATGAGTCTTACCATCATCATCTCTGTTATATTATTGCATTATCTCTGTAATCAATTCTACAGTTGAGCACTGGGTTCAATCAAAGTTCAGGAGCAACCCTGGAGCTCCACACTTTCTCAAAGTTGAAATTCATTCATTCATCAACAAATATTCTGTGTTTGGCACCAAGATTACAGTATTCAACAACAAATTCCTCTACCTCAAGAAGTTTATATGCTGATAGAGACAAAAAATAAATCAATAATTTTAAGTTTATATATAATTACTATATCAAGTGGATGAATAAAACAGAATAAGAGAGTGCCAATAGGGGGTGATATTTTATATGAATGGTCAAGGAAGGTCACTCTGAGTAAAGATTCCAAATAAATGAGGAATGACTCATGCTGAAACCTAATGAAAAACGTTCCAAGCTGAGGGAAGAGCAAATGCAAAAAGCTTGAGTTGTGACCTTCCTTGGCAGGTTCAGAAAACAGCAGGAGGGGAGTTTGGCTGGATCAGAGTGGGCAAAGAGTACAATAGAAGTTCAGGTCAAAGTGGCGATGAAAGCCAACCCCTCCCTTGTGTGTCATGGAAAGACTCCATATTTTACTCTGAATGAGATGAGGAGCCTTTGGTGGGTTTTGAGCTAAGAGTTTATATACTGATGTGATCTATAATTTCAGAAAGATATATCGGCTACGAGTAAGGAAAACGAGGTTGGCAATCATGAGACATGTGGAAAGGGTATTAGACCGATCAAGAGAAAACAGTGGCTCAAGACAGGATGGTGGCAGTGGAGAAGGTAAGAGGTGCTCATATTTTAGATGTATCGTGGAAGTTAAGCCAATAAGTTTTGCCACCATATTGGATTTCAAGTATGAGAGAAAGAGGGGGCTCAAAGATAACTTCAAGATCAAACTAGACTTCAGTTTTTTAGATATTCCAGTTTCCAAAGGGCCCTGGAGAAGGTTGGACAGCCCAGCAGGCTTTCCACCAGGGAGGACATAATCAGGACCAAGCTTGAGCCGATGACTTGGGGGCAGCATCCAATGAGAAGCGTCCTCTGGATGGAGGTAGTACTCAAAGAGATATGATCTCCACACATAGGAGATAGCTGTAAGGTGAGAGACATGATTACTTTCATAATTTTCCAAATCTTCCCTAAAATTGCCAAACTATCAAACTGTTGTGTATGATCAGATTTCTGTGGCTATGGGATTTGTGTCCAGTCTATTGTTGGGAACTTGAAAAAATGGGTAGGAACTTTGGACTGGATTCTCAGGAACCACAAAATTGAGGATTTTAGTCAAATTTAGCCAGATTCCCCCAGAGCAGGTCCCCAAGCCTGCCAACATCAGAGTTCTGAGATATATTTTTTCCAGTGTTTTATCTGGGAGTCTAATCTTCTTACCAAACTGGTAGGTTTCTTGAAGGCAGAGATGACTTTACACTTATTTAGACCCTCAGAGACTTATTCAAGCTCTATACAAAACCCTCAAACTGACCCAGATTGCATTAGATTATCTTGGATTCCATAATGCTCATGGAAATTCTGGCTTAGAGTACAGTTCCTTTATTACCTTCGTTTCGAATCTTCCAAAAGCAGACTCTGAGACAAGAATTGCCATGCAACTGGTTTATTTAGGAGGTGATCTGGGGCAGCCCCAAGAGAAAAGTGGGAAAATTAGACCAGACAGGGAAGGCAGCCCATGAAGTGGGCATCAGTGAGCCAGTCACTACAGTGAAAAGCTGAGAGTGAAAAGCTGAGAGCTCATTTCTGCTGGCAAAATTTTAGGGATTATATAGAATACATCTAGGTGTCCCACATAAGGGAGAGGATGCTAGAGTGTTTATTCACCAACTGTCACCTCTCATTAGTTCAGGATTACTCCCAAGACTCCTAAGCCCCAGCATTCCAGCTTGCCCTATACAATTAGATTCCAAAGACTAGGAAACATCCTCAGTCTCAAGCACTTGTAGCAGAAAGCTTTGGGTGGGAAACGGAATAGTGAGTGGCAAAGGGATAACATGGGCAGGGCATCAGTAGCAATCACAAAACTAATTGTCTTCCTTTTAAGTGATAAAGAAAATGCTGGCTCACAGAAAAACTAAAAAGAATTGCTGTATCTACTCTCTCTTTTCCCCCTCTCCCTCTCTCATTCTCTCTCTCTTTACATTCTCTTCTCTCCTTGGTGTTGGTTCCCTCTGAGCATCTCTTCATGTCTTCATGGATCAATGGCAACAAGATCAGAAGATCAACTTCAGTCCTAACATCATCTGATCATCCTCACATCAAGAAATCCCAGAAGAGTTTTGCCTTCCCAAATCCTTCAACAGTGTCTCACTGGACCAGCCCGAGTCATACCCATGCCTGAGAGGGACCATGGAGATGAAATAAGCTCACTTGAAAGTCCACAGTAAGAACAAAAATAATGTGAGGAATCAAAGGTCTATAGAGGGTTAGAGGTTTGCTCAAAAATCACACAGACACTGTGGGCAGTCAATATGAGAATGACGGGCCACCCAACAGAAAAATGGGTAAAAGTTTTGAACAAGCTTGTCCTGAAAGGGCACTTCACTAGAGAGGATATCCAAATGGTCAATAGACACATAAGTATGAGGTGCCCGATTAGTCATAAGGAAAATGCAAATATAATGTGATATCATTACCCATATGTGATATCCATATGTGATATTATTACACAACCATAATGTGATATGATTACACAACCACCAGGATGGTGAAGATGAAAAATGCAAAAAGTATCAAGTATCAGCAAGAATATAGAGCAATTTGAAACCTCATACATTGCTAGTGAAAGTAAGATTGCTGAAAGTATTTTGAAAAACTACTTTGTAATATCTACAATGCTAAGTAGATACCTACTCTGTGACCCAGCAATCCCACTCCTTGGGGGATGTGCAATGGAAATGCAAACATACATCTATCAAGACACACACAAGAATGCCATAGCAGCTTTATTCATAATAACTAAAAACTGGAAACCGTTCATACATCCATCCAAAGCAGAATGAATAGACCATAGTATAGTCACAAAATGAAATACTGTACAGCAATAAAAAAGAATGGTCTGTTGTTACACACAATGTAGCTAAATTTCAAATATGTAATGCTGAAAGGAAAAAGAGACACTAAAGAATATGCACTGAATAATTCTATTGCTCTGACATTCAAGAACTGGCAAAATTATGTTATTAAAAGTCAGGGTAGTGTCTACCCTCGAGGAAGTAGTGGCTGGGAAGAGAGCACCAGGTGGGGATTTTGGAGGTGCTAATCATCTTCCATTTCTCTAACAAAGTGCCAGTTAGATGGGTGAATTCAGTTCATGAAAATTCATCAAGAAGCAGTACACTTTTATTCACTTTTCAGAATAAATGAGAGTTCAGTTTTTAATTTTATGAAAGATGAAAAATTATCTATCCTGTTAATGAAAGAACTGGAATTAATAAAAACCAAGGCCTTTCTCTCCCAATCAGAAGGTTTTCTACCAAACAAATTCTTCAGCATACCCTCAGGGTCCTTTTTAAACAACCCCAACAAAACTAATTGCTTCTGTGTTGGACTTTATTGGAGAATGGAGTCTCATTGCCTCTCTCATCCTTACCCATGTATGAAGGTAGCTTCCCAGCCTGGCCTGGATCTTTTCTTTGGCAGCTTGTACTACCCTCCTTGATCTGGGTGGGAGGTGGCTGCCAGGATTCCAGCCTCCTTTTTCACCATCTCTCTCTCTCTCCTGGAATTTCCTTGAGCCAAATGTTCTTTGAGTCTTTGGCTGGTCTTGCTGAGCTCTTTCCAAGTCCTGTTTAATTCCTTCAATGGGTAAAAGTGTTCCAGATTCAGGATGAACAGATGGATGCATGAGAAATGAAATTCACATAGTCATGAAGGCCTTTGGCCCTCATTGCCAAGGTCACATTATAGAATATCCTAAAATTCAGGCCACAGGAGATCCCTACCCTGTAGGAGATCTGTGCCTTCAGAGCTCCAGCTTTTGGGGGGGGGGGGGGGATGCAGTACTCAGGGAACCACTCTCTCTTTGCTGGTCTCCTTGAGCTGATAGCATCTGTTTCTGGAACAATATTTGAAATTGGACTTGTAAGTTTGTCTAATGACAGGGGTGGGAGAAATTAGTCTATGGCAAGTGTGAGCTGTTCTCTGAAGCCAGGACTAAAGGGGAGTCTGAGATAGAGTCAGAGGGTCCATCTGTGATCCCAAAGTGTAGGTCATAACCACTAACTCAGGTTTCCCTCAGCGGGGAACAGATCAAGTACTGTGTCAGGACAAAAGTAAGCAGATTCCTTGGCAAAAGGTACCCAAGCAGCCACTCAGACTCAGAAGGAAGATGTGGGTTTCAGCTGGCCAAAATGGCACTTTCTCTCTGTAACCAAACTACTTGGTAGTAAACTTTCCATTCAGAGCACATCTTTTGGTAATACTCAGGGTTTACCAAGCTTCAGGGTCACTCCAACTTCATCAACCTCTCTCCTCTTTAGCAAAGAGCTTACACTTAGAAACCCTGCTTCCCACGCCCACCTGACCCTTCCCTTGACCTCAGACTTACCTCCAAGTACAGCACCTCAGCTCTACCTGGCCCCTAACACTCAGTGTCCCCCAGTCCTCATTATAGACACAGTGAACCCCAACAATCTCAGTATGCTTCAGGGACCCTACACCCACTGGTTCTCATGTTGAGGCCACCCACGTGGTCTAGGTGACCCTGAATGCACAAATTAAGATAAGAATTCAAGGGCAAGTTTAATCCGGGGAGAGGTGACAGCTGGAAACACTCATGGGGGAGTTGAGAACTGAAAAAATAAGAGAAGGCAACTCCAAAAAGGGAGTATGTTACCTAGCAAGTCACCACTGTGGGCTACTCCTGTGAGCAAGGCTGGGAATGAGGCTGGCTGTGTGTAGGTCCGACCTTGAGGGAGCATACAGCACACCCTTCAAAATCATCTCACCTGGGGATGAGGAAGTTGCCAACTTGTGCTGTGTCCTTCCTGCTCTGTAGCTCATTGTGCATGTGTGTGCATATACATCGCCTCTTCTTGCCCTACACACAGACCATACAAGCTCCCCAGCCAAAAAAAGGAGTCCTGGGGTGGAATGGCAGTGTTCACCGTGCAGAAGGAATGCTGCAGGGATGTGGGCAGGGTGCCAAGAGCATCCACTACGGTCCCCATAATCATGTCTCCTAGCACCCATCCCTCCAGTGTTCATGGAAGACTGCCCAAGGACTTGGCCCCATGCATGGCTATGCCATGGGGATGGAGAAGAGACTCAAGCCCCATCCTTGGGCAGACAAAGCTCACACCTGCCACAAGAGCCAACACTTAACCAGATGGCCAATAGCCACTGGCCTGATGAGTGACCCCCCGAACATGCACTGTGAAGAGCAAAGGGAGGAAGAAGACCCGACAAGGGCACAACCATAACTGGCCTTGAGTCATGCATAGGAGCTGGGCCGGCAGAAGGAGAGGAGTGGGCTGGCAGGCCCAGAAGGTTTGGAAGGGGGTGGGCAAGGCTGGGAATGAAGGTACAGCTAGCTGTGTATGATGCTGGCAGGGCAGGCCCAAGACAATTTATTAAATCCATTAGCCAAATGTGCAGTAGCTCCCACTGCACACATGGTGTGGAAAGCAGGAATGTAGGTTTGATTATGCATTCTGTTATGGTTATAATTATTTATGGATTGGAGGGTAAAGAATTATCAGGCAGCGCTGGAATGGCAAGAATTCGGGAAGTTAGCTTGGATGAAGTAGTGACAGGGATCCTTGGAAGCTGGTTGTGTAGGGAAGTGGCGTGATGAAAGAGTCATTCCCATTGGTGACCATTCCCCCACTAGGAGGAAATCAAGCAGTTTTCAGTGCCTGTGTATTCCTGGGAGAGGGTCTCCTTCTGTCGTCCGTGAGCTCCCACTCTTGATCTCTTGCAGCTTGGGCCTACAGGTCTACCCGAGCTCACTATCTGGCTATGCAGGGTTCCTCTGAGCACAGAGCACGCAGGAACTGCAGCCTTCCCCCAGTGAAGGGGGCCGTTGGGGGTAGTGCCCCAGCTTCCTCACCTCTCGCCCCTCTCTCGAGGAATAGTCAAGCAAGGGTCTCCAGCAAGACAGAGTTTCCTGAGGGCCCCCACCAACCCATTAATGTGCCCTCCACTGGTGGTACTCCCTTCCCTGTCTCACCTCTCCACTCCTCTGAGTGACTCTTGGGACTACCTCCCAAATAACTCCCTTGGATCCAAATTGCTCCTAAGGTTACAACCCATGGCACCAGACAGAGAAAACATGCATGTGGCGCTTATATATGAAAATTGCCTGTGAGTAGAAATGTTTAATAATCTTTCTCCGGATCTGATAGGACTGGCGGGAAATTTAAGAGCGGGTGCATCAGGGTTGAAGGCAGAGAGCTGTGGGGGTTATTTGAATATTTTCTTTTCTCTTCTTGATGAAACAGTGGTAAAATCAACTCAGAGTTAATCATAAACACCAAATTAAGGGAAGAGCATCTTAAACGGAGCACTTAAATGGTCCAGAACACCAAACCAGACTGCTCATTGAGGCAGAGTGTAAATGCCAGAGGGCGATGCAGCACCTGTCCTGTCTGTCCTCAGTCTCCCTTCCTAGCTCTCTAGCACCCATCTCCACTCATGCAGTCACTCAGTTCCCTGGCACAAGACCATGGAAAGAGACCTGGCTAGTGTCCTGTTGAAGGTACCGGCCCTGGCCGCTGCCATATCCCATACCCAGCTGCGGGCACCCCCCTGCTCTCTGGCCACTAGAGTCTGCTGTGTTGTCTGCACCACAGGCTGGGCATGCCAGATGCCCCAGGGTGGGCTCTCAGCCACAGTTGGAGTTGGTGGATAACTTTGCAGCATCCCCCTTGGTTGGGATAATGTTGAGGCATGTGTCCTACACTGCCTTTCAGGGGTTTCCCATGGAACTGAGCCCCTCTGCCCAAGGTGGAAACAAAACTGAAAATGCCTCCTGGATGGTCTGACTTCCCTTCTCTGTCTCATTTTCCCCTCCCTGGCCAGTGTTTCCTGGGATCACCTCCGAAGTAAGGTACTTATACTCACATGCTCACCTGGTGACTGCTTCTTGGGGAACTCCACTTAAGGTAAGAGTGGGCAGGTCATCTCTTCCCTCTGAGTCTCTAGTCCAGAGTATAATATCTTCTGTCGTCTCAAATGAGGGTGCATGAGAGAAGATGAGGTTCATTCAATGCTTGAACACAGTAGGAGAACCGTCAACATTCATTTGATGGTGATAAAAGCTAAAAACCTCATACCTATAACTTCTCCATTGCTTTGTACAAGTCAAGCATTTGTTCATATCATTTGAACTGGATGACCATTCAGTGAGGTGGGATTTATTATCTCAATTCACAGCTGAAGATGTTGAGGCTCAGAGAGTTTAAGGAACTTGCTCAAGGTCACAAAGGAAGTGATAATGCCAGGATTTAAATTCCACTTGACCCCAAACTCTGTTCTCATACCCCTATGCAAAATTCTCTTCAAATAAAAAAGTATCATCTTTATAGCTAATGTTGGTTGAATATTGAATTTGGGGGCATTACCTTCTTCTACCTTGGAAACTCCTTCAACATTCAGCTCAGGCTTATTCATCATGGAACTGTTCTCTGCTCCTCTCCTCAGCAAGGCTGGGCTAAACGCACAGGACCCCCTGGACTCTACCCACATGCCTCAAACCCTATTGTGATTCCCCATTTACTTTACCCCATTTATAGTCACCTCCCTGCGCAGCTCTATAAGCTGAGAGCATAGCTTGAAACAGGACATGATGTCTCCCTCTTGCAAAACGGTTTCAGGAAGGTTCCCAACCACCTGTGTCAAAGGTCTAGGGCTCCTCCAGGTACCACAAAGCATTACCAATGATAACTCAATAAGCAAAGAAATGACTATCATGAGGACACAATACCTCCCTTCACATCTCAGTCAGGAGAAAAAGAGAAAGTATCATTTAGTCAACATGCCCCTTAGTTTTCTGGGGCTTTGTTTCCTCATCTGATCTCAGTGACCTCCACAGCCTTTCACCTCTGACAAAGGGTGATTCTAGAGATGTTCTGGTGTCTAAATGGGCATCTCAGGGGGAGATAAGGAGTGTAATATCCCCTCTACGGACTTATCCTAAATTCAGGAAGGCAAAGCTCTCAGACATGGCCCAATTGACAGTATGGGTCAGGTTCCTAACTGATTCAAACTGGGGGAAATTAGAAAAAGGAGTATGAGACAGAGATACTGTTTTGTCTTCCCCTGTGATGAGAATTCCTGTGAATGGTGGGGGAAGGGTGAGTACTGGTAGGGCCTGAGACAATGGGAGTAGGAATAGGACCAGGCAAGGGTGTGAGATCAACCAAAGTGCCAGGAGGGTAACTTTGGATCAGTACTGCAGAAGGTTCCATCAGGGACAGGGGAACTGGGGTATTGATAACCCCACAACTGTCAGGCATTAGTTAAGAGCTGTCCCCCAGGGTGTAAATATCCAGCTTACTCTTGCAAGGTGGGGTTCAGCACCAGGGAGCCTGGAACTACATTTCTCTGCAATCTAGAGCAGAGAAGGGAGAAGGACAAGAAATGAATCTCTTCAGGCGTGCCTGAAGAGTTAGGAGACTCGGTCTTAAGAGTCACAATGCTTGAGATGTTGTTCCCAATTTCTGTTTCATGTTTTCAAAAGATAACTCAGAGTTACCCAGTAAGTTCTCAGAATTTCCTGAATTTAGAACCTGATTGCCTATGGTTATGAGATTCCAACATAAATGTCACCCTCTGCAACAGGACAGCTGGCTCAGCCAGGTGGTATGCACCCGGGAACATCCAGCCCCAGAATTTTCAGTTCTCTGAAGTCTCAAGGCCTGGCTTCTTGCCACTGGAAAGGGGACCAGGACAAGGTGTTTTGTGTGGAGACACAGCTAAAGAATGCGGCTGATTATTGGGGGGAGGGGCAAGTTAGACTACATTTGCAGTGACAAAAATGTAGGCCTTGCTAAAGCTTTTCTAAAAATTTTAAAAACCAAAGAAACGTCTGGGTTTCCACTGAGGTTTTTGTTTTGGGGTTTTTTGGTTTTTTTTTTTTTTTTTTTTTTGGAGCATCAGTCTCCTCGGATGCAAAGCAACCTTGTGTCTCCACTAAGAGCATGCTGGGAAAAGAAAAGCTATGGGTAGGAGCTAGGAAGCCAGAGGACCCTGAGCAAATCCAGGAGAGCTTAAAGTCCCTACAGGGAGCAAGGATGAGAGATCTTGCTCACCTGACATACTGGCTGCCCCTAGCAGGCCATGTTTGTCCTGAATCATGTCATGGGATTTGGCCCCACCTGCCAAAGCACTAGCTCTGGAAAGTGATAGCAGGGCACAGGTGAAAGGCAGGGACTCCAGTACTGGATCTCTCATCTTCCCCTCCGCAGGGCCTCCCAACTGATGCCTTCAAGCAAACAGAGACCAACTGCTTTCATTCACTTCTAAACCTTGCTCAACCCAAAGTCCCAAGCCAAATTTAGGGCATTTCCTCCACCTCCCATCATTGGTAGACCCCACCCTCAGGCCTCAGAGGTCCCAAAGCTATCAACCCTTCTGCTCCACATCCTCATCCAGTCCTGTTCATTGAGAAATGGCCCAGATTTTAAACAGTTCTTCCCTCCTCCCCACCATTAAAATGCAGTGGCCCAGGAGACAAGTGTTCTATAAACTCTGTAACTGGGATGTTTGAGAGTGATAACATCTTGATATGTTCCTCCTTGCCTGGAGAGGCAAGACCTAGGCCAAAGGAAATGATGTGGTAATGGCAAGACTTCAAGCATGTGACAGGCTAATGGGAGAGATATTTGGGGGTGAGGAAGGCACTCTGGAATTATCAGTCACCAGGGCCAGGGGTTCTAGAATGGAATAGTGTAGGAATTACAGCTCCATTTTTGATCTTTCACAAGCTCTCTAGACCCAGCCCAGATACTCCCTTGGCAACCAGGCATATGGAGCTATAGATGCTGAATCAGAGGGCTCTGCAAGGGAGAGGCGGGCTGGGGACCAGATGTCCAACATCATTGTCAGCTGATCAACTAGTCATTAGGGCAAAAATTCCCTTTCCTCGGTTCTTAGTGACTTTTTATTCAGACTAAAATCAAGTCAAGGCCAGTTGCAAGAATATCTATGACCCTGGAGCAGGCAAGTCCCTGTAAGTGATTAGCCAGAAAAAAATGATTATCTTCATGTTCTGCTTTATAAGCCAAATGGATGTCAGGGTTCTGAATGCTTCTTCATTCAAGAAGAATAAGGCACAGATAAACTATACCTTGAATCACAAGCCATGATTGTGAGAGGACACCAGAAATCAGGCAATGAAGCTCTCTGGACTGGTTTTGGATGGTGCCTATCAGTGACCAAATTATTACCCCAGAGGCACTAAGGTCAGGTGTCTCCTATAGCCCCATTACCTCCACCCATCCTGATGGAGTCTTCTTGTACATCATTATTACCTTGATGAGCTTGACCATTTTTTCCCCTTTACAATGGCCAACATCATCACCAATGACATCAGTTATCTCCCTTATTCCACTTAACATTGAAGTTCAACTCAAGGTCATCTCCTCAGGACAACTTTCCCAGCCATCCTTTCAGGCACAATTGGTTATTCCTTCCTCATTGTCTCCAAAATAGCATATTCCTGTGGTGTTGATCTGTGGGTCTGTCTTTCCTATCAGACTGTGAGCTTTTCACAGCCTGAACTGATTTTCAATCTTTGTTTCCCTAAGATCCAGCAAGTACCTGTAATACAGTAGGTTTAAAACATTCATGTATACAGTAAAAGACTGAGAAGACATTTCAACAACATGGTGCGTAGTTCTGCTTCCAACTTCCACTTGCCCTGTGTACACAGCTCTAAGTGAATCCCCTCCTTCCTCCCTATAGCTCCTGCTAAAGCTGAGCACCTCAGACAAACCACTGTGCTCATCTGTCCTCACTTCTGTATCTTCCCACCCCTGGCAAGTGGTCAGTTCAAGGTATGGTCTGTGTGGGTTACTGGAGAAGAAAGGGCAGTGATAGGAGGTGTCTGCGAATAAAGAGTAACAAGGCTTGATAGAAGACTGGGTATAAAAAATGATGATGAGGGAGAAGCCAGGTGATCAAGAAGGTCACTGCTGCTGACTGACAGGAAAGTCAAAAGGAGAGCAGAGGACGGGATGGGGGAAGGGGTGAATTCAGTTGAGAACAAGTTGACTTCGGGGGAAGTCAGCAGCATTCAGTGGGAGATTCTAACAAGTCAATGGAAACACAAGACACACACCTAAGGGAAGTGATAGGGCATGAAGAGCTGGGCATGAAGAATTTGGAGTCCCCCACACAGAGATGAAAATTGAGGGCATACAAGATCATCCATTTGAGAGTTCCAAGGACAAGAGAGAACAAAGATCAAAGGAGAGGAAGAGGTCCAACCAAGACTGGGCTTTGAAAGCACCATCATGTATTGGGGAAGGTCTTGGGGATGGGGACCCCAGGAATAAGTTGACATAACAGTGCCATATTCAAGCCTAAAGCAAAAGGAAAAATCAGTGATGCTGATCCTGTCTTTAATTAATGTTTTAATATTTTATTCATCATAGATTTTGGTATTTTCATTTTTTTAAATATTTCATTAAACTGTTAGTTTGATAAGTAAGTAATGAAAATGCCTTTGAAGCCTGAATCTAAGACAAAAGATGACTAGATGTCGAGCCCATTTACAGAATCCTCATCTGACTAACACCGGACTCAAAATGGGTTCATATATGTTAATAGAAAAAAAAAGAAGAAAGTTGGGGGAAATTGCTCTGTATCACACATTAATTAAGGCAGAATGATACTGCTGTGGGAAGAGGACAAAACCAACTACAGGAACTAAACAGAGATCCAAGAAAAGACTTGTTCTTAGATCAAACTTTGGTTTGTTTTTGTTATATTCCTGTCACTTAACTTATTTTACAACTGGAAGTTTGTACCTCTTAGTCCTCTTCCACTATTTCAGTAACCACCAGGTCGTTCCCTCTATCTATGAGTCTGTTTCTATTTTTTTTTTATTCATTTGTTCTGTTTTTAGATTGTGTATGTAAATGAAATAATATTATTTGTCAAAAAAATGTTAGCTTGAGAGATAGGATCAAATGTAACAGTCCAGGAATGTCCTTCTCAAGAAAAGGAGACCTGAGGCAGCTGAGGCCTGTGCCCAGAGCCTAAGCATTGGATCCCGCCGGTCAGGATTCAAGTTCTGGCTCTGATGTCTCTTAGGTGTGTGATCTCATGCAAGTCACTTCCCTTCCCTCAACTTGGCATCCTCACCTGAAAAATACCTTCCTAGCAATGCTATCACAGTGCCTGCCTTACATGGTGATTCCTAAAGAGTTGTCCCCATCCCCCTGGGCACTTAAGATGGTGAGGAGGGAAATGAATTGGCTGGATAGGGAAGGAATGGTAGGGGTGAGGAGTCTGGGGAGGATAAAGAGACAGTGCAGCCAGAAAACCAGGCTCCTCCTTCTCTACAGTCTGACAGATGGACAGAGCCATACAGAATTGGAACACTCCATCCACCATCCACATTTTATATATTGCATTACACTCTTTTAATATCTGCGACTTCCTTCCATTTGTGTGGGGGTTGGAGAATCAAAACCTTCCCACAAGGCAGAAAAGGCCCAATGCTCAGAGTGAGCTGGAGCCTGGCCACTGTCTGACCCAGTCCACTCTCCCACCCCTGTCCTCTGGAAGCATTGTCACAGACCCTTTGATCAGTACCCTCAAGGTGACAATGTACAGCCACTGCAGAGTGGTTCCCAGAGGACAGGGAAGAGGCTGGGCTGGAGAGGGGGCTCTGCCATCATTTCCTTCCCTACCCTCTTTTTTCAGCAGCCTATAACTCCCCGGCATATTTTCCCCTGGTGGAAAATGTCCATGTTTGGTGTCTGCCCAAAGGAGAATCTCTATGGAAAGTTTGAGAAAGATTCCCTCTGGCTGGGAATGTGAAAAAAAGCCTGTGCTTTTCCCATTTGGAAAAAAAGGAAAGAACATACTTGAGATGTGGTTATTTTTGTCTCCAATTCAGAAGGAACTGACTTGGACAGTGCTCACTTGGCCCGCATTCCCAACACTTTGTTGGTAAAGGCAGATGGACCAAGCCACACGGAGGTGATGCCGACCCCAAAATACTCATGTCTCTTCTGAAGAATCTTTTTTGTTTTACTCTTTTATTAGATATAGGCTACAGATAATAAAGTGTGCAAATCTTAAGAGTCTTACGTATCCAGCTTGATGAATTTTTATGTAGGTGTATAACCACGTAACCATCGCCCACGCCAAGAGCTCCAACATTTTCAGAAGGCTCCCTCCTGCCACTTTCCAGTCAATACTCACACCCTGAAGTTTACCAATTAGTTTTGCCTCTTCTTAAATCCCATAGAAATGGAATCATACTGTGTTTGCTTGACATCTCATTTCATTCACTCAACGTAACATCTATGACATGTGCTCATATGATCACCTATTTATTAGTTTCCTAGGGCAGCTGTAATGAAGTACCAAGGACCGGGGGCCTTAAACAACAGAAATGTATTTTCTCACAGTTTTGAAGGCTGGAAGTCCAAGAGTAAGGGTGTTCGCAGGATCAGTTTCATCTGAGGCTTCTCTTCTCAGCTAGTAAACTCCGACTTCTCCCTGTGTCTTCACATGACCTTCCCCCTGTGCATGTCTGTGTCCTAATTTCATCTTCTTATAAGGACCCCAGTCATATTGGATGAAGGGCTGTCCTAATAACCTTATTGTAACTTAACTGCTTCTTTAAAGACCCTGTCTCCAAATATAGCCACACAAATAAAGTCACACTCCATAGTACTGAAGTATAGGACTTCAACGTGTGGATTTGGGGAGGGGAACACAAGTCGGCCCATAATACATACAATATCGAATGTTTGGGGGAGTTTTTGTGGCTGAATTGGATTCCACTGTGTGACTCTACAACAACTTGTGTATTCATTGTTTTATCAATAGACATTTGAATTATTTCCATTTTGGGACTACTGCCAACATTGTGGCCATCACTGTCTCTAGTATGCATCTTTTAGTGAACATCGGTCCTCATTTCTGATGTGCTCCTACCCAGGAGTCTAATCGATGCCTTATAAGGTATGGGGATGAGAAGCTTCCATAGACACCACTAGACGGTTTTCCAGTCCCATTGCACAAACACTCTATGCCTTTGCCAACTCTTATATTATCACACCCTTTTATTTTAGCCTCCTCAAAGAATCTTAAAAATGATCTCAGAGCAAGTTCATCTGCAAAATCTAGGCTCCTGGGAATTGTGGAGAGCACCGACCATATACGCGTATGGATAACTGCGATTTCTTTGGGGCCAAGAACTCTGGTCTTCTGCCTCCACTCCACTCCTGCTCAGGAGTCTTGAGGTTTTTAGTGGGTTGTGTCCCCAGTGGGACTGGAACAGCCTAGGATCTGGGGGCGGCCTAAGGCCAGTGAGTAACTGACCAGAGGAACAGGAGAATGAGAGAAAGTGAAGAGCAAAATGCAGTTGGAAATGTTGTTTCTGGCCACCTGGGGAATGAATGAAGGCTGTGTGTCTATCTCAGAGAGAGCTTCAAAGGAACCCTGTGAGATCATTGTTTCCTCACAGTTTCAGCCAGCTTTCTCTGAAGAGAAAACTCTCAGAGTCCCTCACACCCAGGCCCCACTAGGAGGCTTCTCGAAGCTGACCCTTCAAAACGGTCTTCACCCTGAAGGTCATGGATTCGGGACAGACCTTCTACTCCCCAATTTCCTCCCCCACCTCGCCTGCCCTAGTACTGGAAATTCCCACAGAGTGCCATTCCCCTGCTTTGCAACGTTCTCTTTCCTGGTGTCTTCAAACCTCCGAAAACTGTCCAGTCAGAGAAAGACAAATGCCATATGACTTCACTCATCTGTGGAATTTAAGCAAAAATACATATGAGCAAAAGGAAGAGAGAGTGAGAGACCATCAAGAAACGGACTCTCAAGGCCTTCAGCTCGGGTCATGATCTCAGGGTCCTGGGATCGAGCCCCGCATCGGGCTCTCTGCTCGGCAGGGAGCCTGCTTCTTCCTCTCTCTCTGCCTACTTATGATCTCTGTCTGTCAAATAAGTAAATAAAATCTTAAAAAAAAAATTTTTTAAAGAAAAAAAGAAACAGACTCTCAACGCTAGAGAGCAAACTGATGGGAGAGGGTGGGGAGGGGGTAAAACAGGTGGTGGGGATTAAGGAACACACTTGTGATGAGCACGGGATGGTGTGTGGGAGTGTTGCATCCCTATATTGTACACCTGAAACTAATATAACACCATATGTTAACTAACAGGAATTAAGATTAAACAAACAAACAAAAAACCTCCGAAGACCTAAGACTGTCTAGATCTGAAGGGAACAGGAAGATAACTGTGACTTGCCCAGGTCCTCACATGCAAGTCTGGCTCCTCAGAACTAGCAACACAGGGCCTGTTTGGAAAAACATAAAGCAAATCCTTATCTTACTCCTTAGAGCAAAGTAAAATTCAGTTGAAGCAAATATTTAAGGGTAGAAAAGAAACCATACAAGTATTAAGAGGAAAAAAATTAGTAAATGTACTTATCATCCTAGAGGGCAAAGTCCTTTCTATTTAAGTAAGATAAAAACCCTGAAGCTATTAAGAAAATGATTGATACATATAGCTACATAAAAATTAAAATTGCTTGAGGGCTGAAAAATGCCATTAAGAAAGTCAAAAGATAAACAGCCAACAGGGGAGTGGGGATAAAACTAGCAACATATTTGTCAAAGGCTCATTTTCTGAAGTCACACAAAAACACTATTTGTATTAATTAGAAAGGGCCTCACAACCCCACAGGAAAAAAAACGGAGGAATGGGTGAAAAGAGGAGGTCACAAAGGAAGGAACCCAGATGTCCAGGATACATAAGAAAAAATGCTCCACCTGCATCATAAAGAAGATAATGCAAATTGAGACAGTAAGATGCCTTTTCAAAACTGATTGGGTCAGGAATGCAAACACTGAACAACAGGTATTTGGTGAGAGTTTGGGGAAACAGACGTGCATGGGCACTGTTAGTGGGTGTGTATGTCAATGGAGCCTTTCTGCAGGATGATTTAGAAATACCACTGAATTCCACAGCTCACATAGCATTTGATCCAGCAATTCCACCATCAGCAATTTAACTTCTGGTTATACTGACAAAAGGGTCCAATATGTATGTTCAAGATGTTCATTACAGCTCTGCTCTGAAGCGAAAACTGGAAACAATCTAGATTTCAACCAAGGGGCAATAAATTGTAGTATATTTATTGTGATGGAATATTATATGCTTATAAAAAAAGAAACCACTTACGCAGACCTGCGTGTAGATTTAAATAAATCACCAGGCTCTATTAAGTGAAGAATGCAATTAACTGAATAATGAGTGAGGCTTTGTGTAAATAAAAAATCCGAGAGTGTAACAGGAATGTTTTTAGCTACAAATACTTGGCAACATAAGTAAAAGTGGCTTAAACAATAAAGACAGTTCATTATCTCACATAATAAGAAATCTGAAGGTTGGGAGACCAGGGCTGATAACAAAGTCATAAAAGACCAATCTTTCTGCTCCTCCATTCTCTGGCTATCTGATCTCT
Organism: Mustela nigripes; assembly: GCF_022355385.1. NCBI lineage: Eukaryota > Metazoa > Chordata > Mammalia > Carnivora > Mustelidae > Mustela > Mustela nigripes. The sequence goes on from NW_026739490.1 coordinate 3,781,031, forward strand.
TGTTGCCACTTGCTTTTGCAAGATGGCCGCCTCTGTTCTACCTAACCTCCACATTTAAAGCAAGGAGGTAGAAGACTTAACGCTCTTCTCATGCGTGTCTCTTATACTCATTGGCCAGAACGGTGTCACGTGAGACCCCTCCCCCACCCTGTTGCAAGGGTTTCTGGGAAAGTGAGTATCTAGCCGAAAAGGAACCTATTACCATGATTGCCTTAGCCGACCATGATTTGTCTTTAGAGGCTGGGCACATTACCTCCCTAAATTAACTCCAGAGCAGGGATTATTTTGGTAATAATATTTTATTATATTATATATATATAACTTATATTTTATTATAATAATAATAAATTATCTTAAGCCTAATTACAAAATGTTTTCAATGAGTAGGTAACTACATCATCAAAAAAGCTAGATATATGGCTATCTGGTTGGCTTTATTGAGAGCCAAAATAGATGGTAATACATACGTTAGTGACGTCAGATGGGGGCAATTTAGAGCATGGGCCATGACAGAGAATAGAACAATAATTCTCTAAATGGCACTGGGTCTGCTCTAAGTTCCAAGACCACTCCCAGAGGGCTACTGACAGAACCCAAGATATTTAGCAATACCTTGATTGTTTTTGAGATCATAAATTGGATTTCTCTTCCTTCCCGGAGCCTGAGGACTCCACGCAGGACCCAGGGAAGTTGTTTTGCCTAAGGTGCTGACAGACTGGGGAGTTCTACTTAACCCGAGGTACTCACTAGCGCCCCTGCTGGAGAAAGGAGTGATCCCACAAAATGCCCTGAAACCCAGCAGAGTCTGGGTTCTTACAAAGCCATCCCATTTTCTGCCATGTTTCTTCATTTTAATGGTATTCATTTTCCTCACTAGTTAAAGGGGCAAGTGGACCCATAATCTCAAAGGCCCTTTCCAGGTCTTTAAGGCATCAGTTCTAAACAAATCTTCTCTCTCCACCACAACCTCTATGGGTGTTATAATCAGAGATCCTGGAAGTCCAACAACAGGGACTCAAATCCCAGCTCCCCACCTTACAAGCTCTGTAAGCCTTAAGCAAGTTACTTAACCCCTCTGAATTCATTTACTCATCTAAAAACATTTTTTTAAGAAATACTTTGCAGGAAAGGGGTTCACTGGGTTTCTACTCCAGCTAAGCCAGCTGGGGTCCCTTCTAGGGTCCCAAGTGACCCCTATGTTGTCATACCCAATGGGCATTCTTTTGTCCTTATTTTTACTTTTTGCAACATCTGGTAGTGTCCTTCCACCCTCCACCCATCCTCCTCCCATCTTTGAAGCTCCTCTCTCCCCTTCTGTGAGCCCAGCTTCTCCTGCTTTTCTTCTTCCCCAGTCCATGCTTCTCATTCTCCCTTATGGGATTTTCTTCTCCTCTCAATGCCAATATTTTTAACATAGACAATGATCTACCTCACTCACAGCAAAAGGAATGCAAATTAAAACAATGAGAGATCATTTTTTGCCCATCAGATTAGCAAAACATAAAGAGTTTGGCAACAGTCTGTGGGCCATGATGTAGGGAAATAGGCACTCTTGCACATTGTAGAGATGCAATTGGGGGGGGGAAACCCTTTGGAGGGCGATTTGGCATAATCAAAATTTTAAATGCATAGGAGGATTTAATCCAGCAATTCCATTTGTAAGAATTTGTACTAGAGATAAAATTTACCAGACATCTACCCCGTGCCCATTCTCTCCTTCTTTATAGCAGAACCTGATTTTGTTGGCAGAACAATGAGCCAAACTAAAAGATATTTCCCAGCCTCCCTTGAGATAGGGATAGTTGCTTGACACAGGTCTGGCCAATGAGATGTAAGAAGAAAAAATGTTTGGAAGCCTCTAGAAAATTCCCTTAAAAGGATAACAGACTTAGCCAACAACACAACCAACTTCCCTTTGTTGTCTTCTTTCCCACCTCCTGCCTGGAAAGGGGATACAGTGGCGGGATCTGGAGCAGCCACCTTATAACCACAGGAAATGGACATGGAGACTTTGCTGTGATATCATTGCACCATTAAACCAATACCAGCATTTGCCCACCCCAGATTTCTCACAACTTAAGAAAAAAATAAGTCCTTGCATTGCTTAAATCTCTGTTGTTTGAGTTCACTCTTCATGCAGCCAAACTTAATCCCTAAATAATGTTTGTATGTTCCAGGATATTTTTGCTGTATTGTTTATAGAGCCTCAGCCTGAAAATTCTCATTTAAAAGGTACTGGTTAATTAAATCAGGGAACAGGTTCATGGCGGAATAGTATGCAGCTGTACAAAAGAATGAGATAGCTTTTTAGTGCTGATAAGGAATAATTGCCAAGATATTTAGTTAAGTTTTAAAAGGAAGATAGAAAGTAAATATGATGTGCATTACAGGCATTACAATTATAAAATTGCATTACAGGCTTAGAATATTTCCAGAATACATTAAGAAACTGGAGGGCCTCCAGAGGTGGGATTGTTAGAGATCCTAACTGGGTTGTTAGGGATCAAGAGGGGAAATCCCCATTCACTGTATACCCTCTTGAACTGTTTGAATGTTCATCACGTGCAGATCTTAATCTTCCCAAAAAGTTAATTAAAATTGTATTGCTTTATCAAACAGGAGAGAGAGAGGGAAGAGGAAAAGCCAATTATTTCCATGACTCATTCTTTTCTCTTCCTTCTTTTTATTGAATGACACCCCACCCCAGTCCCTTGGGCTCAACTGTCACATATATGTGAATGGAGTCCAACCTCAATTATTCAGCCATGGGCTCTCAGATGAATGCCGTACTTCCTTATTGGACCACCCTTTAGACATCACCCCACGGAGGCCCCATAGGCATCCAAATTCAGCTTGTCCACACCCGCAATGCTGCTCCTGCAACATTGTTCTCAGTAAAATGACCAGAGATACACATTCAGTGGCCCTGCCATCTGGGAAAGGAGGAATGTCTCCAAGTCCTGCTTTCCCTGTTCTGTCTCAAATCTACCCCCTCTCCCCTCTGGCTTCATTGGTCTCCCTAGAGATGCTGCACTAGTCAGAACTTTCCAAGAGCATAGCCAGATGCCCAAACCCCCTTTTTTGCCCCTCTTTACATGAACCACTCTGTTTACTTCTTGTTCACTGTCTTCCTTCCTGGGCTGGCATTCCCATGAAAAGAGGGACCACGTCTGTGTCTTTCTCTACTGAATTCCACATATGGATGGCAGGCTCTCACAGCAGTGACTGCATGAGCCAAAAGATGTGGCCAGCATCTCACCCTCCCCTTCCAATCCTGTCCCATCTGTCCATCTTCCCCAGCAGCCCCCAAACCACCCGCTTCTCTCCATCTCTGAAACCATCATCCTAATACCAGCTTTTCCACTGCTCACCACCCCCAGTCATGGCCACACCCCTCAATGGGACTCCCTATGTCCAGCATGACCCCACAGACAGAATTGAGTATATAAAATGGCATTGTCATGTCGCCCACCAGTAAATAATAATAAATAAGTATTGCAAAGCTTTTGTGTTCAGACCCTATTGTAGCTCCTGGACCTCCAAAAGGCCCTCCATCCCTGCATCACACCTCTGAGCCCATCTCCAAGCCTTGGCCTCAGTCACAGGGAACCATTACACTTCCTGGAAAATGTTAATGCTTCAAATCTCTGTGCCTGCACACACATTCCTACTTCCACATGGAATACCACCACCACTTCCCACCACCACTCTTTAATTTTTCTTTTAGTTAAGACCTTCAAACTCAAATCAAATGTTACCTCCTCCAGGAAGCCACCCTGGACTACCCAGCCTGACGGAAGGCCCCTCCCATCTGGACTGTGAGCTGTTGAGAGAGGGGCGGGACCCTGTTTCATTTGACTTTCATCTCCGGTGCCTAAAAAGGTATCTAACGTACGGAAAGCTCTCAATAAATGTTTGTTGGATGATTAAATAAATAAGTGAATGAATCAATGGGTTTTGCTGGAATGAAATGAAGCATGTGTGATTTACCTAATAACCATGCCAGGTACATAGCTGCCAAGCAATGTACCTGGCATTTCCATTCCTTCCTTCCCCTCTCCTGTTGCTCAGTTTTCCCTGGTCTTCCCCAGCCCATGCCATGTACATCAATGGAGTCCCCTTGGCAGGGAGGCCGGGCTTGGCCCCACCTGCTCATGAAGGACACCCACTCGCACCTTGCCTGCTCCATGATTCTGACAGGCTCCAGTAGATCTTAGAAACTAACCCATCAACTACCTTCACTGCCTCACACCTGCCATGTGTGTCCTCCCTTGCCCCAATCCCACCTCCCGGACCCATGGAGTCAGTCTTCGGGGCTCCGTGCAGGCTGCTATGTCTCTGCTCCTTCGTGTCTACTCACAGCCCCTCACTCTACCAGGTTCAGCTGGTGGGAGGCCCTCTGACCACACTGCCCTCTCCACCCCGCCTTCCCCATTCCCCGGAGTAGGTTCCTCCCTTTCACACTCACTGCGGGGCTACCCTCCCCCCTGGCTCTCCCCAGCAGAGGCAGCCCCCCTCCTTCCCCTCCAGATTCCAGGGGCCCACTGGGGCCTCTCAGAGTTCACGCTTGCCTCTCGAGCCGGGCCTCGCTGCTGGCCCGGACTGCACAGCTGGGAGCTGGATCCTGACAGCCACCAACAGGCCAGAATGGACATAGTTGATTCCCATCATTGCCTCTCTCTAAATCTGAACCGTGACCAAAAGGAAAAAAAAAAAAAAAAAAAAAAACAGGAGAGAGATGAAAAACCATAGGAACAGGACGTCCTTTTCAGTTGCCTCCCCAATTCTGTCAGGGGCTTAGTCCAACAGAGGCTTTAATTGGTCAAACTATGTGTTTTTCACTGAAAGAAAATGCCGTAAATGAAATATGATTCACATTTGGCATGGGTGGCTGGGGGGGAGAGAGACCTCATCTTTGTCAGGCCCTTTTGAAGGAATTTGGGGTGGGGAGGGGTGGGGAGGGCCCAGAACCCCCCAAGGTCCCCAGGGGCAAGGACATGTCCCCAGGGACGCCCTGGAGTCTGTGTCCTCCGTCAGGCCATAGTGGGCCTCGCTTCCCAGCAGGGTGCCCAGCACTGACCTCACACCGGCTGCTGCCTGCACCCTGAGTGTGTGGGAGGGGAGGGGGCTGCGGCCTGAGAGCCCATGAGCAGAGGAGGCCACGAGGGAGCTACAGGCCTCAAGCAAGTGAGGCACCCAGAGGCCCAGGCGGCATGCACAGACAGGAACAGCAGCCTCTCCTCTGCCCACACCCACTTCCTTCTCCCCCTTCTCCTATGCCCACACGTGACAGCATCCCATTTACACAATCCCAAGAAGACCCAGCAAGTTATGGGAGTGGCTCCTCGCCACTGCAAGACAAGAATTAGAACTAAGATATGTGCAAATGACAGAAAAAGGAGTCACTTCAGGGCCAGTCACAAACTCGAGGCCCCCTCCCTCTAGTAAGTTTCAGGAGTCCCAAGGTAAACTCAGCACCTCACCCAAACCCTTCCCAACAGAGGCCTGGAGTTTCATTAGAGCTCCCTTTGGCCACCTTGAGATCTGAAAAACCTCAGGGAAGGATATAGCAGTTCCCTGGAAGATCTCAGTGAACTGATCACAAAGACACAGGAAATCCACCGTGTGTGATGACAGGGATGAGAGGAAGGGGGGAGAGAGGCAGGGAAGGGGGAAGGAGGAAGGAGAGCTCCAAAGAAGTAGAAGGGTTTGGGGGGAGCTGGGCTGATCAAGCCAGCTTCCCAGGTCTCAGCTGCCCAGGATCAGAGTGGAGGGGAGCAGCCAAGAAAGCCTTCCTGGAGCAAGCCAGGTTTACCCTTGATCCCTCACTCACAGCCAGTCTTAGGCCAGTGGGTTGTCTTCTGTTGGCAAGGTCACCTTCTCCAGCTGAGGAGCAACAGGAAGGTCCCCACATGAATTAGGAAGAAAGAAGGAGATGCCCTCAGCAAAGGGGCTGGTACCTCCAAGGGAAGGTCAGCGGGAAGCAGACATCCCCAAGCTGATTAGCTTGGACCAAGGCAAGAAGAGGGGAGTGCTGTCCCAAGAAGGCTCCTGTAAAAACAAGTGCATTTCACCTGAGGAGAGAGAGGACCACACAGGTGTTCTCCCGTAAGGAGTTTGTTAGATCCGTGAGCGAACAGAGCTGGAGCCTAGAAAGGGGGAGGGGGGGGCAGGGAATTTCCCTGAGGTTGAGAAGGCTGGAAATAGTGGAGCAAGGGAAAGGAAAAGCCAGAAAATGAAGCCAGGGGAAGTAAGGGGGTGGGAAGAGGAGCAAAAATTGTGTGCGGAGGCCAATGGGAGCTATTAGAAAGGTTTACACGGTAGAGCTGGGAGCCCTGAAGGCCGAGTGTGCTCACCTCACAGCTGTGCCTGGCACCAACCCCAGGAGATGAGCAGGCAAAGTGCCCTGTGGACTTGTTAACATACCCAGTGTCTTAGGTCCCCTGCAAGTCCTGGGACTAGCTCAGACCTCCTCAGGGCCTGCCCCAAGATGGTGTCCAGTGCCCGGATGTGTGCTTTCCTCCTTGGAATCTGATTCCCTGAATCCTAACTAGCCCTACTCTCCAAGCAAACATTCTGAAGAGGCCTTGCCCAACCCCTTGCCATGTCGACCCCACAAGGCAGGTTTTTTTTTTTCTCTTTCTCTCTCTCTTTCTTCCCCCCAACATAGAAAGAGCCCCAGACAAGGGATCCAGGTCTGGTAGGATCAGGGGGGTAAGCTGGGCTCCACATCTGGGCCTCCATGTCTTCCGTGAGGAGAATGGGAACCACACTCCCAGCCCTGCCTGTGTCCCAGGGCACTTCAGGATGGAACGAGGTAAAGGCACGGGAAAGCTCTTTGGAAATTTTCAAATGTTGTGAAGGTTTATTATGATTATTATTCATGTCTGATTTCACCGCCTCTGTGGAGCCCCGGCTCAAGTTTGTGCCTCCTCGATGCCAAAACAACCAGTCAAATCCATCAAAAAGTCACTCAATTGAGTGGGAAAAAATGCAGGCGTCTCTGGAGCGAGCTATCAAAAAATAAAGCCACCAGCACATCACTGGTGTTTTGGGGGACGTGCAGTGGGTTGTTCTAGGCACTGTTTTTGAGTTTTTCTAAGGCTCTCACCTTCTGTGAACCAAAAAAAAAAAAAAAAAAAATCAAGTCCCTCATTTGTTTCCCAGGAGTGAGGTTGGCTGCAAGGCGCCAGGCTCAGAGAAGGGGGGAGGCAGAAATATTCACAGGGATGGACTTATGTCACCCTTGTCACCCTTAGTCCCAGCAGGTCTTATGCCAGTGGGTTGTCTTTGATTGGTGAGGTCACCTTCTCCAGCTGAGAAGCGACTTTGGAAGGTTCCCCACATGGGTTAGGAAGAACGAAGGAGGTACCTGGATGGTTAGCCAAACTAGCAAAGGCTGAAGGAGCCCTGGACCCAAGCACAGGAGCCGGCACCCAGGAGACAGAGACCAAGAGGCCAAGGAGTGGTTGGCATCTGGGGGTAGAGAAGATTCTGAGATAAGAGGGTGTTTTGAAATCAGGAATGTCCCGAGAGGGTAGCTTCAGAGTGGCACGTAACTCAAGCCGGTCTGTTTTGCTCCGTGTGAGCAGTTCCGCTAAGCATTTTACTGGGACAAAAAGATGGAATCCAGCTTGGCTATCAGCCGTGAGTTTTCTATAAGGACCCCATTCTCATCAGAGGGTGTCTTCTGCTTCTAAAATGGAGTTTCTAGGGGACGCCTGGGTGGCTCAGTTAAGCGTTAACTGAGTTGGTTAAGCATGACTCAGGTCATGATCCTGGAGCCCGGGATCGAGCCCTGCATTGGGCTCCCTGATCATCGGGGAGTCTGCTTCTCCCTCTGACCCTCCCCTGCTTCTCGTGCTCTTTCTCTCATTCTCTCTCTTTCTCTCTTGAATAAATCAATAAATAAGCTTTTTAAAAAATAAATAAAATGAAGTTTCTGGATGGAAGGGGAATCCATATGAGTTTAAGACCCAAGTCGCATCCTGGAATTATTCCCATCAGTTAACAAGTCCTTCCCAAGCATCTCTGCATTCCCACTCCCTTGCTACAGGCCGGGGGTGGGGGGCGGAGGAGGGGAACAGAGGAGGATGTCATGGAAGATGAGACCCACAAGAAAGAAGGGCCATACCGTGGGGTGGTAGGAGTCCAGAGGCAAGTATAAGCTGGAGCTGTCCCCACAAAGTAGGTCTTGAGATAATATTCAGGAAAAGAGATTTGGGGAAATATTTCCAAATATGTATTTCGATCATTTTTAGCATAGTGCTTGAAATGGAACTTGAAAGATGACTAACATAGTAGATGCTGTTGGAGCTCCACCTGCATCCCGTTGGAAACATCCATTTCCAGAACTTCACCTGCCAGCAACTGCAACTCTCTTCCAGGGGTTCCCATGGGCTGCTGGAGCATGAGTAGGGGGCAGGCTACAAATAATAGCAAATTAACCCCCAAACCCCGCAGCCACACTGACTGATGGGAACAGGTGTGTAGATACCCCACCTCCCTCACCCCACGGATGGGATAACCTGAGGTCCTTGTTCTTCACAGTGTCCAAGAGCTCCCGGAGGGATTGAGCCCCAGGTCCCTACAGTGGTGACTGACTTGAGAACTCATCTTTATGGGATGCTTTCCCTTCTCTGTCCCACTTCCCTCTTCCTCAACAAGTGCTTCCCAGGATCACCTCCCTGATAAATTATTTGTACATGCATCCTTATCTCAGAGTCTACTTTTGGGGGAACTCTAATTGAAATTATGCATATATTATTATCACCCTTTCAAGTTAAATTTCATAAGTTTTATCCTATTTAATCCTAAGAAAATGGAATTACTCTTTAGATGATGGATTAAGATCCTGAAAGTTAACATAACCAGCTGAAGATTACATAATGAGTAACTGACACACCTTGGGCTAGGTTTAGTATATGTGCTGCCGAAGCGAGCACCTTGGGCTAGGTTTAATATCCGATATGCTGACTCCTGGCCTGGTACTCTCTCCATTACAGCCCACCACCATGGTCATTCCCATCTCTAAGTGAACTCTGCACAGTAATGTAGCCCAAGTTCAGGTTGGCAGTGTCCTTACAGGAGAGGGGTGTGGAATGATATATTTTCTAAGACTTTGCATATCTCGGCTGTAAATAATATATTCCTGATACCTCTACATATGAACAACAACTTAGTGGAGCCAAGAATTTTTGGATCACAATCCTAGAACCCTGCTGATAAATAATTTCCAAAGTACTGTGGTGGGAATTATCTATGGATATTAGCAGAGGCATAACATTTGTTTTTGATTTAAAGACCCTATTTATTTATTTGAGAGAGAGAGAATGTGAGTGTGAGAGCAGGAGCAGGGGCAGCGGGTAGAGGCAGAGGAGAGGGAGAAGCAGGGTCCCTGCTGAACAAGGAGCCCGATGCGGGGGCTTGATCCCAAGACCCTGAGATCAGGACCTGAGTGGAAGGCAGATGCTTAACCTGAGGCACCCAGGCGCCCCAAGGCATAACATTTGCTATTGGGAAATACGGGTAAACAAAGATAAACAAAGATAAACCCTTTTTTTTATTACTAAATTAATGTTTGTAAATATATATATATATATATATATATATATATTCCATAGTACTCCCTAAGCATGTGTCTTTCAGAGCATACCCATCACAGTCTCCCACAACAGTGATGGATATAACATCTGCTTAAGAAATGGTTTCCTAGAGGCACCTGGGTGGCACAGCCAGTTAAGCCTCCATCTCTTGGTTTTGGCTCAGGTCCTGATCTCAGAATCATGAGATCAAGCCCTGCATCAGGCTCTGCGCTCATCGTGGAATCTGCTTGAGATTCTCACTCCTTCTCCCTCTGCCCCTCCTGCTCTCTCTTACTCTCTAATATAAGTAAATAAATCTTTAAAATAAAAAAAGAAAAAAATGATTTTCTGACATTTACTCCACTGTCTTTATCAGGGAGAAATCTGAGTCCACACTGAATTACATTTCTTAATATCCCAAAGTATGACATCTTCACCAGGATACACTGAAATACCAGGTTCTTTATTATTATTCTTTTATTGAAATACATTCAGTTCTTCTTTTTCACTGTAGTTCTCTCACTTTATTTAAATTTTTATAGAAACTGTTTTCCAAAACTACGAGTCACTAAGAAAATTATTCAATAATTAGAAAATTTGATTTTATATCGCACGGTCTCTGGCCCCCAAGATTCTCCAACTTTCTTATCTTTTTTTTTTCTCAGAAAGGTACATATTATTTTATTGTATGAAAACACCTACAAATATTTGACACCTTTGAAAGTGTCTGTTGGGTTAAAAAAAAAAGATACATCTATATTCAGTCTAGTTATATTTTATTGGACTTCGTGATATTGTCTAATCACAATTCTTTTTTTTTTAAGATTTATTTATTTATTTATTTATTTATTTATTTATTTGACAGAAAGAGGGAGAGATCACAACTAGACAGGGAGGCAGGCAGAGAGAGAGAGGGAAGCAGGCTCCCCGCGGAGGAGAGAGCCCGATGCGGGACTCGATCCCAGGACCCTGAGACCATGACCTGAGCTGAAGGCAGCTGCTCAACCCACTGAGCCACCCAGGCGCCCCATAATCACAATTCTTAATAATAGAGAAAAAAATGAGGAGATAGATGACCTCTAATAATAAAATTCTTACTTTTTTCCTACCACTATGTTGAAAACTATTTTCTCTTGCACATTATTATTTAAGGGTGTACAATTTGGTTTTTTGATCTTCATCATTTCTGATCTCAGAAAAGCATCCTATTTGCCTCTAATTCTTTCTTCTGTTCCATTTTTGTGGTGGGCTCTATGCTTTCTCTTCAGAGTTGTCATCTTCTCTCTCATCAAGTTCATCTCTTGACCTGTTGCATGGCATTCTAGATTATCTTTAGTTTGCTGATCCATTACTAATTTTATTTTCTACAATGTCATTTAGGTTCTTTGCCACTTTCAATGCATATTTTATGCTATTGAGTTCTTGCCTTACTTGAATGAATAATGCATGTATAAGATGCAAAATAGAAAAGGAAAAGGCAAACCGTGAAAAGTATCTCCCTTCCAACCTTGCCCCTGAGGCATTTCTCTCCACAAAGGTAAACACTGCTATCAATTTCACAGAATCCTTTGAGAAATAATCTATACACACACACACACACACACACACCCCTATCAACATGTCTATTTCTTAACATGTTTTTAGTGACCAATCCCTATATTGTTGGGAATAGTAATATGTCTTGACAAATAAGTACATTTCCCAACCTCTTCACAACACGTGTTAACATTTTGACATTTATGGGTGAAAAAAAAAGAAGAAGAAGAAGAAGATAAAAAGATACATAGCCCAACTCAAAGTAGCCTATGAGGAAACTGATAGTTTCCTCATAAGTTCAAGGCACGAAACTAAGAGTTTCCAATGACAACATGGCAACTTCCAGGCTGGTTGATTCAGCAGCTCATACAGTCATCAAAAACCCAGATTCCTGGGGTGCCTGGGTGGCTTGGTGGGTTAAGCCTCTGCCTTCTGCTCAGGTCATGATCTCGGGGACTTGGGATCAAGCCCCATGTCGGGCTGTCTGCTCAGTGGGGAGCCTGCTTCCCCCTCTCCCTCTCTGCCTGCCTCTCTGCCTACTTGGGATATCTGTTTGTCAAATAAATAAGATCTTTAAAAAAAAAAAAGAAAGAAAGAACCCAGATTCCTTCAATCATTTTGTTGTGCCAGCCCTAGCATATCACCTTGCTAATTGGTGTCTTCGTGGTCCCAGGATGGCTGCAGGATTTCCAAACACTCTACCAGAAACAATAACTTCTAGAAGCAGAAGAGTGGTTATCTTTTCCTTGTGTCTTTTATGAAGAACTAGAAAATCATTCCCAGAAGATTCTGGAAGACATCCTCTTGCTCCCATTTAACAGAATTTCATCCCTTGTCAATGCCTAAACCAAACCTTGGGTCTAAGAACAGGATTTCCGGGATGGCTTTAACCAATTAAGACCCATTTCCTAAGAATAGGGAAGGAACATGCACAAGGCTTGAAGATAGATAGCTAAACCACCACAAAGCTCTATCAGGAAGGAAGAATGGCAGGGAGGCACAATGAAGGATGGATGTTGGGTGAGCAGTCAACTATATCTACACTGCACATTCTTTTTTTTTTAATATTTTTTATTTATTTAACAGACAGATATCACAAGTAGGCGGAGAGGCAGGCAGAGAGAGAGGGGGAAGCAGGTTCTCTGCTCAGGGAGCCCGATGTGGGGCTCGATCCCAGGACCCTGAGACCATGACCTGAGCCAAAGGCAGAGGCTTAACCCACTGAGCCACCCAGGCGCCCCTACACCGCACATTCTTGATCATCTCAGTTAGCGTCTGTCTTCCACCAGCTCCCACATCCCTAGTTCAACAACTTCCTGGGTCTCCTTTTTAATGATGCAAATAACCACCTCTCCCTGCCTTTCCAAACACACCCAGTGTGTCCTCCCACTCCATAAGAAGCACTCCTGCACTGTGAAACTCCTCTCGGGGCATTCCACTCCCCTCCTGCTTAACAAATCTAGCATCCCCTAGAACACTCTTTCCCCAAGGCCCTCTCTAGTAGTTCCCTGTTTCATCTCTAACACCTCCAGCATCTCAGGATTGGGTAATTGCTATGGACTGAAGATGTGTGTTGGCCCACCCCCAAATTCCTATGTTCGAATCCTAATTCTCAATGGGATGGTATTAGGAGGTGGTGATTAGGTGATGAAGGTAGAGCCCTCATGAATGGGATTAGCACCCTTAAGAGAAAAAACAAGAGGGAGCTTCCTTCCCCCCTCTCTCTCCTCTCTAGTCGGAGGATACAACAAGAAGATAACCATCTGCAGACCAGGAAGGGGTCTCTCAGCAGACACCAGATATGTCAGCACCTTGACCTTAGGCTTCGCAGCCTCCAGAAGTGTGATAAATAAATATTTGTTGTTTAAGCCACCCAGTCTATGGTAATTTGTTATTGTAGCCCAAACTGACAAAGACAGCTATCCTCCTCCTAGTGTTTCCCGACTCTGCTCTCCCCACTAGCTAGTTGAAACTCCAGATCCTTTGAGACTTTGGGTCCAATGGTTTTGTCACCCCTCGCTTCTCCCCACTGCTGCCATCCATCTACCTCCTAGTCATTCCTCTCATTTGCTAATAATCATAACACCTATTGACAGCATTCCTCTCATGTATTTCTTGTGAATTTAGCATCCTCAGGTCTATCCCCACTCAAAACCCTACTCTTCGTGGTGACACTTCCTCTCCCTTCCTCTTCTTCAACCAACTATTGTCACATTCTGGACCTGGGCATCACACAGGTAATTCTGGACAGCTATCTATTTTTTTTTAAAAAAGCTCTTTCCCTGACAATACCCAGGAAAATTCACGTATGTGTGAACTTCTTTGTTGCAGCTATCTCACTGCTAGGAATCTATCCCAATAGAGCAAAAATATAACAAAATGTTATACAGCTAGCAAAAATATAGCAAGATGTAGGAATAAAGCTAGTCATAAAACAGCATTATTTGTAACGGTGAAAGACCAGAAATAAGCTAAATATACAATAGGGGCGTGACTAAATGAATTACAGTCTATCTGTACAATGGGGTGCTATGTCCCTATAAAAAGCAACAAGGAAGACCTGCATCTCCAATAAAAAAATGATCTCTGAAATATTTTATGTTTAAAAAAAAGAAGAAGAAGAAAGAAGGTACAAGATAATGTGTATTGTTTGCAGGGCGTGTGTAAGAAAGGAAAGAATGTGTTACTGGTAGTAGTTTGTGTGTGTGTGTGTGTGTGTGTGTGTGTGTGTGTGTGTGTGTGTTTATCTGAAAAGAAGGCATCTTAGTTTAGGCTCTTTTAACAAAATCATCCAATGGATGGCTTAAGCAACAAGCATCTATTCTTCACAGTTCTGGAGGCTGGAAAAGTCCAAATTCAAGGTACTAGTAGATCCAGCCTGTAGTGAGAACTACTTTCTGGCTTGTAGACAGCTCCCGTCTTGCTATGTCCTCACATGGAGGGGAGAAGGAATAAGCAAGATCTCTCATGTCTCTTGTTATGAGGGCACTAATCTCATCATTAGGGCCCCTACCTCATGACCTAATTACCTCCAAAAGGCCCGTCTTCAATTATCATCCCATTGCATTCATGTTAACCTATGAATTTTGGAGTAACCAAACATTCCATTCATCACAGAAGGTAAGCCAAAAACTAACCTTTAAAATGGTTAGCGATAAGGGGAAAGAAAGAATTTGAGAGATGGAATGCAATTTTGGAATCATGTAAATGTTTTATATAATTTTTTAAAAGGGGGGTGCCTGAGTGGCTCAGTCAATTAAGCCTCCAACTCTTGATTTCAGCTCAGGTCATTTCAGGGTCATGTGATTGAGCTACCTGTCAGGCTCTGTGCTCAGCAGGGAGTCTGTCTGAGTTTCTTTCTCTCCCTCTGCCACTTCCACTGCTTGCTCTCTCTCTCTCTCTCTTTCTCTCAAATGAAAGATTAAAAAAAAAAAACTTAAAAAAAGTTAATTCAATAAGAAAAAAAGCATCTCTAAATGTAAAAAAGGAGCTTCAACAAATGACCTTATTGTATATGAGGTTGGGAGAACAACCATACAGAAAATAAATATTTCCAATGACTTAGAAAACTAGTATTTTGACCATGTGACCCTAGTGAGTGACATTCTAAAGGCAAAATGAACAACTGCACACAGTAGTCTCATTGTTGACAATAAAGTTGGAGTATTGGTTTCTTATTGCTCGAGGTAACAAATGACCACAAATTTAGTAGTCTAATACAATACAAATTTCTCACCTTGTAATTGTACCTCTGGACACAATTCCTCTCCTCAATCTGTGAACCTATGAAACCCAAGCAGCAAGTTGTCTCTTCCTAAAGTATAATGCAAAGACAGGCATAAGATAACAATTAGACATTTGGTTCAAAGAAGATGAAAATGGAAGAGGGGGGAAAAAAAGAGTCACATGTCCCAAACAATCTCAAAATCCAGCCAGAAAAACTCCATTTGGTTCCATGGTCTGGGAATAATCCTCTCTCGTTTGTGGCCCCACCCTTTGGAGTCATCTTTTATTTATTTTAAGAAAAATAGCACATGTTTGCAGTCTAGTAGTTTTATCAACTTGTTTCTCGCCTGTAGAATTTGGGGGATGGGGGGGGGGGGGTTGGTGCCCAGCAGTCTTCTTTCATTTTGTCCTTTCTCTGTACCTTTCAGTCCAAGTTGGCTGTATTTCTGCTGAAATACATTGCAAGAGCCTTGTGGATCTCCTGGGTTTATCTCAGGGATTTGCTCCATTATACAAGAAGCTCCCCTACCGAAATTTCCTGGATAATCCCATCTCTATTCCCGGCTTCTGCTGAGGCAGCTGAGGGGTCCATGAGTCACACATCTTCACGGAGCCCCCCATATGACTGGGGAGTCTGAACAATGGCTCCTCCAAGGCACTCACAACAGGTTGTCCATCCACACCCTTCAATTTCTTCCCAGACTATGTTTCCTGATGGTGACTCTCCTAATTTTAGCTTCTTTTGCAATCTGGGTAAGCTGAAAATTGCCCCAACTATCAAGTTCTGGTTCCTTTTTGCTTAATCCTTTCTCAACCTAGCTCTTTCCTCTTACATCTCACTATAAGAAGCAAGAAGAAGCCACGCCACATGTTGAACCCCCTGCTTGGAAATCTTAGCTAAGTATCTAAATGCCGGGATGCCTGGGCAGCTCAGTCGGTTAAGTTACTGCCTTTGGCTCAGGTCATGATCTCAGGGTCCTGGGATTGAGCCCCACATCAGCTTCCCTGCTCAGCTTGGACCCCGCTTCTCCTTCTGCCTCTGCTGCTCCCCCTGCTTGTGCTCTCTGGCTCTCTCTATCCTTCTGCTAAATAAATAAACAAAATCTTTTTTTTTTTTTAAGGTAAATATCTAAATTCGTCACTTACAAGTTTCGCTTTCCACATAACTGCACAACCCAATTCAGTGCTTTCAGCTGATTCCCTTTCCACTAGCTACCAAGAACATGTCTCTCATTTCCATCTGAGCCTTGCCGACAGCTCTTTTAATATCCATGTTTCTATCGGCAGTCTGCTCAGGACGGTTCAGGTACCCTCTGAGATAATTACCCTGCTTCTCACTTCCTTCTGAGTCAGCACTAACAGAGTCAATCACATCCATATTTCTATTAACAACTTATTCAGGGCAATTTACTTTTTTTTCTTTTCTTATCATGCTCTAAAAATTCTCCCAGCTGCCAGCCTTCTTCATCCACATTTTTAGGTATTCGTTTCAATAGCACTTTGTGTCCAGGCACCAAAATCTGTATGAGCTTCCTAGCACTGCTATAATAAATTATCATGGCCCCAAATGGAAAATTTATTGGCTTACCATTCTAGAGTTAGAAGTCTGACAGGGCTGCTTTCCCTTCTGGAGGTTCTAGCAAAAACCTATTGTCTTGCATTAATTTTCCAGCTTCTAGATGCTTCCCTCATTCCTTGACTCATGATGCACTTCTGTCTTCAGTGCTAGCAATGGCCAGTCTAATCTTTCTCCTGATTCTACAGTTGGGGATTCTTCTGCCTCCCTCCTCATCATTTAAGGACTCTTGGGACTCCCTTGGGCCCACCTGCAAAACCCAAAGTACTCTGCTTGTTTTAAGGTCACCTGACTAGTAAACAAGTCTATCTGCAACCTTAATTTTCTCTTGCCATAAAACATAACACATTCAGTTTCTAGGGATTGGGACATAGACATCTTTGGGGAGTGAGGGATAGATTATTCTGCCTCTCAAATTCAGTATTGTTATTTTGAAATAGACACACATCTACAGATATAAACACCTATATATACACACAAAGATAAAACAAATAAGTACTTCTGATAAAGTTATAAGGAATCAAACTGATTTTCAGCATATGATAAAAGAGGTACAAATATAAAGTCTAAGTAAAAACCCTGTGTGGCCAATAGGCATATGAAAATAAAATGATCAATATCAACATCAGAGAAATGTCAATCAAAACCACAATGAGGTAATCACATTACACCTATTAGGATGGCTACTATTTAAAAGAATGAAAAGAGGGGCTCCTGGGTGGCTCAGTCAGTTAAGCATCTGCCTTCAGCTAAGGTCATGATCTCAGGCTGCTGGGATTGAGGCTCACATCAGGTTCCCTACTCAATGAGCTTCTCCCTCTGCCTCTCTACCTCCATCATGTGTTCTTGCATTCTCTCTCTCAAATAAATAAATAAAATCTTTTTTAAAAAATTTTAAAAAGAAGGAAATCCTGTCACATGCTAGAACATAGGTGAATCTTGAGAACATGTTAAGTGAAATGAGGACATTATATTAAGTGAAATGAAGCAGTCATAAAAAGACAAATACAGAATAATTCCTCTTATATGCAGTATCTGAAGTAGTCAACTCATAAAAAGTAGAATGGTGGTTACCAGGGTCTGGGAGAAAGGAGAATGGGTAGCTGCAGTCTAATGGTTACAGAATTTCAGATTTGCAAGGTAAAAAAAGCTCCGGATCTCTGTTTCACAACAACATAAATGTACTTATCACTCCTGAACTTTACACTTAAATGGGTAAGATGATCAATTTCATGTTAGGTTCAACAAAGTTTATGTTATCTGTAAATTTTATCACCATAAAAAGAAAGAAAGCAAAAGAATCGAGTTTCTATTCTTTTTCCTTGCAAAGTGTATTTCAGAATAACCCAATAATTGATGTAAGTTCTTCATAGAGGAATCACAGCTCATAAATGCAGAAGGAATGACAGATTTCAAAAAAATCACAATTTCACAACCCCAGAAGAAATAATGAGTGGAGGCCACAAATGACTACATAAATCTTCAAGTGATGTTTGTGGGGAAACTGTAACCAACAGACCAACTGACGACTCCTGAATCCATAGTTTATTTTTAACATCCGAAGAATGTGACAACCGGCTATGGCACATTAGGCTATTGGTTGTGAAGTACCTAACACAACCTATAATGTACACTTGCTAAAGAAAAAAAAGAGAAAAGCACAGAAAACAGAAATGCAGAAAAAGAACATCGAAAAATGCCTAGATGAGTACAAAAATGCCTAGAGTTGTACAAGGATGGACCACCAGCAACAATGGCAGAGTAAGGAGCTCTGAAAATTCTCTCCTCTATAAAAGCAGAATCATCAGAATCAACATTTTTCAGAACTCTGCAAATTCACCTGAGTTTATTATTAACAGAGCATGTATTCAAAGAAAGCCGGCCGAATCTCATTAGGAACAGTGAGCTGTGTGGCCAGGTAACTTGCCCTCGTCCCATCCCCCACTCTCCGGCTCCAATAGTCTTTAAAAAATAACAGCCCGCACTTGCTGTGGAAAGTAGCAGCCTGGCAGACCCCAGAAAGAAAGAACAGGGCTGGAGCCCTTTCAAAGCCACAGTCCTAAAGAATTATCATTATCTGACCTGTCTGGTTAATTTTGGAAGATCCCACTTACCAAGCTATCTCTCTTTGACCTGACTCTGTGCTTTTCCAGGGGAAAGAAAAAGTGAAAAGCTTTTTTTTCCCCTGGGGGCACATTAAAAACAATTAAAAGCAAATGTTTAACTTCCACACTACCTAGGGTGGTGGATAGCAGTTGGAGCAGTATTAGGTTAACCAAAAAAACATAAAGTGAGACGTTCCATAGGTACCTGGAAAATCTCTGACATATTCCTGAGAGTCTGGAAGATTCCCTGGGTGTATAAGGCTGGCCAAGAGTTCAGGGAAGTCCTGAGAAGGCCCTAAGCTCTCACCTTTGACTCACTCTAAGGAGCTACACACCCAAGTGAAAGCTAAGGAAGGGGTGTCAACGGTCTGGTTGAGTGTTGGAAATGGGCCCCAAGATGTACCCAGAGTCCCCTGGCAAAGACTGTAAGTCTCAACATCTCCAGGCTAACAATCGTCGACTCCAGACATTTAAAACGCTCTGTCCATTCACTGGCTGACCACTTAACCTAACCACACGGAGACTCCAGTGGCCACACACAATCAAGAATACAGACTTTCCCCAATTTGTTCAGAAAGGTCATTAAGCAAACAACAGCATCTATGACAAACAGCGACAAAAACCGACATGGGGGATGGGGACAGAATTCAATTTCCAGACCTGCCATATTGTATTATTTTAAAAGTACAGCTTTCAACAAAAACACTATGAGAGGCACAAAGAAGTGAGAAAGTTGGACCCATCCATAGAAAAAACGGTAATCAATAGCAACTACCTTAAAGGAACCCCAGCTAATGAACTTACCAGAAAAGACTTCAAATCCGTATCTTTAAACAGTGAAATGCTGTTCAGCCATAAAAGGAGTGAAGTACCGAAACACACCAAAACACAGATGGACCTTTAAAGTACTACGTGAAGTGAAAGAAGCCAATCCACAATGCCATTTTAATGAAATGTTCAGAATAGGCAAAATCTATAGAGAAAAAAGTAGATGGGGGGTGCCTCAGTTAGTTATGCATCTGACTCATCATTTCTGCCCAGGTCATGATCTCAGGGTCCTGGGGACTGAGCCCTGTAGCAGGCTCTGTGCTCAGCGGGGAGTCTGCTTGAGGGTTCTCTCCCTCTGCTCCTCTCCTCTCTCTCAAATAAATAAATAAATCTTTAAAAAAGAAGAAAGAAAGAAGTAAATGAGTGATTGCCCAGGCTGGGGGAGGGTAGGTGCAGGGGAATGGGAGTGACTCTCTATGAGTAGGGGGATTTTCAAGTCAAAAGAATGGCCTCTACCTTGGATGGTCAGTGGGTCAGTCATGACAAATTATCCAAGCCCAGAGTGGGGATCCAAGGGTAAACAGAACAGATATGCCCCTTCCCTTAGGCAGCCTCAAGTCTAGTGAAAGAAGCAACCGTGAACCATGTCATCAGCCCAGGGTCGGGTGGGAGCAATGACAATCCCGTAGGAGCTCCTGACCAAGAGGCCACACAAGGACCAGGCAGTTGCGAGGTCCAGATGCCCAATGGCAGCCTCCCATGGGATAGGAGTAAGGGGTCCCACTATTTCCTCATATGGGTGATGGTTACACAAGTGGGTTCACTTTATGAAAATTCAGCAAGCCATTTACCCACAGTAAGTTCTCTCCCCATACATCATGCTTTAGTAAAAAGTTTCCTGGAAAATTCTCCTTTGATTCAAATATTCTGCTGGAATTAAATGTAGACACCTTTCTGCCTCTCTCTGTGTCCCCCCCCCCTTCCTCTGTGGCTGTCGCTCGTGTCCTCAGTCCTCATTCTCTGTGCTCTAAGCTCACTAGCCTTCATTTGGTGGCAGGAATGCTGTAATTGTCCCGGCCTGAGAATTTTCTACGTGGTTTTCCTTTGCCTGAGGTGCATTCATCTGTTCCTCACAAACTCAGTATTTCTAAAAATCCAGTCTCCGTCGAAATGGCATCCTCTCAGAGGCACTCGACCTCATTGCTCCATCTACCTGGCCCAGTGCCCCGCACCATCCTGACACAGTGCCCTGTGCATGTTCCTCATTGCACTAGACTCATTGTACTTCCGTGTCTTACCACCTGTCTCCCATGGTATACTACAGTATCCAGGGAAATCCAGGCTGTATCTTACGCAACATTTTATCCCCCTGCCCAGCAAAGGGCTTGGTGTATAGTGCACCCTTGTAATAAATATTTGTGAATGAATGAATGGGGAAATGGAAGGCAATGATCAACCCAAGAGTGGAGCCAGGATGTGGCCTTTCAGGCAATGTAGCAAGCCATTCAGTGAGGTTTTGTTGACAAAAGAATTCCTGTGTTTTGTGGCCCCCCATTCAGTCACCCTAGATTAGCAATAACTGGACATCAGGAATTAGAGAAACTCCTAGAGCCAATCTTCCAAGGGGAAGGAAACGCATTAAATTGCCCAATGAAAGGAACAAGGCCCCTGTAATTCCTGCCATCTCTGCACCCCTACCCACCTGGGAAATCTGTGATGTCACAGCGTCTTGATTCTTAACACAATGGCACAGGGGCCGCTCTGGCTTGTCAGAGGATGTGACTGTCATAGCGTCTTTGTGTGTAGGTGTGACAATGCTTTCCCCACACAGCAGGGAGAAACTGCAGGCTGTAATTGCGCCCTGGCCCCCTATTATCAAAACCATACCACTTCCTCCCCAACCTTAGAATATACTCCCCGAAAGATACCAGGTTTAGCTGGGGAAGATCTCTCAATGCCAAAGGAGATGTGTAAAAAGTAGGAAGAGCTTAAATCAGGGCTGGTCAGAGATAAGGCCAGCATCCCTGGGTCAGCCCCACACTGGTAACCTGCTCTCGGAAGGAAGCCATTGGCCAACCCCATCAGTCTGCCCTGACCAGCCACCTGCCCATAGCCTGCCTGGCCTCAGAGGGACCCTCCGATTCCAGACACATAACGTCTTGCCCTTCAAAGTACATCTGATTTCATTACCCATACTGTGAACTTGCTGGGGCAAGACACCAATATCTCTTGAGAACCTGAATATACAAATGGACGATGGCCAGACCATAAATGACAATAGAACTCTTACCCACCATCTGTAACAACCAGTTCAGGAAGCCAAATGCTCAAAGCAATTGGCCTGGTATGGTCAGAAATTGTTCCCATGATGTCCAGCTTCCTGTTTCCCACCCAGAGCCCACCAAATAAAGGCAAATGGGCTCCCCCAGCAATCACACAAGATGCCTGGCTTCTAGTCGGGCTCCCTCCGGGTCCCCATGCCAACAACCTCCAATCATGGCACACCTGAAGCCTTCCTTCCTCTCTGTGCTAGAACATCTTCCACTCCCTGCCTGCCTTTAAGTCCCTGACAAAGTAATGGTGGCTGACTCCCTTGCTGTAACAGGGCTTTGAATAAACAGCCTCTGTTTGTTCTCATCTAGGAGGTCTTCGCTTCTGTCCACAGTTCTCCTGGCAGGCCCAACAAGACACAGTCTGCACTGCACATCTTGCTGACCCCAGCCTTTGGCCAGGGGCATTATTTGCAGACAACATATGAGCCCTCTGTGCCTTGCCACTCATGACTTGTCAAATCCACCCCAGGGTGGTGAGTCAACACTTAGTCTGAGTTACACCCCCCTTGGTATTGAGTCCTTAGCTACGTCTTACCAGTTTAGTGCCCAGGTTTTTTGACTGGGTCTCCTTTGTTTGCATTCTTGGTGGAATTGAACCTTTCCTCTCTTTTGTGCTTCCATTTGGTGCTGTTCTGTCAAAACTCTTGGTCACCAGATGGAGAATCACAGGGCAGAACACAGACAGAGGCCCCCTGTAGGTTGTAGGTCAAGCCAGCCTCATAGACTGGTGAGTTTGTGGTTCTCACTGCACCAGAATCCATTCAGACAAACTGCTGTGGGTGACCAGTAAAGCTGAATGAGGGTCTCCTTCCATCTCAATACCTTGTCCAGAGAGAGTCTGCTCTCTGGTTTTCCACAGGGAGTGCAAATTGTCAGGTCTGCATTTGGAGACAGCCAACTCTCAGGCTGAGGTCCTACAGACACAAGGTGTCAAAGCATCACCTTTCTACAGACCACGGCCAGCTCCCATGGGGTCTCCAAGTCCTCTCCTTCTCCAGGAAAAACTCCTGTCTCTGACCGATTATTCTCTTTAGAATCCAAATCCTTGTGCCTGTTTTCCAAACGGCCTAACTTTGCCAAGGATCGTTTGGACTTTCAGTGGCCACTCCAGGGAATGCTTGACTTGCACAAAATTGTTCATTTGAGAGACACCTTTAGAAAACAAAAGGAACAAGAGAGATATTTTTATCAGTGTGCAGAGGTCCCCAAAGTAAATTCTGATTTAAAAATTGCTTCACTGGAAGATTCTTTGGCCAAAGCTAAAGAACAATTTGAAAACTCAAGTAACAGCCAACTAGACTTGTTGCCCTTAATCTTTCTCCTCCTTGTCCTGCGCTTACTCCCCCAGATGCAGCCCTGCCTCGCCCCCCTTACTCTTCCAAGGCCTCCCTCCACAGCCCCAGGGACCTCTCCTCCTCCTCCCCTGTCTAGCCCCTATTCTTTTCCCAAAAGCTCCTAAGATCCTTAAATTCCAGTCACCTCTAAATATTCACGCCTGCCATGAGCCAAGTATGGAGATAACTGTAGAATTAACTAATTAACCAGAACTGAATGGGTAACTATAATTAAAGATTTCCCTAAACCCAGAGAAAACTAGCAACTATTCGTAGAAGAATTAGAATTCGTTTGGATACATGGGAGCCTGGGTCACCTGAGCTGTCACCAGTTTCAACCACAAGGGTCAGACCCTCAGGGCTAAACCCTGGTTGACAGGAGCTAATTAAATTGACGTGGTTCTCTCGAACCACAATAAACCTGAGGGTCAAAAACAGGGTCCAAAATAGAGCAAGATCCCCTAAAAACCATCCCTGAAACTTTTCTAATAAAAACCCCCCTGGGTCACAATGCGATTGTTCAAAGGAAGAAAAGTGAGGCTCTGGGTCCCTGTTGTTTGTGGGGCTGTTTGTGTCTCCAGCACTCATCCAGATGTGTGAGTGAAGGTGTTCTGTAGATGTAATGAACATCAACAATCAGTTGGCTTGAAATAGAGATTACCCGTGATGGAGTGGGTGGGCTTCACCCCATCAGGGGAAGGCCTAAAGAGCACAAACCAAGGTTTCCCAAAGAAGAAAACGTTCTGCCTCAAGACTAACATCGAAACCCTCCCTGGGATTCCAGCCTGCAGCCGCCTGCCTACAGATTTCAGACTGAGGCCTGTAACATCGACTCTTACCTGAATTTGTAGCTTGTGCTACAGATTTGGATTTTCCACCCCACCCCCACACGACCTAGTGGGGAAGATGTCAGCAGGGCCACACTCCTGCCGAAGTCTCGGGGGGAGAAGCCATCTTCACCTCTTCCTGTTTCCGGAAGCTGGTAATCTACGGCAGCTGGTAATCTCTGGCCTCCTCGGCTTGTGGTCACATCCCTCCATTCTCTGCCTCTGTCTTCACGTCGCTTTCTCCTCTGTGTATGCATGTCCCATCTCCCTCTGGCTCACCCTGATAAGGACATTTATCATTGGGTTTAGGGTCCACCTGGGTAATCCAGAAAGAACTTCTTATCTCAAAGTCCTTACCTTGGTTACATCTGCACAGACTTTTTTTTCTGAAGATGGTGACATTCACAGGTTCCAGGGATTAAGACATGAACATATCCTTTGGGGATTCATTCAACCTGTCTTGGTGGGACCAGATGATTTCAAATGGGTATAGGCTGAACAAGTCATCGATGTTCCTCTGCAATGTAGTTACCAACCCAGAGCGGCCTTCTGCCACGATCAGAGAAGTCACTGGGTCCTGCAGTGTCCAGTGACCACCTTCCTTCAAAGGCCTGAAGCCCTAGACAAGAGCCCAAACTAAAAACTACAGGAACATGTCAGACACATTCCAACCCTGGGCCCTTTCTAGTCCCTTTTGGAAGCAGGGGCAATATCACTGTAATCCAGCTCCTCCTGGTGCCTCCCAGAAACCCTCTTCCTGGGAGAAAGGTGCCCACTCCTGCCATAAACAGACCAGGCTCCCAGAATGTGTGAAGGTCCTCCTTGTCGCCTCTTGCTAAAGGATGGCACCCATCAGTGCCTCTCAGTGACACTCGGTGTACATCTCCCCCTTGCTTCCTGTCTTCACCTGTTGATACACACGTTCATCCACCGACTGAACAAACCCACTGAGCAACTTCCAGAGCCCAGGCCTGCACTCAGAGCTGGGCACAAAGACACAAGTATGTCACAGTCACTGAAAATCCCAAGAAGGCCGCGATTTCCCGACACTACAGGTAAACGACGAAATTACAAGGCACTGCAGAGGAATAAATCAAAGACAATGCGGGGCCCAACGAGGGAGGGGAGCGGGATTTTTGTAGACACTTAATCCCCACGTGGGACAGTGATTACCACCATTTTACATTCATGAGGAAATGGAGGGTCCGAGAATCAGTCACTAGCCTACAGAAGAGAGAGAAGGGGAGAATTGGTAGGAACTGGAGGGATAAGGCATGAAGAAGACCAAAGTGTCGAAGGCCAGCCTTGCATCCTAATATTTTTCCTGGGACACTTGGGATTTGTTTGTTTGTTTGTTTCCTCCACCTTCTATTCTCCAGGGAATCATTATCAAGGGAAATCCTCCTTTCTTCACTGTCTTCTCCAGAGAATCTTGGCCCAGGAGAAAGGAAATGGAAAATGGCTTTGGGCCATCTTATTTGTGAGCTGGAAGGTTGACATCCCAGCAGGAGTTGTCTCTGCCTCCCTAAGTGGGATTGGAGTCATGCAACCCTGCCTGGCCTCTCAAGCTGATTATAGGCCACTTCCTCTGAGTTGACTGGCCTATTTTAATTCTGTGTTAGGAAATCTCCCTCATTAGCATTTGCGGCTCTGTTTGAGGGTCAGAGAATTTGTCAGGCTTGCAAAGTTTATCCCTGGAACTTTCTCATCTTCCTTTTCATTCCCACAGAATATCCCTACGGATCAACTTCCTCACTCCTTGCATTACCCAATCTCAGGGGCGGAAGGAGGTAGTAAGCTTGTATGTCTCTTGTACTAGGAGGTACAAAGAAACTGTGATGGAATGAGAAATAGTGATTCTTGGAGTTCGGAGACCCAGATTATAGGAGTAGACTTCTAGGCAAGGAAGGGGAGAGATTCTCATTGGCACTGGGTGGATTCCACTAGAAAGGGATTGCTAATTCTCCTCGAAGGTTAAAGCAATGCTAGCTAGCTGAGTCTCCACTGCCCACTTCAATCTCCTTGTGCATCACCAGAGCTGGAAGAGTTGGGACTGTCATCATCACCAGCTCATCCCCAAATGGTATTTCCAACTCTCATGGGTTTTTTTTAACAAGCTGTTCTGGAAGCATGGTGCATGGTGGGCCTGGTCAGAAAAGACTAGCCACATGAACAGCAATCCCTGGGCCTGGGTGGAGTGTTGGCTGGGGTTCAGCCAATCTACCTGCTCTTTTCACAATCCGTCCATGAGATATTGCCTGACTAATGTCCAAATCAAGTCTTGCCAAGGCTCTTCTGTTCTGCAGCATGAACAGGCTGGATGG
This sequence comes from Mustela nigripes, assembly GCF_022355385.1. NCBI lineage: Eukaryota > Metazoa > Chordata > Mammalia > Carnivora > Mustelidae > Mustela > Mustela nigripes. The sequence continues at coordinate 3,807,144 of NW_026739490.1, forward strand.
TCATCAAGTCTGCTCCCTTTTCCTGGGCACTTGGCTGAACCACATCTCCCCCTTGCTTCTAAGTGGACTCGGACAGAGGTGTTGGGTGTGGCTCCTCAAATGTCCACATAATCCCCCATACTCCCTCTCTGTTCATTGGGCAACGGGATGTTGACAATTTAGAAGAGGTCTCCAGGATCCTGGAGAATTCCCAGGCTCTGGGGAAAAAGGGGAGTCATGCATTGGAAGAAGCAGGGGTCCCGAGTTGCCTCATGATCTGTCCATGAACTCTGACAACCAGGGACATCCGCACTGGACGCTGAGTAGAAGAGATTTAAAGTTTCATTGCGCTAAGCCACTGGCATTGCTTATTACAGCTTTTAACCTACGACAACTAATCTCTGCCCCACTCGGGGAGTTTTCCACGCTAGTGTGTCTTCCGATTTTGTCCAATATCCTGCTTCCCAGCTTATTTCCGCTCTGAAAGAACATAAAAAGAAACAAAAGTCTCTCTCTTAGGAGCAGAAGCAAACACAGCTGCAAAGCTAACAGCCATTCCAAGGGTCTGCAGAGCTGTTCGCCAGTCTCTGAGTGGAATATTGTTCTATTTGCGCCCATCCCCAACCTCTACCATCTCCACTGTGATGGGAGATAAAATCACTAGCCTCCAACTCCATTAATTTTAAGCAAAAATTAGCATAAACTGTCAAATCATAACTGGCTTCAAGTCCCCAGCAGCCCTAGTTGATCAGGCTGGGAGGAAAGATTACCAAGCATCTCCTTACAAATGACATCCTTTCCCTGACCTAGGATCACTGAGAAGCACCATTCCTAAACACCAAGCTCTGCTGTCTTGCAGATGAGAGATGGTAGCCCCAAGCCTTGACCACAGGAAGTAACTGGACTAAATGATACAATTAGGGGTATCAGGAAGGCTTAGATTGCTTTAATAGTCATTAGCAAGTTCTAGCTCTCTTCCTAATGTTTAGAGACCCTTTCTGCCTTTTGAATGTGAGCTCCAGGAGGGACTTTGCTTTATTCAACATCATATATGTGGTTCCAGTGCCCGGAACTGTTACAAGCATATAGCTGTTGTTTAATTTGTGTTGAACGGACAAATAAAGGTTGGTGGGGTGGGAGGGAACTGAGGGCTGCTGATCCCCCCCCCCCAAACAGGATACCCATCAGGAACACCTTCTCTGTCCACATTCTGTCCCATTCAGCATTCTGTCTCGGCAAGTGACAACCTCCTGCACCGTCTTCAGAAGAGGGGAGGAGGTTCCAGATCTCCTCCAACCCCTCATGACTTCTCAAGGAAGCTGAAGTCCAGATTTATCAGCCTAGGAGTTAACTTCTCTGTTGGAGGATGAACTCCTCCTTTTTCTCTATGCTGGCTCTAAAGGGGTCTCACAAAGGAGGGGAGAGAAATGCTAGGGATCCATCTTAAATCAAGACTTGCCACTGGATCGCAAAGAACCTAAAGATCAGCAGGGTCACCAGGGCTCCCCTGCTGTTCATGCCTACTTTCCTGTAGTCAATTCTCAAAAGACCCAAGTAAAAGATGGAAAATGGAATGGGGAAACTGAGGGCCTTGGAAGAGCTGTTTCTAAGCTTGGACTCTAAGAGCTTTAGCTTCCGGGCTGGGGAGGCCAGTATAAGGTGTTACCCATCTCTCAACATTTGCACCATTTTCTGCTTTTTCTCCAAAGAACATTCCCACCTAGGTCTCTCCAACCTCCTGCCTCGGTCATCCATGGCCAGTGGGTGCCAAGGCTCTGAGTTCTCCACCTCTTCCCAGACAGCTCTCCAAATGAACCCTCACCTCCCTGGCACAACTCAAGCCTTCCTCATCTAGCACCTACATGGTTCTATTATCTTCCCTGCAATTCCCTTCCTCCTGCTACCCAACATGCCCAGCATGGCGCCCTGGTGAGTAATTTTACAGCAGTCAAATGAATGATCTCTTTCTGTCTCTTCCTACCCAGTCCCGCTAGTTAGCAAGAGGCTCCTCAAAGCCAACCCTCCACCTGTGTCCCCCATTCAAACCAGCTCCACACACCCCCTGCTCTCTGTCCTCCCTGTCCAAATCCTGGCCTGCCAAGTCCCACGCAGCCAACAAACCCAGTCACTGCTCTCGGGTCTTAACAATGTACTAATTTAATGTTCACATCATTAAGTAGACACTACTCTTATCTATTCTTACCCTCCTTTTACAAATGAAGAACTGAGACATGAAAAAGTTAAAGAGCTCCTAGGGTACATAGCCCAGATGTGGAGCCAGACATTTTGCCAACCCCCCACTCTGTAACCATCAGGCCAAGCGCCCTTTCCCACCCTCCAGCACTTCCTCCTTCCCCAGAAGGCTACTTATTTGTGTAACAAGGAAGTTTTATTCCGATATCTGATACGTAGTCAAGTAACAATGCCGAAGATGGTAGACATAAACCAGTGGGTGGTGGGCAGGGTCTGAGAGCCATAACCAAATGGATTCTTGTTCCTTTTCCCATCACAGACCAGCAGTGGCACCTGATCCCTCCCCAGGCTCTCCCCACTCCACCGCACTGGACAGAGGTGTTTGAGACCCTCGCCTGGCCTGTGGCCAGAGAGGAGTAAGGAAGTGCAGCAGATCCCTCCAGGCAGTCCCAAGAGGCGACCGCCGCCGTACTGCGCGCTCCGGTCCGCAGTCCGCAGATCCCGGGTGCTTGCTGCTCTCTGGCGGCCGGAGCCGGGAGCCCGGGAGCCCCGGGACCCGAGAATCGCGCCGTCTCCGCTCCGCGCGCCCAAGGGTACCAGCGAGTGACCGAGAGGCTGGGGAAAAGGGCGGGAGGAAAGGGGATGCGGCGGAGGGGAAAGGGAAGAGGCCCGCGAGGGGCGCGGGAAGGGGCGAGTTGCTGACGGCGAGAAGAGAGGGCGGTCGTGGGTACCCGCGGCAGGGCAGGGGTGGCTGCCGCGGGGTGGGAGCGGGTGCCAGCGCCGCGACCCCTCCGGACCCCGGAATTGCTGCTCGCCGGACTCGCGCTGCCCCTTCTCCCAGCGCGTGGGGCGCCCCCTCCCTCCGCGCCGGCCGCCCCCTCCTCCTTCCCCGCGCTGCCCCTCCTCCGTCCCGCCCCCCGCGCCCGGTCGAGAGCGCCGCAGTGGCTTTGCCTGCACTGCCCGGCCCCTGAGCTGCCGCTCTGCCCGCTCGCCTGGGCACGCTCAGAGAGCAGCGCGCGTCTCCGGCCCCGGCTCTCCGGTCCGACTCCGCCGCCAGCCTCGGGAGCTCCGGCCGCTGCCCCGGCCAGCCCCGCTCCGCTCGCGGACAGCGGCGCTTGGCGCTACAGGAACTCGGGCAGGACCCCGACGGGACCCGCGCGCCGGGCTGCAGCAGGAGCCCCGCGGCTATGCCCGGGGCCCCTCTCCTGGCCAGCCGCCTGTCCTGCGCCCGGGCCCGGCCCCCGACGGCCGCGCGCTGAGATGACTTTCCGCGACCTCCTGAGCGTCAGTTTCGAGGGACCCCGCCCTGACAGCAGCGCGGGGGGCTCCAGCGCGGGCGGCGGCGGGGGCGGCGCGGGCAGCGCGGCAGCCTCGGAGGGCCCAGCGGTGGGCGGCGTGTCGGGAGCCGCGGCGGGCGGCGGCGGCGGCGTGGTGGGTGCGGGCGGCGGCGAGGACAACCAGAGCTCCGCCGGGGAGCCTGGGGGCGCGGGCGCGGGCGGCGAGGTGAACGGCACAGCGGCCGTCGGGGGGCTGGTGGTGAGTGCACAGGGCGTGGGTGTGGGCGTCTTCCTGGCCGCCTTCATCCTCATGGCTGTGGCGGGCAACCTGCTGGTCATCCTCTCGGTGGCTTGCAACCGCCACTTGCAGACAGTCACCAACTATTTTATCGTGAACCTGGCCGTGGCCGACCTGCTGCTGAGCGCCACGGTGCTGCCCTTTTCAGCCACCATGGAGGTCCTGGGCTTCTGGGCCTTCGGCCGGGCCTTCTGCGACGTGTGGGCCGCCGTGGACGTGCTGTGCTGCACCGCCTCCATCCTCAGCCTCTGCACCATCTCAGTGGACCGCTACGTGGGCGTGCGCCACTCGCTCAAATACCCCGCGATCATGACCGAGCGCAAGGCGGCCGCCATCCTGGCCCTGCTCTGGGCCGTGGCCCTCGTGGTGTCCGTGGGGCCCCTGCTGGGCTGGAAAGAGCCCGTGCCCCCTGACGAGCGCTTCTGCGGCATCACGGAGGAGGCAGGCTACGCCGTCTTCTCCTCCGTGTGCTCCTTCTACCTGCCCATGGCCGTCATCGTGGTCATGTACTGCCGCGTGTACGTGGTAGCGCGAAGCACCACGCGCAGCCTCGAGGCGGGCGTCAAGCGAGAGCGCGGCAAGGCCTCTGAGGTGGTGCTGCGCATCCACTGTCGCGGAGCCAGCACGGGAGCTGCCGACGGGACGCACGGCCCGCGCAGCACCAAGGGCCACACCTTCCGCAGCTCCCTATCCGTGCGCCTGCTCAAGTTCTCCCGCGAGAAGAAGGCGGCCAAGACGCTGGCCATCGTCGTGGGCGTCTTCGTGCTCTGCTGGTTCCCCTTCTTCTTCGTCCTACCGCTTGGTGAGTGACCCGTCTCCCACCGGCCCCTTCCTTTGCTCCGTGAGCCTGCAGCTGTGCCTTCCCGGCACCCGGACTGGGATGGCCTTCCCAGGCGGAAGGTGACTCTCCACCTGGGCCCACAAGGTTGACTTAGCAACCTCTCTGGTGTCTTGGGCAGGTGCGCTTTGTGGTCGACAAAAGAGAGGCCCCTCGTGCTTGCAGGGTTCGTTTTGCAAGCTTTGAACTTCTGTCCTTCCCCTCTCAATGGCCATGACAAGCCCAGGGTTTGTTTTCACACTCCCAAACCCCTAAATATAAGAGATCTGTGGCATCTGTGTGGATGTCTGCTCCATAGGATGTGGTCAGCAGTGTACATGTTCCTCTAAATACCCCACCCAACACACACACACACACACACACACATGCCACACACATTCACAGACACAAATGCCAGCACCCAGTGGTGGGGTCAGAGTGCATGCTGGTGTCCCAAGCCCGTACCTCAGCAGGGACACGAAGCCACCTGCTTTCTCCAGGAACTCATTCAGTTCCTGGCCAGGAGACCCTCCCTTTCTGGTGTCTGTGAATGCTCTGGGCTCTCACTTCTGAAATCTCTTCTTGTAAGTAGGGAGGGGGCTGTGTGGGATCAGAAGGAAGGGGATAGGGACAAATTATCAAATGCAAAGTTAATATCGTTCATCATTGCTTCTGACATTGACTGAGTCCTTTAGCTCTCTTGAGAACTTTCCTGTTTCTCTCAGCAGCTTCCCTGCAGTCCTGGGAGGTGGGCGGCTGTTCTCAGGGGCTTTTTCCCCACCCCCTGAAGGTCCCTCCTGGAAACCTCAGGGCCGGGTCAGCTTAGGGAGGAGGAGGGGAGCATCGTCTCTGGGGACATATTTGCCCTGAGTCATTTTGCCCATGGCTGCAACCCCGGCCGGCTCAAGCTGGGCCTCCCCTGTCTTGCCCAGGCCTCGCTCCTTCCACACTGTGCAGCGGAGTCAGGAAGGGGACAACAGCTTCCCTCTGCTCCCCTGCAGGCCCTCTCCACACAGCGGCCATAGTGAACTTATATTATAAATTAGAGTGTTACTCTCTGCTAAAACCCCTCCATGCTTTCCAGCTGCCCTGGGAACAAAATCCAGACTCTCCACCATGGCCTGTGAGAGGGTGACCTTCAAATTTATTATTGTCCAAACCAAAACGAGACGTTATGAATATTTATGCTGGGATCCCAGGCACAAACCGGGACAGTGGGAGCAAACCCGAACGTGTGCTTCCCCTCCTGGAAGGAGGGCCCCGGGTGATGGCCTCATGGCTTTGCTTCCCTGCCCCTTGCTTGTTGTATGCCTTGGCTTCTCGGACCCTCTTCCGGTTCCTTACCTACATCGAGCTCCTGCTCCTGCACTTGCTCTTCCCTCCATCCCACCTGCCCTCCACAACCCCTCCTGGCTAACTTTAGGTCTCCGTTTAAATGTCCCCTCTTCAGAGAGGTCTTCCCTGATGCCTCAGCCCTTTGTGTCCTTCTCTGGTCTCTCTCCCTTGGGGCCCAAGTTTCTCTTTCTTTACTGTCTCCTGCGTGCTGCTTGTTTGGTGTCCCGGCCCTGCACTGGCCCCAGAGCTCTTCAAGGGCAGGGCCTGGGGTCATTTTCAAATCCACAGTGCCGGCACAGCGCCTGGCATATGAGGAACAATGTGGCACAACAAGGACCACAGGCTCTGGCACCAGACAGGCTGGGTTCAAATTCCAGCTTTGCTCCGACTGGCTCTGGAAGTTCCCGAACGTCTCTGTGCCTCTGCGTCCTCGTCTAGAAAATCAAGGTCATGGTGATGGTAGCAGGGCCCACGTGGGGACCCACCATGAGAATTCAGGAAGCTGCTGTGTGTAAATCTAACCATTGCTTGTCACGGGCTCCCTGCGAGCTAATGCTTTTGTAGTAGTCACTCTGAGTACATCGCTGACTTGAAAATCAGCCAGCCAGAGGCTGCTGTGAGGGTGTAGGGAGGCATGGACACTAAGCAACACACTTGGGGGCCAAGTAGGCAGGCAGGAGAAAGTCAGTGTGTCCCCACTCCTTTAGAAACCTGCCCCAGATTTAGTACCCTCCCCACAAAGCTCCCCACTCAGGTTCCTTTCCTCCCATCAACCAACCCCTTCCTTATCCATGCCCACCCTCATTCACCCCTCCCCCCACTTCACACTGCACCCCCATAGGGAATGATGGAGCTGTGTACAGAAGGCCACCTCCCATAATGTTCTTTTAACTTCTTTTAAAATTTCCAGTTACAGAATGATGCACAGATAACGAGAAAATGCTAGGCCGAGGGTCCCTGTACCCGTAATCACCCATACAGAACAGCTGTTCACGTGTTCCTATATTTGCCTCAGATCCCTTTCTCTGTTTCTCTTTACAAAGACATAGAACACAGACAAAAGTAAGTTCCCTCCTGCGGTCCCTTCCTCCTCTGCTCCCTCCCTCCCCAGAGGTAAATCTGGAGTCTGTCACCCCATTCATCTCTTTATACTCTTACCGCAAATATCTGTATCCATAGTAATGTATAGTATTGTCTTGTCTGCCTTTAGGATGTGTAGAATTGGCAGTATGCCGTGCACACCGTTCTTCAGTTTGCCTTTCTCATGCAACATTACCTCGCTGAGATTTACCTGGGCTGGTTCACTGTAGCAGCAGTACAGTATTCCATTCGAGAATATTCCATGGGGTGTTACGCAGTCTTGTGCTGAGCATTTGATTTTTCATAGTTTTCACTGTTCTGGTCAACACTGCAAAGGGCTCTTACTGTTTTTGTTTTTTGTTTTGGGGTTTTTTGTTTTGGGTTTTTTTGTTGTTGGGGGGGGGTGTTTTGAGGTTCAGAGCATGCTCCTCTTCCAGGAAGTCATCCTTAACTTTCCATGGCCTTTGGCTCTTTTTCAATCCCTCCATCTCTGCTGCTCCTCACACTTGGCGTCGGCCACCACCCCCCCCCCCCGGGCGTATCCTTGTCTCTTCCTTCCTACCAGTCTGGTTTGTGCCCAGCCTCCCGAGCCCCAGAGCAGAGCCCAGGGCCGCGGGTGGCGCCAAATTGAGTGGAATCTGGCAACAGTGAGCAACCAGGACAGAGGCCAAGCAGGGAGACAGAATATTCCGATCTTGCCTCTGCCATGGTGTGGCTGGGAGGGCGGTGCTTGCAGTGGGGGTGGCAGTGGCTTGAGGGCTGTGCAGAAAGGAGAACCAGCCAGGAGGTCCTGAGACACCCCCCCCCCCCCCGCATTGGGCCCAGGTCTGGAGAAGGGAAGTTCCTTTGAAGGAGCAGGGACAATTCAGAGCATCAACTCTGGGGAGGAATGTGGAATCCAAGGGTCTGGCATATGCTGGTAGGGGAGTGCCAAGATATGGCCAGGGTGGAGGAGGTTGAAACCTTGGATAAAGGGGACCAAGAAGGGGGTGGTTACCGAAGCAGGAGCATGGGGACAGAAAGAGGATGGAGGGGCAAAAAGAAGAGCGGGGCTAGGGGTAGAGCTTTGGGGAGCACCCACTTTGAAGGAAAGAGGTCAAGAAGGGGGCCACCAGAAAGAGTGGCATCTCCCTCCTCCTGGACCCTTGTTCCCAGGCCAGGTGTGATGAGCACCGGAGGTGGAGGGCTTGAGAAAGAGCAGTGTGTGCCAGCCAGGGCTATAGCCCATGGAAATGAAGGCACCTAGTAGGTCCACAACCCAGGGGTTGTCCAACAGACCCAGGGTGCCCCTCCCTGCTTGTCCACACTCAAAACCAAGAAGAAGCACGAGCCACAGCCGCAGTCTGTCACCTGCCTGACCTTTAGATGCCAGTCAACAAGGCCAGGAAGGAAGGTATTGGCTCCTTCCGGGGCACCCCGGGAGCTGTGTGTGGATGCAAGAGGCATCACTTGCCCTCATGAGGGGGTCCCCACCTGCCTGAGCCATTCACTCCATCCGCGTGCCCACGCCCCCTGGAGTGCCCAGGACAGCCCTGTTATGCCTGCCGAGTGGTATGATTACTAGCAATGCTCCCCTTTCACCCTCAAAGGTGTTCCAGGCTGAATGACAGAATATAGGGTCACCAATCCTTGGGGCCTTTGGAGGAGGGGCTCTGGGCAGCCCTTCTCAAGACAGGCAGGCAGTCCCTGCTCTCACCTCAGCAAGCTGACGTGGAACTGGGTGCCTTAGAAAATTACAGGATGTCGTGTAAAAGTCCCTTCTGACACCTAGAGGAACCCAAACTTACAGAATGCACATATGGAAAGGGGCAGCAGTTCTGCAGACTTCCCTGGGGAAAGGGGGTTTGGTAGGGGTGCAGCGGGTGGGAAGGGCCCCTGATGAAAGCCTCTGCCCTAGGGCACTTCGTGTGAGAGGCTTCTCACCCCCAGAGGTCTGGGCCAGCCTTTGGGGGCAGAAATCCCTGCGAGCAAGAGGGGAACAGAGAAACTGGGGAGAAACCTTGCCCCAGCAAGTGCCCATCTGCACAAGAGCTCTCTTCCTCTCCCAGGCACCTCCAGACGCATCTTCTCTTGTGGGTTCACTGCATCAGGCTCAGGTCCCCCCTTAGCCATCCCCAGAGGTGGACCTGTCCCCTGGAACATACACATACACACGGACATGACAGCCGCCCCCCCCCCCCCGCCGCCTGCCTCCAAGCTCCCTTCCATTGGGCAGGTCACTGAGCCTGATTGGCCTCTGAATGTGCACGCTCGTGCAAAGTAGCCTCAGAGGCTCACAGCCCATGGCGCCCTCCCAAACACGCCTCAAGGTGGGCAAGCTGTCTGGAGGCTGATGTCAGAAGTCCTGGGACAGCCCAGCTGCTGTCCCAGACCCCACATCTAGCCATCTGTGAGCCATACCTGGGCTTCCTTCCCGGCCGGTCAGGCTCGGCCCTGTAATATCGCCATCCTGCCCACCCCTGGATTTAGTTAGGGGCTCCTTCCTGCTCCCCAAATATTCTGTACATGCTTTGATGACAGGACATTGTAATTGCTAGTATTCTTACACATATCACAAAGCGGCAGGACAGAGGAAACTATACATATACAGACATAGAAAAGTAGAGGGGCCTGTCGCCTTGGAGGCATGAAGTGGAGAGTCCATGGCAAGAGGAGTCCCGAGATGAGACAGGATGCCATCAACAGGTGGAGTAAATAAATTGTGCTGTGTTGTTAAATTTGCTGAACTACTATACAGCTAGGAAAAATAACGCAATGTGGATGGATTTCAGGGACACTATGCTGGACCAGCTGAGCCAGATCTGAAATTAAAAGCACACAATCTACACGATTCTGTGTATACGAAGTTCAGAAACCAGCAAAACTAGTTGATGATTAAAGTCAGGTTGGTGGGTATACGTATTGGCTGGAAGAGGGAGCAAAGAAACCTTCCGAAGGGTTGAGAATGTTCTAGATCTTGGTCTGGGCAGGGACTACCTTAGCATGTGCATATGTAAGTCATCAAGCTATACTCTTAAAACTTTATAACTTGACTGTCATAATCTGATGCCTGAATTAGAAAGAGAGAAGGCGGGAGGAGGCAGGAGACAGGCTTTAGCCACGCCGAGGAGTCAGTGTCCAGACTGGCAAACACGCGTGGGCAGCCGGCTAGAGGGGGTCGATTCCTCATGTGCATCTGAGCGTTGGCCAAATGCCAAAGGACTCCTCTGCAGATGTTCCCTGAGGTCACGTGGGGGTCTACAGTCACAGGGGGATTGGTAAGGGATGCTTGGTGGCAGGTCCTCAGCAATGCCATTAAATATCTCCTGGCCCAAAAGCCTGAAAAAAGGGCTGGCATCACATCTCCTAACTGTGCCTTTGTGACACCTGGCACATAGTAGGTGCTCAGTAAACATGTGCAGAAGGCAGAAGTGGTGGATCTCATAGCCTCTTCACATCCCCCATGCCAAGGGTCTGAGTGGTAAAGCACAGTACACTCTTTCTTTTTGGTTTTCTTTTATTCGGATAAGAACACTTAACCTGAGATCTACCCTCTTAACAAGTTGTGACGTGTACAATGCACTGTGTTAGCTGTAGACACAGTGTTGCATAGTAGAACTCTGGAATGTAGTCATCTTAAGTGAAACTTCATTTATTTTTTTTAAGATTTTATTTATTTATTTGACAGAGATCACAAGTAGGCACAGAGGCAGGCAGAGAGAGAGAGGGAGAAGCAGGCTCCCCGCTGAGCAGAGAAGCCCGGTGCGGGGCTCGATCCCAGGACCCTGAAATCATGACCCGAGCCAAAGGCTTTAACCCACTGAGCCACCCAGGCGCCCCTGAAACTTCATTTATGCTGATGGATCAGCAGCTCCCTAGTCCCCCTCCTCCCAGCCCCTGCCATTGCTCTCTCTGATTCCAAGGACCCAGCTTCCACAATGTCAACCCAAGCCCAGCCTTGGTGCATCCCAACCTCCACCCACCATCCCAGCACTGAGAATTATTCTGTTTTGTCTTATTTTGGTTTTGAGGGTTATTTTGAAGAACATCCAGAAGCCTTATCAGTTCATCTATAAATTCTTCAATATACATTTCTAGAACTCAAGAAGTTTTTTTGAAAAAATAACCACAACCCATTATAACACATAGAAATAGTTGTTTAAGGGCAAATATGGTCTTCGTAGTGTTCAGATGTTGCCAGTCGCGTCATAAATGTATCATTTGTTTGACTCAGGATCTGAGAAAGGTGCCTGTGTTGCATGTGGTTGATTTGCCCACTTGGTCTCTTTAATTGGTAAGATTCCCCTCCTCCCACCTTTTCCTTGCAATTTACTTAGTGAAGAAACCAGATCATGTGTCCCGAACAGGTGCCCACGGTCTGGAGTCTGTGTCCCCGTGGGGCCATTCAGTGTGTCCCTCTGGTCCGTGTACTTCCTGTGAACCGGCTCAATCAGAGTAAGTTTCAGTGTTTGGACCAAGAATTCTTCCCTTTTGTGCTGTTACGAGTGGTCAGTGACCCCGGTACCTGATAAGACGTCTCAGGTTCAGCTCGTACTTCTCTTCCCCCAGAACCTAGAAGCAACCATTTCTTCAAAGAGCCTCGGTCCCTTTTAGTGGTAAATGATCATTTAGAGATCACCGTCTGAGCTCTCAGCTGCTCAGTGAGACTGAGTTGGCCCCTGAATTAGCAGACAGAGCTAGTACATTTTATTTTTTTTTTGGTAAAAAAAAAAAAGTACACCACTAACGGGATGTACCTAGGAGCCGCCCCTCCGCCCACATCCCCCCAACAGCAGAAGGGCATCCAGGGCCAGACAAATAGTTCTCTGCCAGCCCCACAGAGTTCATGAGTCCTAAGGCAAACACGGGGGCACAGGATTTCTGATCTATTCCCAGTCCATCTTGAGCCAGAGTATCCGTCGATTACCTCTCACCATGGAAAACTGGCACTGCAAGGAATTCAAGAGAATTGGCTTGACACAGCTGGCCCCATGGTGCCCTCACATCACCCCTTCATGTTCACACAATCCAGCAGAGACCAGGCCCCTCGGGCGGTCACCTCTTCCTGACAGCCTTCCATGATTGTGCCCACTTCAAAATGACCTTATCTCCTACCACTCTCCCCTTCCCCTTCTCTGTTCCAGTGATCCAACATCTTGGTTGTCCTCCAACATCTCAGGTTCCCTGTTGCTTCAGGGCCTTTGCACATGCCCTTCCACTCTCTGGCATTCTCTTTCCTCACGTTGATGTGTGGCTCAGTCCCCCCTCGGGGTCTTTAGGTCTCAGCTCAAGTGTGCTTGATTAGAGAGGTTTATTTGACCCTTTACAGTATAGCAAAGAGGTTTGCCAGCAGCAGATGTCCCAGGCTCTCTTGGCAGAGGAACTACTGAGCTTCAGAGTCAGAGCCACTGAGCAAGCAGTTGAGAGAAGGGGAGAGAGACAGGCTGCATGGGGTGGGGAATTCCTTCTCTCCCAGCCCTACTGGTGAGAAGACACCTGACCATCCAGGAGAATGTGGTATTTCTAACTGCACTCTATCTCTCTGGCCAGAGAGAAAAGGCTGCCTGTGAATAGAAAAGTCCCCAGTGATGGAATGGGTGGGAAAGGGGCAGGCTGGGGTGCAGCCTGATATTTCATGGTCGGCTGCAAGTTATGAGCAAGCCTGGCTGTGAATTCTGACATTCTGCCAAGAACAAGTTCCCTTCTGGTGGTGCCAGAAGAAAGCTGTTAATCACACAGCCCGCCCCATGGCTTCACAACTGTCATTCCCCAGCGAGGCTCGGCCAGCTCGGCCGCCTCTAGCCTAACCAGCATCTCAGTAGCATCTCCATCTCCTAGACCTGGACATCTCTGGTCCTTAGGTGTGGAGGCTGGCTTGGGGATCATCAAGGCTGCAAACACAAATCTCACGGGCTGCCTCAGTTTCCCCAACAATGTGTGGGCCTGGTTGGCCCAGCCACCATGCCACAGAATGAGCCTACCTGTTGACATAAGAGAGAGGCCCTGCCTTTTGTGGCTAGTAGCTACCCAGCCCCCCTCAACATTAGGTTAGACTCTTGACTGAGGCGCCCCAATATAGGAAATGGGGGAAAGAAGATGGGAGCAAGACTGATGGGACACTCGCATGAGAGCAAGGCCGAGAAGAGAGAAGCAAGCAGGAGTTGGGTCTGTGCTCATCTCCCACCTGTGTTCTTACTACTCCTCACAGGTGCCTAGAGGTGATCCCTCAGCCCCCGCTGAGGGTCAGGCACCTGTGTTAGAGGCTGGGATGAAAACAGCCATCAGTTTCATTGCTGCCTTCAAGAAACTGATCATCTAGGAGGGTAGATGGAACAGTAACAAATTTTATTAAATTGCGGACTTGCATAAAAGAGCAGGTAACCCAGGGAGGTAACCTTGGGGAGGACGCCAGCCCCAAGGCTCGAGGGCTGGGAAGGACGAAACAGTTGGGGCCAAGCAGAAAGGCAGAAGGAGCCCAGCCCCCTATGGGAGGACCTGCTCTCAGCTTCATCTCTCAGCTTTTGTCCAAATCTGGAGGGGAGCGCAGACAGCACTGGGTTCTAAAAAGTCTTGACTGCAGGGGCACCTGGGTGTCTCAGTGGGCTAAGCCTCTGCCTTTGGCTCAGGTCGTGATCTCAGGGTCCTGGGATCAAGCCCCGCATCAGGCTCTCTGCCCAGCAGGGAGCCTGTTTCCTCCTCTCCCTCTGCCTGTCTCTCTGCCTACTTGTGGTCTCTCTCTCTCTCTCTGTCAAATGAATAAATAAAATCTTTAAAAAAAAAAAAAACTTGACTGCAACTGCAACACAAGAAAGCTTGGGGTTAGTCCTCAGACCCGCTGGAAGCCACTTGCAGTTTTCAGAGGTTTAAGGAGAGAAACCAATTTTAGAAAAAGCCTCCAGCAGCTGTGTGCGGAGTGGAGAGGCCACAGGACCCTTGGGGGCCATCGCAGCCATGCAAACAAAATGAGACGCCAGGCTAAGCAAAAGCCTCAGGAATGAGGTGAAGGGAAGGACCGTGCTAGAGACAAAATCAAAGGCACCTGGCATGATGGCCAGTTGGACACGGAGAGTAGAGAAGAGGGACTCACTGAGCAAACTCGGCAAGTGCCCAGCACCTACTGTGTGTTCAGTGTGCTCAGGAGGGCTTCAGGGCCATGGGAATGTAGTGCCAAGCAAAACAGGCACAAGTGCTGCCCTGGGGACTTGGCCGCAGACAGAGATGCTGGACAAAATGAAAACTCAAACAGTATGGGAGGAGGCGGGTAGGTGCCACGGAGAGCAATAGCCCCAGTTGAGGGGGATGGGAAGTGCTGGGGTGGGGGAGGGCAATTCGATTTTACGTGAGAAGCCAGGGAGACCTCACTGCAAAGCTGAGCACACGAGCCTTGTGGATATCTGGGCAAAGAAGATGATGAGGAAAAGCAAGTGCAAAGGCCCTGTGGTGGGAGTGTGCCTGGCATATCCAAGAAGTAAAATGGAGGGCAGTATGGCTGGAATAGAGTCAGGGGGTTAGGAAGGGAGGATGGCAGAGGGGTTGGGGGGCCACATGTCGAGCTGTGTAGGTTGTAGGCTTTTACTGGGAGGGGGAAGGGTAGCTCTTAGAGGGTTTTGGAACCTAAGAAGTGACTTGATCCATTTTTTTTAAGATTTTATATATTTATTTTACAGAGAGAGATCACAAGAGGGCAGAGAGGCAGGCAGAGAGAGAAGAAGCAGGCTCCCTGCTGAGCAGAGAGCCCGATGTGGGGCTCGATCCCAGGACCCTGGGATCATGACCTGAGCCAAAGGCAGAGGCTTTAACCCACTGAGCCACCCAGGCGCCCCATCCATTTATATTTTTAAAGAATCGCTCTAGCTCCTGGGTTGAGGATAAAAAGCAGGGTATACGCACAGGGAGGAGGGTAGCTATTGAGTTCTGACCTTGCGTCCTTCCTCTCTGCCCTCGGTGACTCCTTTCTATAACCACTACCCTCATCATTGTTCTGCAAACATGCCAGGGCCACTGCAGGGCCTTTGCACAGACTATTCTCACTGCCTGAAAAGCTTTTCCCCCCCATGTGTCCACATGCTCAATTCAGCCCTTTCCTCAAATGTGATATCCTCAGCAGGATGTCCTGCTTTCCTGGCCACCTTATCCAAAATCTATCCCACCCCACACAGACACACAAATACACACCTCCTAGCTTCTTTCCCTGCTTTACTTCTCCTTAGCATATTTAATTATCTGATATGTTTGCATTTTCCTTGTTTATCCTGTGTCTTGCCAGCCTGGCCTAGTGAAATGTAAGCTTCATGAGGTCAGGGTAAGTGTGACATGGCCATAGATACCCAAGTGGAGAGGTCTGGGAGGCAGTTAGACCTGAGTCTGGGGAGAACCGTCTGAGCTGGAGATAGAACTTATGGGCATTCTCATCTGAAGTTGGTATTTAAACCCATGAGCTGGGATGAAATCACCAGGAGAATGTGAAGGGAAGAGATTCCGGACTTCGGAGAAGGGCACTCTTACATTTAGCAGTGGGGATGTGCAGAAGCAGCAGCAGAGGTCATGGCTACGGAGTAGAAAATCCAAGAGTGTAGCACCCTGGGAGATGAGATGGCACCGGGTGAGACGAGAGGAGTCGGTGAGGGAGGGGGTGGATGAGAGCTGTGTTCGCAGGACAGGAGGAGCAGGGATCTACAGCAGAGCAGTGAAAAGCAGGTGGGGAAGGGAAGTAGGCAGGTGTGGGCAGAAAAGAGAGAGGGGATGAGGTTGTAGCCCGAGACCCAGCAGAGAGGGTGCAGCTGGGACAGGGGCACGCTTGAAGGGGACGGATGGACGGAGGGTACCACCACACAAGGAGGCATGCTGACCCTGGGCAGGAGAAACCTCCTTCTTACCAAGGAGGCGAGGTGAGGAAGGCTTGAGCAAGTGCGCAACTTCTTGGCTGCTCTTTCCTCTGTGAAATGGGAAGTGATCGGCGGCTCCGGAAGAGGCAAAAGGGTGGAGTAAAGGCTCAAGGAGATGGTGCTGGACTTGGGGAAAGCAGGCTGAGGGTGAGGAGCCAGGTCCCTGGAAGCCCCAGACAGAGCTGAGTTCGGGAACCCTAACATACTCAGGGAGTGGGTAAATCACTCCAGAGTTCAAGTCTGGGTGAATACGTATACAGCCCAAATCCAGAAGGATGTGGACATGGGAGGGTTGAGAAGGGAACATGGGGGGAGTGGTGAGTGACTAGGAGACTCAGCTAAGCAGGGATGATAGGAGAAATCCAAGGGCTGGCAGAAAGTCCAAGTGCAGATAAGAAAGAGAGGACGAGAGGCTGCAGTCGCAGTGGAAAACAGGTTTTAAGTGAAGAAAGGAAATGCTCAGGTTTATCTTTTAAAAGCCCCCCCACCACCACCACCAGGGGCGTCTGGGTGGCTTAGTTCGTTGGGCATCTGACTCTTGGTTGGGCTCAGGTCATGGTCTCATGGGTGGTGGAATCGCCCCACATCAGCTCCAAGCTCAGCTGCTTGGAGACTCTCTCCCTCTGTCCCCCTCCCCTCTCTTTCTCTCTCCAAGATAGAGGAGTAAATCTTTAAAAATAAAAATAAAAATAATAAAAGGATTGTTTTTATAATCCTATAATTAGGGGGTGGCATAAAGGGGGGAGGGTCCAGGACCAATAGGAGTTGGTGATGGATGGGATGCCGGGTGTGACAGAGAGAGGGGTTGGAATGTATGAAGCACCAGTGATGGGCTAAGTACATGTGGAGAGCTTACCATTTAGAGATGAGATAGGCATGCGGTGCCTGACTGGCTTATCTGGGAGGAGCATTTGACTCTTGATCTCAGGGTCATGAGTTCAAGCCCTACATTGGGTATACAGATTACTTAAATAAATAAACATTTTTTTCTTTTAAAGATAAAGTAGACAGGAAACTGATAGTCGCCTGCTATGTTCTTGGCACTTAGACGTGAGAAGATGTGCTATAGGGAAAGTACCCCTAACTGTGGGGTTGGGAAGGGTGGTGTACAGAGGGCTTCCAGGTGGAGGTGTCGTTGGAGCTGGCACTAACAGGTGGAAGGAGGCAGTACAATCCGGGAGGAGCAGGAGCAAAAGCACCCAGGCAAGCCTGGGGAGGCCACTGTGGTCAGAAGGTGGCGAGAAGTCAGCGCAGCCATTCAGCTGATGCACAGGAAGACGAAAGACTGCTGAGGGAAGTAGGAGCCATAAGAGAAAGGGGAGCGAGGGTATGAAGCCGGGAGCCAGAGGAGCGGTGGGAGGCTAAGGGAGGCTGCCCCACACAGGCCTCTGTTTCCAGTGACAGTTGCCAAGTTGAGTTAGCGGGACTGGGCTTTCTGCTGGCAGGGAAGTCTGTGGGAGAGGGAGCCAGGTCAGGGCAGGAAAGGGGGCTGCCAGGCACTGAGAGACAGTGGCCTTGTCTCAGAGCCCCCAACTGCTCAGTGGGGCTTTCCTGTAGCTGGGCTCAGGGGCTGGCACAGGTGGGTGCCAGGCCGCTGGAGAGAGAGAAGGCATATAGGCAAGGTTGACCTAAGTAACCACAAGTCAGAGGGGTTGGGAGAGCAGAAAGCTGGGAGTGGCCAAAAAGGGGCTTGTCCACTGATGACCCCACGGCTGGGTGACATTGCAGGGACAATGCCCATGAGCCAAGGGCCCATCCTCAGGGGTCTCAGGGCAGCTCCCCATTTCATCTATGCATGCCAAGAGCAGGGATGGGTTCGCAGCCCCCTGGAACCCAGAGGTCTTGGCCAGAGGTTCAAGCTAAGCACATGGAACACCAGATGCTGTCAGTGTCCCCTCCATGCCATCCCCTGGACCTTCAGGCCACATCAACCAATTTCCATCCAAAAACCTGCCCGCATCTTTGCCCGGCTCCACCCACCCAAACTCTCATCATCCACGTACACAGCAGGCAGGAAGCGTGGGAAATGAACACCTCAGGGAGCAGCACAACCCGTGCCTGATGAATGAGGGTGTAGACACCCTGCCTCCCTCACCCTGCTGCTGGGACCACTCTGAGGTTCCTGGACTTCCTGGTGTCCCAGAGCTCCCAGTGGCATTGCACCCCAGTTGCTCACAATGAGCAACTTGCCCTTGAATCCTTGTCTCGGGGTCTGCTTCCAAAGCCCAAAGTAAGGCAAGAAGCTCAGCAGGACAAGGAAGAAAATCTGGGGACAGGAAGGCTGAGTGTGGATCCCAGGTCTGCAGCAAGCTTCTGCACAGGTTGCTTGAACATAAAATAGAACAGTGTTTATTATGGCTGAGGGCATCCTCACAATATGCTGTGTCGCCCACAAATCTGAGCAAAAACCACGCAGATAACAGCACTGTTCGGCCGGCTCCGGGCTTGCAGCTGAACGCATAGTCCACTGATTTGTCATCCTGGGCTAAATATAAAAGAACCATGGCCTGAGTCAGAGTTATTTTGAGCACTGTGTCTTACTTTGCGGCCACCGAGGGATGCTATTCAGAGGGCCACCTTCCTGGGGGCTGAAGTCAACCCTGGTGGCCCCCAGGGCCAGGGACAACTGTCTAACTCCGCTCCTAGGGGGAAGTTGCCTCCTCAGCATATGCTGACAGATGCCCCCGCCTCCCCCAAACCCACCAGGTCTTGGCTTCTATTTCTGGCTACTCTCCAGATCCGGGAACTGGTCTCTTCCTGGGGCGGAGCTGTCCTCCCTCAAAAGCCACCCAAGAGGGAGAGGGGAAGTAAAGCAACACTAGTGTTTATTAAGAGCCTGCGAAGTTCTGCGCCCTGAAATGCGTGAATCTTCACGACATCCCTTCCAGAGAACTGTTACTGGATTTGGATTTCGCAGAAAGCGTGAGACTTGCTCAGGGCTGCGTGACTGCGGTCTCAATGGCCTGTGCCTCGTGACGCTGGGCAACTCTCCTTCTTCTGCCACTGCCACTGCCACCGTGGGTCTTGGCACCAAGAATTCTCTATTTGGTAGGAGGTGGGTGATGGGCAAGTGCTCCCAGGTCAGAGAGGGGATAATGGTGCCTCTGCCCCCTCAATAGGGGACCTGCTTTCATTTCTCTGGGGGCCAAGGGAGGAGAGAGCACGGCCCAAGATTTGTCAAGGCCCCCTGGCCCTGGCCCACTCAGTCTCACGGGCACCTACAACTTTTGTCCCTGGTGGGATGTGCCTGTCACGGTCCCCTCCCCCGCGGCTGCTGAGGATGTGAAAACGAGAGTGGTTTTGGCTTTCTGCCCTTGCGTTTTGTCCGGTGTCTTTTGAAGACATGACCCCCTCAGGTCAGTGATGGGGATGACAGGGGAGAAGTGGGCAGGGAGGAGGATCTTTCTGACAGAGCTCAGGTCCTAGTGCACACACCCCTACCTGCCTGGCACTCAGCTCCCTCAAAGCTACCCCCAGAAGCCCTCCCTGACCACTTCCCCTGGGATGGCCCCACTGACCTCCATTCCAACAGCCATGGGCATTGTGTTTACTGAGGCTTAATTCTAGGCTCTTGTCTCCCACCTGCTTGAAAACATCCATGGCTCCGAACTACCCACAAATACATGTGGAAATTCCCAGTACTTCAGGCCCTTTACCATCTATCCCAAATGATGTTGTTCTTGGTGTATCCCACAGGACATTCCCAGGCCCCCAGGTGTACTCCTCTTGCCCACCTGTCCCCTCCTCTGCTGTCTCCCTCTGTCCCTCCTCATCTCACCACACTCCTGTCCATCCTCTGAGAACCCTGAAAGCTCCCCGGCCTCCATGCTGAGCACTACCATCACCCTGTCTTCATTTCCTTGGTAGTTTATGCACATGGGTGCTCAGGGAATGCAGCCATGCTTGATGTGAGCCCAGCACAGTGCCTGACGTGGAGCATGCCTTGGTCAACATTTAATTCAAAGGCGCTTACCCTTTTAGTGCCACAGACAGCCCTGCGCATCTGGCAAAGCTTGGCAGGGGGCCCTTCTCAGGGTTATGCTTTCAAATGCATAAACTAAAATACAAGAAATTGCAAAGAAAACTGATTTGGTTGAACACATCAAAATATTTGTGAATGAAATCTGTGAGTTAGTAAGTCATTTGCTTCTAGGTTAGGGCAGTAAAAGGATCTAGGGGTGCATTCGGATGTCTGTCGTTTCCAAATAGTGAGCAGCGTGGACAGCGTTTCAAAGCGTCTGCAACAACTGAATGTGACAGGAAAATATCTGGCAGGAACTGCTCATAGCAGGTCGAATCCTAGGAAACTGCCAATCTTGCACCCGTTTTGAGCTCCAAGAACCTTGATTGCATATGGCTCGGTCTCCTCCTGCACATGTTTGTTGCCGACACACGTCTTGAGGGAAATGAACAGTATCGGGTAGAAGTGAGTAAAATGGAAAATGATTTTTCCTCATCCAAGTTCATGGACCCCTCGAATTATATCAGGGACCCCTTGGGAAGAGAGACCTTGAGAGACCCGAGTTCACGACGCCTTTGTGCCCAGGGGCTACCTAGGCTTCCCTCTCCCCAAGCCTCCGTCTAACAGGCGTGACTCTCTGTCCTCCCCTTCCCCAGGTTCCCTGTTCCCGCAGCTGAAGCCGTCGGAGGGCGTCTTCAAGGTCATCTTCTGGCTTGGCTATTTCAACAGCTGCGTGAACCCGCTCATCTACCCTTGCTCCAGCCGCGAGTTCAAGCGCGCCTTCCTCCGCCTGCTGCGCTGCCAGTGCCGGCGTCGCCGGCGCCGCCGTCCCCTCTGGCGCGTCTACGGCCACCACTGGCGGGGTTCGACCGCGGGCCCGCGCCCTGACTTTGCTCCCGGCCCCGACGCCGCGCCCCCTGGGGCCCCGCTGGCCCTCACCGCGCCCTCGGCCCCCGGCTCCCCCGACACGCCAGAGGCGCAGGCTCCCGTCGCCGGTCGTCGAAAGCCGTCCTGCGCCTTCCTCGAGTGGCGGCTGCTCGGGCCATTCCGGAGACCGACCACCCAGCTGCGTGCCAAGGTCTCCAGCCTGTCGCACAAGATCCGCGCCGGGAGCGCGCGCTCAGAGGCCGCCAGCACCCTGCGGGCGGAGGTGGAGGCGGTGTCCCTGGGAGTCCCCCAGGACGTGGCCGAGGGCGCCACCTGCCAGGCCTACGAACTGGCGGACTACAGTAACCTCCGGGAGACTGATATTTAAGGACCCTGAGCGAGGCCGAGGAGTGTGCTGGGGGAGGAGAAAAGGGGCTGCGGGTGGGGGAACGGGGGTAGGGGGCGGTGAGGGAGGCTGGCTTTGTTCAAGAGGCCCCCGGCCGGATCAGGGACGGGACACTGATTAGGGTGGCTGCTCTGGGGCCTCCCCGAGGAACTGAGGCGGGGAAACGTGAAAAGTTGTGGCCCCCTCCTGGACACGGGTGCCTGGAGCTCCTCCTTTTGGAGGAAGGGGCTGCGGGTTCCGGGAGGGGGGGGCCTTTGCTCCCAGTCGTTTGAGAAACACTGCCCCATCCATGCCCTGAACCCTGGACAGACAACCTCAAGTGTGGCAAGGCAAGCCCACCCCTCCTCTTGGGGGAGATGGGGCGCAAAGGCCCTGCCTGGTTGTTTCCAGTCCTCCCCTAGGGAAAAAGTCAGTGGAACCAGGGTTTCTCAATGGACACAATTTCTCCTTACTGCCTGGAGGAATCCAGTGGACCTGCTGCCACCATCAATTTCGTGGCAGATTGGATGACTGTCCTACAAGCCTGTTGTATTTACCCATGGACCCACTCCCCCTACAGAGGCTCCTCCACTCATACCCCATCACCTGGCCCTGCCCCTCATTATCTCCCAAGGGCCTTACTGTTTACACTCTGTACATAGTGCCTGTGCCCATCACTTCTTGCCGGGATCTGGAGCCATCAAATGGGGAGAGTTTTATTTGTCATTTTGAGACATATTTATTGGTAAGAGTACTTCTATTTTGTCCAAACTGTGCAAACAGTCCCTCTTTAGCTTGTAAACCCATAAAGAACCACCCTTTTTTTTTTTTTTTTCCTGAACTCCTTCAAATTCTAAAGCCCCACAAGAGGATAGATTGGGTCTGCATTCACCTTTCTAATTTCAACTTAACTATCTCTTTAACTGATGGCTGCTATCCTCTAGGACTTTCAGCATGACCAAAGGACTCAGGGGTTTTGTTGGCTTTTAAAATTTACATGATTCGTCTTGGGAACCAAATAGTAATCGTAAGCATAAGTTTTTGCTTTGTCAGTCTCCCCAGATGAAACTGTGATGCCCTGAGGGCCTCCGTGAGGAAGGTGGCCATCAGTTAAATGGGTGGAACGTGAAAAAATATACAAGCCCAAGTAGACAAGTATACATGGTGAGTGAGAGAACACCTACCTAAACCATGCTTGTTGGTTTTGAGTGAATGTCCAACACTTGCTGCATTCTCAAGAGATTGCAGGTAATTCAGTCTTCAGCTGGATAACATCAACCACATACATACAGTCAGAGTGGTGTTGATGACTGTGATCCAGTGGAAAGCTGGTTAGGTGATACCCCAGGGTGTCTGGAAGTAGGAAGGTTCTAAAACTGGAAGAGCCAGCTGCTGGGGCCAACATGGACCAATATTTTGAACCAGAAGTTTCCATCCTGTACTGAGGAAGTCATCTGTTTGGAAGGTCACCACAATTTTAGACCTCTCATCCCATTTTATAAGGTAAAAAGATAGCCAAGAGCAGACATGTCCTACTGTGGGTCTGCAGCAGGTTCTAGACTTTCAGGACTTGCATCCCCCCAAGGCACAGGAAGGACGGTTTAAGGCAGGTGCTGGGAATATAATGCACACCCCAAAAAGGGCCCACTTTATAGCACATTGACCACCCTAAAGCTGGGGACACTAAGGGACAGTCCTTGCTATCTTCTCACAGAGGTGGGAGCCATCCCTCAAATCAGGGGTCAGCAAAGAGGCTCACCCCCTTGTCGGAGAATTGAACACTGGGCTACTGGGCAGGGGTTCCAGTAGCAGGGGAGGGTCTCTGAGCAGGCGACCGTGGGCTCCTACAAGCCAGGGCAGTTGAGCCCACAGGAGGTCAACAGTGCAGACAAGGGAGCAGGTTGGGGAGGGAACATTCATAAGGGGGATTTTAGGGGGTCCTCCTTGCCCTGGATAACCCAGTAGGTGTGCAGGCAGGTGGGGCCAGCAGCTTGCCCAGTACATCCAGTTGGCACAAGGATTAATCTGCAAAATGTATCTGATGTTCAAGACTCAGCCCCCATCTCCTGGGCACAGGGGACCTCTGCACACAGCTGTCTCCTCCTATACCTCCACACCAAGCCTCCAGGAGATCAGAGAGAGCTACAGAGCCCCCAGAGAGGCTGTGCCACGGGGACCCTCCAGGGACCCAGTTATAATCATCAATAAAGCACTGAGTTGGTGACCTTGGTGTCAGGACATGCCAAAGTGTCGTAGAGTGGCCCAGAGCAAAGGAGGGAAAGCAAGAGCCCTTCTGGAGGAGGAATCCTCTTACAAGTGATTTGGGGACATCTGGAAGAAGCACATTCTCCACACTATTTCCTGAGTCCTCGGGCACCCCAGTCCACACATCTGATTAGAGATACTGCCTCCGAGGTACACACAGAAAATGAAGTTGTTGTCTCCAGGAAGTCCTATGAAATGTCAGGCTGACTGGGAGAGTGGGAAGACTCTCTCAGCGCTCCTCAAAATGGGAATAATTGTTCCTTTACGATCTTCAAGGAATGGGGTGAGGCCTTGAGGGAGTTTGTGAGTGGGAAGGGGATGGCCCCGTGAGATGGGACAGGGACAGAATGAGCCTCCAACTTCACTGGCATTTGCCTAAGCCCTTTGCCCCTCACCATCCTTAGAAAGCCTCCTTCCTGCTTCCAGCTCCAGGCCCCAGCCCATTCTGCCCGCCCTCGTCTTGAGCTGGGCTCTTGCCACCCATCTTGCCTTGCTTCCCACACTCTTTCAGGGACCTCTGTCCCCAGCAGCCCCCAGAGCTGCTTTTGCAAGTCACCTGGGACATCTCACTTCCTCCATCTCCTCCCCTCTGTCTCTGCCACAGTCCACGCTGGGGCTGCGATGTTCTCCCTGCCCGAGCCACGCCCCTGGGATCTCTTCTGGCCCCTGACTACTCTCTCTCTCTCTCTCTCTCTGTCCTTATATGTCTCCCAAGGTTTTCCTCTCCCTTTCCTCAACTGTCCACACAATCTTATCCACTCCAAATCATCTCAATGACCACTTGTACATAAATGCCTCCCTAGGGTTTGTCTGTAACTCCAGATGTGTGTTCACCCTCCCCTTGGATGCTTCCCAAGCATCCCAAACTCAAGCCCACTCACCTGCTGCGAGGCCGTCTTCTCGACTCCATGTGGGCAAGGTAAGGACACTGGTGCTGAGGCCGTAAGCTCCTGGAAGGCCTGAGCCTGCCACCTTCTCCCTTCCTTCATCTTCCCGAGATCTCCCCAGATCCCCTGCTCAAAAACAAGCCCCAAGTGTCCCTTGGCCTCACTAGTAGCTCACACAAGATCATCCAGGTCTAGAGGCCACTGATAGAATTCCTACCTCTGTATGGGGAGAGGGCTCCCTGTCCCCAGAGCTGCTCAGGGCTGGGTGTGAGTGTTCATTAAATCCTGGGTTGATGGAGTTGGCCCACTGACCCTTCCCTGGGACACTGCCCCACTGCCCACCCAATGCTCAACATCACTATCTTTGCAAGATCCTCACCCCCAATGGTGCCACCAGCCCTCACAAGGTTAGAGCCTGTGCCCTTCCCCAGCCAGAGAGCCAGATGTGCCCAGGACTTCTACGGAACACCTGCTCTTTGTGCCTTCCAGCCCACCCAACCCTCCACCTGGAGCCCCAGCCCAACCCTTAGTCCCTCCTGCTCCAGGCGCTGACAGGTCCCGGCAAGTTTTGAGACCTCAGTCGCCCTCCCCTCCGTGACCTGTCAGAGCCCCTGCTCCTCCGTGCCCTCCTGACCCTGTTTCTATTTCCATCCTGTTACAGCCCCAGGGACTTACATGTTCACCGGCCACTTGGAAAGAATTTCCTTTTTTTTTTTTTTTTTTTCTACTTCTTGTGGCTCCAGAGAAGCACAAAACCAGATGCTCCTCAAGGCTAAACCGGTCCCGCAGGCTCTGCTCAGAGTCGCTCTCTGGGGAGCCCTGCCGACCCAGGTGGTGCCAGCGGCAGTGGGGCCTTCAGGCAGGGGGGCTGCCCTGGACTCTCCCACCATTTGGAGCTGGCTCTCTGCCCTTTCCCCAGCCACCCCTTCGCAAGAGCAGGGAAACAAAAGGCATGCTGCATTCTCAAATTACTCTGGTTAGGAAGAACGAAGCAAGAATCGCAAGAATCGCAGGAGGCATTTAGAATCAAGGAGAAATCCAGGAACTGGGGCCACAGCAGCCTGAGCTCGCAGAGCTGGGGGGGGGGGTGGGCAGAGGGAGGGATATGCTGGAGGCACCTGGAAGCACCTCCCCCCAGACTTCTGCGATGTTCCCTCTAGGGCCCCACCATTCACTGGACTCCGCTATTCTGTGTGTGTTTAGCTCTTTCTGTCCTGCCCAGAACTGAAGAAGGGGTCTCCATTCCCACTCCTGAGAGTGACCCAGACTGGCCCCACTTATCTCTTGAGCCAAGCCACATGGGTCACTGGTCAGTCTATGGACTGGCTAATTAGGAAGCCAAGCCCGATCAGCTTGGGCAAGCTGATGGAGGTGGGTCAGATCACATGGTACAAAACACACCAGCCTGGGGACCAGTGTCCACGGCTAGGAGTGATGCTCCCAGATCGGGCAGGGGCAGACAGCCATGGACAACTCCAGCAAGCTAGACGGGTTCAGAATGCAACTACAAGGAATACGGACGCTGATGGACTGCTGCTTAAACCCGGGTCATTACTTTTCTCACTTGATAAGTTACAAGGCGGGAGGCTGCTAGCATTTTCCCTTCCAGGCCTTTGCATTCTAATCTCTGGTTTGTTGACCTGTATACTCTTTGTTGCCTAATGCATGATCAATGTTTCCATAGTCCACATTCTTATTCAAAATGACGAGGGGGAGGGGTGAAGGAGAAAGGTCTGCTTTCATCAAGGTAAGAAAAGCTTTCCCAGAACCCCTCCCTCAGCACACCTCCTCTGGGTCTTGTGGGCCAGACCTACCAGGGACACGGCTAACCTCCAAGGCCGGGCGTTCAACCCACCACCTGATTTTGTACAACCCACAAACTAAGAATGGATTTTACATTTTTAAATGGTTGGGGTAGGTTCGGGGGGTGTGGGGAGGAAATCCAAAGAATGTCACGATGGAAAAATTACATGGAGGTTTCCTCTTGGTTCACAAAGCCCAAATTTTACTGTCTTGCCCTCTACAGGAAAACTTTGTCAATCCTTACTTTAGGGCAACAAGGATCACTGCCTTGCATTGGGCACAATGCTATCCTGAACAAAATCAGGATTCTGGCAGGAGGAAGAAAGAAGGAATGGCTATGGAGCGGGCAGCTCGCAGTGCCTACTCCCTATGCCAGGCAACACATTTTCAGCCTGTATCCTGTTACCTAATCTGCAACAGCAGAAATGAAGAGTTCCGCCTCTAACTAGCAACCTGACACAAAGGGCTTTTTCTGGAAGCCCTCAGCCCTGAGGACATCTTCCCAGACTGACCAAATGTATAAGATTTTGAACGAGTCCTGTGAAAAGGAAATGGGGGTAGCAGGAAATATCACCACCGCCTGTGTCTCAGAAAGCTCAAGGAGGTATTATTTGCTCTATGAACTTGCGCCCAGCCAAGGTATGCAGTCCTTGATAGTACAAGTCTAGAAAATGGGTCTGGTCAGGATTCCAGAGTGACCAGACTCCTATAAGCAGACAAAGTCAGCCTAACTCACTAGGATGTCAGGTGCAGAAGCCCATGACCAATGTACTAATTTATTTTATTTTATTTATTTATTTGACAGACAGAGATCACAAGTAGGCAGAGAGGCAGACGGGGGTGGGGGGGGAAGCAGGCTCCTCGCTGAGCAGAAAGCCCGATGCGGGGCTCGATCCCAGGACCCTGGGATGATGACCTGAGCTGAAGGCAGAGGCTTTAACCCACTGAGCCACCCAGGCACCCCAATGTACTAAATTTTAATGGAAATACAGCCTAACTATATATACAAGCCAATATCTTCATGATGACAAATGAACTTGATGGGAAGCCAAACTGTGGTCTGAAAGTCCCTTAGTGAGTTCAGATGCTGAGCAGAGACATTAATAGGAAGAGGTGTTGATTGAGACCTCTGGCATAGGGCTCCATCCCTAGTCCACATCTTCACTTCCTTGCACATCTTACCTCTGTTCCCATGATATGTCCTCTCATCCAAATGACTCAGACTCCAGCCCCAGTCTTCTGTCATTCTCTACACCTTTAAGTTCACTTTACCTGCCTCCAGTCTCATCTGTCATGGACCCATTTCAGACTGGAACCCTTAGAATCCAATCTTGAGAGCTTTTATGTCTCAGCTCTCAGGGAACAACTTAGAGTCATCCTAAGGCAAGCCTACAAGCATCAAATGCCTGGACCTCTTGCAGATTATGCAGCTGGTATTCCTCCAACCCCAGAGGTGAACTGCACAGGTGGGGCCCCGGAACCCTCTGATGCCTTTCAACCAGCTAGTCCCCACCAGCCAATAACAAATAATGGTCGCTAAGCAGTGCATGTGTTTGATAATATTTACTCAGCATCTACTTATGTGCCCAGCAGATAGGGAGGCATCAGTGTACAAAAGAATAAAATCTCTACCTCCACAGCGTCCTCATTTCAGAAGAGACAGGAGTGATGGGTGGTAAACGACATAAAAAAAAAAGAAAAAAATAGACAGTAGATGGTGGCAAGCCAAGGAAACATAACAGAGAAAGGGAACAGAAGTGTTGGGGGTGGGGAGGAGAATGCACTTTGAGGCCAAGTACCCAGGGAGGTCCTCAGGGAGAAGGTGATGTAGGACAAAGGCCTGAAGATGGTAAAGGGGTGAGCCATGCAGATCTTTGGGAGGCAGAGGGAGGAGCAGCTGCCAAAGTCCCAACTGAGGAGGAGACCTGGTGTGTTTGAAGGTTAGCAAGGGGGACTGAGTAGGCAGAGCCTGTCAGGCAAAGGAGGGGAGTAGGCACTGAAGATGCCAGCCACAGGAGGTGATGGGGGCCCAAGTACACGGGGCCGTGTAAATCACAGCAGGAACCCGGCTTTCCAGGTGGGACAAAGGGAGTCAGGTGGGGCTTCAGCAGGCTTGAGCAAAGAAGAGACAGGATCAGACTCAGGGTGAACAGGGTCACTCTGGCTGTGTGTTGGGCTAATAAAGAGAAAGAGGGACTAGAGCAGAAGCAGGAGGCTAGTTAGAGAAGAGAGGTGACTGCAACGGTCCAGGCAAGAGATGGTGGCATTTGGGCCACTGGCCACGGGGATGGAGAGGAATGGTGAGAAGAGGTAGAGTCCAGGAGATTCTGCGGATGGCGTTTCCACATGCCGTCCCCACACTCAGCATTCCCAGGCTACCATCCAGACCTGCCTGCCTTGTTAGGAGCCCCGAACAACTCAGGAAAGCTTTTTCTTTTTCCTGTCCCTCTTCCATCACCCCTTATACACAGACATGTCCTAAAGTTCTATTCTTGGGTTTTTTTTTTTTCTTTTTCTTGTTGCCATCCATGGGAATACCCATATCCCAAAGCCACATTTCCAACCCCAGCACTACCTCCATACACAAATTCTGTGGTCATCCATACACAAATTTTCTCCTCACTTTACTACTGAAACTCATACACACAGTTGGTGTAACAAAGAATTTTTAAATCAAGAACAGAGACTTCCGACTTAAAACGCCATCCTGTTCAAGCCCTTTATAAGACCCCTCCCCCCTTAAAACACCACCAAAGACCTAAAAAGAGGACATAAATTCAAAACAGGTCTGAAAAGTAAGGGTATCAGCCAACCACTTTGAAACAGTGGGAATTCCAGGGCTGAGGAAATTCAGCGGAGGAAAAGAGACTCCGGGGCCCTTGCCAGAGATTTCCCTTCTGCAACAGAGGCACCACTGGCTGGTAAGAAAAAGCTCTACCTTCTTCACTGTGTATCTCCCTGCTCCCCACTCGTAACCCCTGGAAGAGCCCACCCAATTAGTCCCTGCTCCATGGCCCAAAGACTGCTCTCTGAGTAGCTGAGGACACAGTAAGCTGAGGACACAGCCCCATCCTCCTGATTCCTGCAGGAACTTTCTACCCTCAGCAAAGACTTCCTGCTCACTGGACTATCTGGGCTTATGGATCTGGGATCAGAAGAGACCTGAGAGCAGAATAGGATGGTATAGTTTCTCAGATGTTCCCTTTGATGGAAGAAGAGTGGCCAGTAGCTCTGAATTTTTAGAACAAAGTTCTTCCTCTTTAGCTGAGAACTGGGGAGTTGGGGGTAGATCTTTCCTCAGACTGGTAAAACAGAACTAAAAGAATGCCCATCGGCTCCTGTCATCATGCCATGTACTATCTCCTCCAGGAAACTGAAATCCTTGGCCCATTCCTGCCAGGCCCCTTGGCAGGACTGAGCCTCCCTTGTACCCTGGGTGGCTTCCCCATCTATGGCCCTATTGCTCGTCCTATCGCCGGTGCCTAGAAATATCCCTCTTGGGGGCTGAGTGACTCCCCCAAAGAGAGACGTATCAGTCAGCTATTGCCACAATAAGGTTGCAAAACAAGCCAGCCCTAAATTCACAGGTTATGAGAGCAAGTGTTTGTTTTTCTTGCTTGTGTGTCTGTCCACAGGGCCTGGGTTTGGTTCCAGGCTTCCATGGGCTCCTCCATAACCTCTAGGAAACATCAGCTATCCGGGGCGTGTTCTTCTCATGACAAAGACAAGTACACGAGAAGCAAAACACAGCTTTACAAGAATATTTCAAACTCCTGTTCATATCACATCGTGTCTGTTCACATTCCATTGGCTGAAACAAGTCAGAGGGCCAAGCCTCACATGATTGGGGCAGGAAACGAAACTGTTCCCTGAGGGAAAGGAGAGTGACCGAGTATTTGCTGATTAATCTTCCAATCCATCACACGTAGCTGGGTTAGGACATCAACCTATGAATGTGTGGGGGACCCAATCCAGCCCACAGTAACCTATTCTGTGGCAGGAGATGCAAGGTCATCTAGAAAAGCCTCGGGTCACGGGGAGAAGGGAAGAACCAAGGTCAGGTCACTTTCGTCATCATCTACCGCAAGTGGCAACACCAATCTGGTTCTTGCCCTGAGCCAGAACAAAGGCTGGTCCAGACTGGAACACCCCCTCCTCTGGCCTAGAACAGGGACCCCACCTCACCATCCCTAGCCCTGGGTTTCCTGGCCTCTCACTGGGGCCCAGCTCACAGTTTTTGGTGAACTGCAAATGATACCCTGTTGTACACGGGCTTTGAAGAACAGAGAGAGAGAGTGATAAATAGAGACCGTGATTTTCTAACCTAAATAGGGTATCATTCAGGCCTATACACAAGAGGCAGATACTTTTAGCTTCTTTTAAAACAGTACCTTTTGAAAAAGCCCAGTCAACGTAAACACAATGAAAAAGAACACCTCTGAAACAAAGTGGGGGTTGGGGGGGCTATGACTAAAGTCACAGAGAACACTGTGAACAGTTTGTAAGCAGTAAATGTTTAAACCATCACGAAAAGGCCAATTTTCTAGGAAACTATAAATTGTCAAAATTGCATCTCCCCTCAAAAAGTAGAAAATGTTCACAGAAAGTCGACCATAAAAGAAATCAAAACATCCGTCAAAAATCTACTTCAAAAAAAAAAAGAAAAAAAAACAAGTCCAACCAGTTTTGCAAGTAAGCTCTTTAAAACTCCAGGAAACAGGTAATTAACATTCTATACAGACTTCTGCAATCGATATACTAAAAAGATGCAAAGCTACCCAAATTATTTTAAAAGCCCAAGAGAGTAAGAAGGAAAAAAAAAACCCGGGAAAGCCCAAGACAAAAACATCTTAGGTCACTTGTGAACATAGATACAAAAGCCTACATAAATATCTGCACGTGAAATCCAGCAACAAATTAAAGTAATACTATATCATGACCAGTGTGATAGATTATATTATAATTATGAAAACATCCGCTGCCCCAACTTGCTGGGCACTTTTCCACAGGATTATATACCTAGTCACTGACATCAAGCTTAGTCACTGATGGGCTTGGACCAAGGAAAAGTGAATAGAAGTAATATATGTCACTCTTGAGTAGAAATGTTAAGATGCTCCAGTATCTGCTTTTCCGTCTACCATGAGATGCTCCATCAACGTGGGTCCTAGAATTAAGAAGACATGAAATCAATCCTTAGTGCCCACATGACATGAGCAATAAATAAACCTCTGTTGTAATTCACTAAGATTTAGGGATTGCTTGTTACCAGAGCAGAATTTAGCTTAAGCTGACTGGTACAACAACGTAAAGACTGTTCCCCATGATACAAGGAAAATATCAGAATATTAATGTTATTAACACATGAACAGGTAAAAGGAGAAAAACCCTATGATACTCTCCAATAGATACAGAAAAAGCATTTGATAAAATTCAATTTTCATTTATAATAAGACCATGACGAACTAGATAAAGAAGGGCATTTCTTTGACCTGATGAAAGGTACCCACCAGAAAACAAAAGCAAATAGCATACTTATTAGAAACTTCAGAAGCATTCCCATTAAAGTCAGAAACAAGGCTACGATCCTCCTATCACTCCTTTACTCAACATTATATCGGTAGCTCTACTAATGCAGTAAGAAAAGAGAAAAAGAAACAAGTACATTGGCAGTAAAGAAACAGGACTATCTAATTTTGCAATTAATATGATCTTCTACCCACAACATCCAAGCAAAGTAACTGATCAATAATGGAAACGAATAAAAGAGTTTGCAGTGTAGCCATGCATCAACCAATATTCAAAAACAAATAGCCCTCCTATTCCCCAACAATAATCATTTGATGACATTTCACATCAGTGGGGAAAGGGTAACTCATGCAATAGGTGATTTTGGGATAAGCAGCCAACAATGAGAAACCAGCACGAAGCCCCACCCCTGCCTCATACCACAAGTCCATTGAAGATCTAAAGATATAAAAACTTAAGAATTATTTTTAAAAACACAGAATAGGGGCGCCTGGGTGGCTCAGTGGGTTAAGCCACTGCCTTCGGCTCGGGTCATGATCTCAGGGTCCTGGGATCGAGTCCCGCATCCGGCTCTCTGCTCAGCAGGGAGCCTGCTTCCCTTCCTCTCTCTCTGCCTGCCTCTCTGCCTACTTGTGATCTCTCTCTGTAAAATAAATAAGTAAAATCTTTAAAAAATAAAAATAAAAACACAGAATACTAGCTTTATGGCTTGGGAAAGAAATGCATATTCTTGAAAAGGTTATAAAAAGCACAAAATCGATGGGTCACATGGGCGGCTCAGTCAGTTAAGCATCCGACTCTTGGTTTCCGCTCAGGTCATGATGTCACAGTCATGGGATAGAGCCCCGGGTCAGGCTCTGTGCGCTCTGTGCGGAGTTGTGGAGCCTGCTTGAGATTCTCTCTCTCTTCCTCTCCCTCTGCCCCTCCCCCTCCCACTCGCACTCTTTCTGTCTCTCTAAAAACAAAACAAAAAAAGATTGATAAGTTCATTCTTTTGTGAATGTAAAGCTTCTGCATGTGAAAAGACCCCATAAACAATACAGCTGACTAGAAGAAAATATTTGCAATCCATATCATGGACAAAAAGACTATTATCCTAAATATATTTTTATAAACTCCTATAAATCGCTAAGAAAAAGACAATACCAGAAATGTGGGCTAAAGGACAAGACAGACAACACCTGGGGGGAAGAAAACCCCAAATGTCTAATAATCATAAGAAAAAATATCACTAGTTGGGAAATACAATTAAGGAAAAAAATAAGACACCTGGTTTTACCTAGCTGATGACAAAAAAATTAAAAACATGGGTTTTTCAGTACACTAAATGATGGCAAAATGGCATAAATACAAGTGTTCTCATACTCTATTTGTGGGAGTGTAAATTTGGTAAACCTCTTCTCAGGATAATTGGGCAGTGTCTTCCAAAACTGAAAATACTATGCCCTATGACCCAGGGACTTTTACACATGTGCACACAGGGGCATTGTCTCTTGTTATTGCAACATTGTTTATAATAACGAACAACTAGAAACAACAAAATGCCCATCCTTGACAAAGTGAAGTATGGAGTATGGTCATACAAGGAAAGGCTATCTATCAGCTAAAAGGAATACATGAGATACATAATTTAAGCAGAGAGTTCTTTTGTTGTGTGAACAAAAGAGCAAATTGAAAGAGAGTATGTACAGGGCAACTCTATTTATCTAAAAATACATGGATATACAAAATATAATATAATTTACATTCACATATTATGGATGTAGAAACAGATTCTTGTATTTTTGGTAGGACGAACACCAAATCCTTAAGGGGGCAGGGGGCTTAGAATTAAGGAAATGATCACAGGCAACTCTAGCTTTTTCTGTAAAGTTCCTTTATTTTTTAGGAGAATATCTTCACAACTATTTATATCACTAAAAATTAATTTTTAAAAGCCAGAAGGTTTTACACCAATTCTATTATTACCTTCACCAGTCAATAAACTTTTTTTTGCACCCTTATTAAATACTTGGATGCTAATACTTAAATACTTAAGGAATACAAGGATGTTATAATCTCTGTGAACCACCTAAGACACATGGTCATGTTATTAGCAAACAAGACAAGTACAGTGAAGAAGCACAGTAAAAAAGCAAACTGCAGTGCTGGGGGAATTCAGAAGACAGAAATTGACCAGAAGGGGCATGAGTTGTTGCATGAGTTACCCTTTCCCCACTGATGTGAAATGTCATCAAATGATTATTGTTGGGGAATAGGAGGGCTATTTGTTTTTGAATATTGGTTGATGCTTGGCTACACTGCAAACTCTTTTATTCGTTTCCATTATTGATCAGTTACTTTGCTTGGATGTTGTGGGTAGAAGATCATATTAATTGCAAAATTAGACAGTAACATCACCAGAAAGCTCCATTAAAGGGAATTACCTGGATACTGAGTCTGAAGGCTTTGGCAACTTGGGAGAAAATCTTGAGAGAAGCAAGAGAGAAATGACACCTTCTTCTAGAGGAACACAGTTCTAAAGACAGCAGATTACTCATCAGAATCACATAAGCCAGACAAAAAGCGCAGCATTTAAGGGCTCTAAGAACAGAGCTGTCCATCAGAACCCTCCATCCAGTGAAAATACCCTTCGGGAATGAAGGGGATGGGAGGCAGATAGAATGATGCCTGTAGTGAGGAAGGGATCCCTAAGAATCCATACTTAATACAGACACAAACAGTTACATATTAAAATGCCCATAGATATGTATATGCACATGGTTAGTGTATACATAGCTGTCAGCTGAGAGAGCCTAGAAGCAGAGACATCTCCATGGCAACAAGCACACTGAATACCCAAACCTTGGTTTCTAACACCATCCTCTATCAAAAGGAGCTAGGGTTCCTTAGAGAAGTGGCTGTTTCTATGACTGGGGCAGGGACATAGGCCAGCTGAGCCTGGAATATCATGTAGAGCTAAAAAGTAAATAAGTGTTCAAAAGATGAAACACACACACACATTGATAGGGTTACGTCAAAGAGACAGAGGAGCCAACTGAAAGAGGTCCCGATGGTCAAAGCTAGAACAACTTAATAACAAAATTAAGTAGTATTGGATAATCCCAAGCATAAAATAAATCTCTGATACATAGACATGATTTACTGAATAAATTAATAGGAGGCTGGGGGAGAGGGGAAAGAATTCTTCTGTGCAGAAGAACTCCAACAGATTAAGGTAGACACTCTAAAGGAGAGGAACGTAACTCCTTACCTGTGGCTGCCCATAGTGACTTCTTTCCAAAGACTGGAGCATGGGAAGTGGGGGAAAGAATAACTTCACAGTGCAGAAACCTGACCAATAGTCAAGCGAGCAAGGTCAAGTGAGAAAGATCAATATCAACAGTCATAGATCATGTTGGTGGTGGGTACCCTTGATATGATGAGATACAACAGCCCTTGACTTCTGTGGTCTTCCTCCCCAAAGCATATAACCCCCGTCTGGCCATGAGAAAAACATCAGACAAATTCCAGTAGAAGACATCCTACCTAACCACACTCAAGATGGGTAACACCGTCGAAAACAGGGAGAGTCTGAGAAACTGTCACAACCAAGAGGAACCTAAGGAAACACGACAGCTAAATGGAACTTGGTATCCTGGGTGGAATTCTGGGACAGATAAAAGACATTAGGTAAAAACTAAAAAAAAAAAAATAATAATCTGAATCAACTACAGACTTTGGTGAACGATGATGCACCATTGTTGGTTCTATTAGTTGTAACAAACATACAATAACGATGTAAGATATTAATAATAGGGAAAATGGTTGGAGGCAAGGGACTCTATATATATACATTTTCTTAAGTCTAAAACTGTTCTAAAATAGTCTATTGACACTACAAAAAAACCTGCTAGAACTGAAAGGATAAATAAATCCATAACCATAGTTAGATACTTCAACACTATTCTCTCAACCATTGCTAGAACTAGACAGAAAATCTGCAAGGATATAGAAGAAACCAATAATACCATCCACCAACAGGATCTAATCAACATCCATAGAACTTCCACCCAACAATAGCAGAATACACATCCTTCGCAAGCCCTATAGATCATGTACCAAGATAGACCATATCCTGGACCATAAAGCAAACTCAACAAATTTAAAAGAATTCAAATCATACAGCCCAACTTTTGTTTGTTTGGAAGACAAATAGGCTCAATGTTTAATCTATTTATTTTTTTAGTGAATGTATTTATTAAAGCGTAATTAATTCTTTTTGAGGCTGACATGCAAAAGGAAAGCGCTGAAGGTCTGGTAAAGAAAGGGAAGGGAGAAAGGGAAAGAGAGAGGAAGAATGAAAGGAGGAAGTGAGGGAGGAGGGAAGGAAAGAAAGAGAAGTAAAGAGAGAAAATGTTACCTTGGGGCCACCAAGGTCTCTTTTTACCGTTAAGAATGAAAAATAGGGTGCCTGGGTGGCTCAGTGGGTTAAGCCGCTGCCTTCAGCTCGGGTCATGATCTCAGGGTCCTGGGATCGAGTCCCTCATCCGGCTCTCTGCTCAGCAGGGAGCCTGCTTCCTCCTCTCTCTCTGCCTGCCTCTCTGCCTACTTGTGATCTCTCTCTGTCAAATAAATAAATAAAATCTTTTTTAAAAAAAATGAAAAATAAATGCTACTCTAGAATAAGTTACAATTACAATCTTATTTTATTCACTTATTCTATGTAAATTGAAAATACTTATTTGTTGGGTGGTGGTCTTGGTGTTGAATTCAGAAAAGCCCCCAGAGAAGAATCCAGCATAGACCTGTTCTCCCTGCCGCAAGAGGGCTGTATTCCCAGATGACCACCAGATGGCGCCAGAGGACCGTTTCAGACCACGACTTTGCCCTCATTTCCAGATATCCTGGAATCAGCCGCACATTCTCCCCACCTCTCCCAGCCTTGGTGAGAAGGGGAGGCAGCACGGCCCTTCCTGTGCCTCTCTCTGCAATCTAAGGACCCCCACCGACAACCGCTAGAGTAAGGATAGTGAGATGCAGAGAGACCAAGTGTAGAAAATGCTAGCATCTGAAGCTTGGCTGAAAGGAAGGCAAAGGAAGGTGGTAGAAAGAGGATGGGGTTTTGGGAAAGACAAGGGCGTCTTGAAATGTGGACAGAAAAGATGGAGTGGAGCGAAGGGGGAGAGGGAAGAATGCAGGAAGGTCCCTGAGTTTGGGCAGGAGACGCACAGGAGTCACGGATTTCCTTGTGTAGGGAGCAATGGGAGTGGTCCCTATCAGGATGGACATGAAGATGAGCTCTTCGTAGATTTGGCAAGGAAGTTGCCTCCGGTGGCTTCTCTTGAGACTATGAAGCAGGAGACATTGTTGTTGGTTGACAGTGAGGAGACAGGGGCTTCAGAGGATGAAGGGAGAGAGCTGACAGGGGACACCCGGGGTGGGGGTGGGCTGTCTTAAAATTGCTCAAATACTGAGCTTACTGAAATAAAATATGTCTGGCATTTTGCATCTTCTAACAGAAAGCCAGGTTTTGAAAATCAGTCCCTATAAAAAAAATCAGTGTTCAACAACCACTTCCAGACTCATGAAAGGCAAGATCAGCTTTTGTATCCACATCTCCAGTTAGTATGAAGCAGGGCTTGTGACCAGCCCCTTCCCTTCTTCTATCACGTGCCCTCCATGAGCTTAGATGTCCTGGAGGCCACCTTAGTAGGGCCACAGTGCCTCCCATCCGTTGAGATTTGATTACCCTACACAAATCAGGAGTAGCCCCAACAAACAGCCCAGCCAGTCATTATAAGACAGCACGGCCTCCTATAACTCTACCATTATGTTTGGCAGACCATTAATTAAGCAGGTGGTTTTCTAGAACTGAACCAGCAGCCCACCTCGCTCTGTACCTTGGGGTTACCCTCGGGCTCATCTCAACAGGCCCAAGTAAATGTAGGGTGACTCAAACCAGAAATGCTTCTCTCCCACATTTGTTTGTGGGCAGCACAGACATTCCAGTGGCTCCCACAAAGCAGGAGCTAACTGCTAACCCGTCCCATACCAGCCAAGGTGGGAAGACACAGTACCTGCCAAGTACCCCCTGGGCCCCTGAAAGGAACATTTCTGAGGCTTCCACAAGACCACAACTGAACACCTGGCCCACGGCCTCACCGATGCCCACAGCACCGCAACCATCCTACTAGAATCTTGGGCCAGAGACATCTCCTCTCAAGTGTTTTCTGTGGGGGATAGGAATTGTTGAGCAGGCATTGACGTGGGTGGTGGCCTGTGCATGCCACATTTGCCACCCCTGAGAGAGGCCTCTGAGTGTCCCTCAGTGCCAAGGCTGCCTCAGAGACCTAGTCACAGCAAGGAACTCAGCCTCTGTTCCCGGTGCGTCTAGTCTGTCTTGTTTCTGAATGGCCCTTGCTTTTATCTGCTTCACATCTGTGTGTGGTGCTGCAAACCATAAATGCTCCCCACATTACATGATTGTTCGATGCAGAGGTGGCATCCCGGAAGGCTGTGGCCCACTCTCCAGGGCCGCCCCTCCCGCACCTGTCCCCACCTTCCTCCCAGGGTGGCTCACTCCCACTCAGATGGCATGGGCTCCAAGCTGCGTGGCCTTGCACAGTCCCAAACTGTTCTGAGAACCCGGATCTCCTCTGCTGTGAGACAATCCCTGCCTCCCTCACCCAGCTGTTGATGCCCAGATGAGGGGAGCTAAGCCAGGGGTCTGATAAAGGGTGACATGCTAGTAAGCACAAGACATGCTAGTAAGCACAAGGCCAGTCCTTATCACCAGGCAGCCAGGGAGACATAAGTAGGTCCTTCCTCCCTTTATCTGCTCTCGGCATGTGTCCTCTCCGCTGCAAGGTCGAAATTCACTGGGTCAACACAAACATGTATTTTGGGATGGGACGGTGGGGGGATGGGTGTCCTCAGACTCTTCTTTAAACTTCTTAAATTGAGTTATATCATACACACAGAAAGATGTCTAGTCTTCAGCGTATAACCCAGTGCATTTTTACGAATGTATGTACCCACTCCACCGCCATCCAGGTCAAGATACAGAACATCTCTGCAACCCAGAAAGCACCCCTACCCATACTTCTTCCCAGGCACTACCCGTCCTCTCATATCTTACATTATAGTTAGTTTTGTTGGTTCTTGAACCTCATATTTAAAAAATCATACAGTATATATAGGCTTGTGTCTGGCCTCATTCACTCAACCTCGTGTTTTAGAGATGAACTGATGTTGAAAATAACGGCTTGTTTTTTTTTCTATTGGTACATGGTATTCATTGTATGGACGTACCACAGCTGGTTCTATTGACGGAATCTGACACACAGTTTCCCAGTACGGCATAACCCATAGCCAATCTCTCCAGCAATGGCCTCAGATTCCTCCCCCACCGACCCCCACCCCTGCCGGCACCAGCCTCTTCTTTTCAGTGCAGTAAATAGGAAGAGCCTGCAATGGGAGTCAGACCTCAGTGACCTTGGGGGCCATTACTTAACTCCCCATGGGGATAAGTCCCCCTCCCCAGCCTGAGCTGGCCTCCATATCAAATTAAGAGGCCCGTGTGCCCAGCATTCACAACGGACGCCCTACCTGGCAGATGGATGGCTCTAAGTGAACGTTCCCTCCCTCCCCCTTGCCCACATCTGAAGCTGCCCAACATGCAATCACGGAATAAACACTTAGAACACTTTCACCTCACGGAGCCCTTTAAAGTTCCTCTGCCGATGATCCGGGGTATCTACTTATTACTTTCTTCCCCCTTCCTTATGTTCCAGGCCACTTCGATTCACCCCACCTTAGCCAGTGGGGAAAACCGAAGACACGGGAGGGTGCACATTGGGTCAGGGCCTCCCGAGGTGAAGTCCACAGACAGCGCTTCCTACAAAGTGACTGTGGGCCGGGAAGGAGACACCTCCCCCTGGACCACAGCAAAGTCCAAATTTATATTGTCTCCATAAAAGCACCGCTATGAAAGATCTCCAAGATATATTACATTAACGAAAACAAGCAAAATGCAGGATGGGATGAATACTTGGGTCACTTTTGTGTTAAAAGGGAGCAAGAAGGGCCCCTATTTACATGGACACTGGAAATGGAGCCTCTAAGAACATGGGCGGTGGGGAGCAGCCAGACCCCTGGGGACCGATGTGGGAGGGGACGGTCCTAGGCGCCCTTTTATGACCTTTGAGCTTGCACCACATCAATGGAACCTCTTCTCAAAAAATGTTTCTACGCTTACAGTTTTCTAAGTTACGTGCCAGGTGATGACGAGTCCCCGACGTGAGCTCCAGGAGGACCCACCTGGGCAAAGCAAGGGTGCCTG
Source organism: Mustela nigripes (assembly GCF_022355385.1). NCBI lineage: Eukaryota > Metazoa > Chordata > Mammalia > Carnivora > Mustelidae > Mustela > Mustela nigripes. The sequence goes on from NW_026739490.1 coordinate 3,847,007, forward strand.
TGAGCGAGAGCAGGTGCTGGGGTGGGGGGTGGGGGGGTGCGGGGGTGTGTGTGTCGCAAACGCAGGCAGGCCACGGTATAGATGTGCCCACGGCAGGAACAGCTCCATCATCACTGGAGGCAACAGGGGGGAGGGGACGTGGGGTCACAGCAGGAGCCGGGCCCTCTGCTTCTGAGAAGGGGACCCAACCTAAGTTCACAGAGTTCAACCACGCAGGCCCAGCTGGAGGTTCACAACGTCCTCCCCCACCCAAATCCCTTACTTCTAGAACTCTGTCATTAGCAGTCTGAAAGAAGAACATGACTAAATGTTCTTTAAGGCTCTTTGCATGTGCGTGTACATGAGGTTGTGTGTTGGTGAAAGGGTGCAGGCTGGTGTATCATGTGAGAGTATGTGTAGATGTGCATCTGTGCTCGCACACATATGTGCATGCATGTGTGCACACACACACAGGTGAGTGTGTCTGTATGTGTGCGCATGCGTGCCAGTGGGAGGGGGTTGTGTGTGTGTGTGTTTGAGTGTGTGCATCGGGGGGGGGTTCATTCAGCAAAAAAAGCCGAAAAGACCAACACCCCCAATAAGTGATAGGCCCTTGGAATACAGCAGGTGGGCCACAATTCAGAATATTCCCCCCAAAAATGGCCAGACTCTCCTCCTTCCCAGAAGTCAACAGCAGCCACCCCAAAGGCCAGACCTAGGGCCCCAAGGCCAGGTGACACTCACTACTAATTAATACCCCTGAGCTGGCATGGAGCCACAGCAGATGTCCCCTCCCATGAACTCACCTTCACTCCATGTGGCCATGCCACCCAGTAGGGCTCTGAGAGGTCCAGCAAAGGGCCAGTGGGCAGACACAGGCCCATCCCGAAGGAGCTGAGCTGAGTAGTGAGGAGCCCTGAGCCCTGAGGGGTCTCACCAGCAGGAAGGCAAACAACCACAAACAGACTGAGGTAAGGGGATACTCCTTCCAGTAAAGGCAGATACTTTACCTTCTGGGGGCATAGCCAGGTCACAGCCCTCCCACCATCCCCTCACTCAAAAAGGATGGGCTAAAAAACAAAACAACAACAACAACAAAAACCAACTAGAGACACACATACACATGAAGAGGCTAAGGTAAATGAAAGAAGAGAGAAGCTGAGGAGCACGGGAAGGGCAAGCCTCTTTTATTATCCCAAAATGCAAAGTGTTGAAGGCACTTACAATAACAAGGCAGGGGGGAGGGGAGGGGAGGTCAGAGCACAGAGGTAAGTCAACGGGCCCCACCCTGGTCCCCAACTGGCATGGAGAAAAGGAAGAGCTACAGGACCAGACCTGAAGCCAGTCAGGGTGTCTACCTCTACCAAAGATACAAATCCAGTCTACAGCGGATTAGAAAATGAGGAGCACACAGCAGCGAGGGGCAGGGCTGGCAGTCACGAGTTAGTGGCTCTGTAAGGAACACGCTGGGCAGTGAAGAGGGCCCTCAGGTCCCCTGCTGGAAGAGGTCCCGGTACATCTCGATGAGACGGGCGGCCTCGCGCTGGCCAGAGAGCAGAGCACCATGGGTAGTGGAGTAGTACTTGCGGTGAGTGGCCTCACCCGAGAACAGCACCTGCATGGGCTGGGCCGGGGGACGGGGAAGTGAGCGTGGAGGAGCGAGAAAGGCCGGCAGGCTACCTGTCTGCCCCGGGAACCCCCCATCCACACCACAGGTCAGACAGCCGCACCTGAGATGCAGGTACTGCTGTTTCCACGGGATGAGGAATTGCCCATCCCACCTGGCCACCTTCCCCTGCTTCTTCCCCAGACATCCAGGCCTCAATTCTTTCCACTTGGGCCCTATTAGGAGTCCTGGTTCTGCAGGCTCAAAGGCTCACTGTGCCCCTTGCTCGTGAACTCAGGGCAAGGGGTTTAACCTCCCTATGCCTTGGTTTTGGTCACCTGCCACTTGGGTTCAGACCACCTGCTTCTGAGGGTGGGTGTAAGGATTAATGGAAATAATGTATCTAAAGCACTTAGAACCTAGAAGAACATAAGCACTTGATAAAGTTAGGCGGTAATTTAACAAACCTTTATGGAGCCCCTATTAGGGTCCAGGGACTGTTCTGAGCACTTGGAAGATAAAAGGTGACCGGGCTGCTGCTTTGAGGAGTTTCCTTGCTGGTGGGGAAGCCAGACACGAAACCCAATTACTAAACGGCGTCACGTGTGACATGATGGGTGTTTGGACAAGGTGCTGAGAGCCCAGAAAAGAGGCCCACTGTAAGGGGGACCACATAAACCTTCCCAGAGGACAGGATCTCAGAAGATGCTAGGTAAACAAACAGGCAAAGGACATTTCAGGAAGAAGGGGGAAATGGGGGCAAAAATGCACTACAGCAAGGGACAGTGAGAACTTTGGTAGGGCTGGGGCTCAACCTTGAGAAAGCAGAAGCTGTCTAGGTGGGGTCCAGGTAAAGAACGAGTGCTTGCCTTCCAAGCTTGAGTTGGGACTTTTTCCCACTGTGTCTCAACCTGAATGTGCAAAGGCACCCACAGGGGACCCTGGTACCCTGTTGTTGCTTATTTAGCAAGTCCAGGGGGTTGAGAGCCTGCATTTCTAAGACTCTCCCCCATGATGCTGGTGCTGCTGGTCCACGGACCACTCACTTTGAGTAGGGAAGCTTTAACCCACCAACAAGGAGGAGCCTGCAGAGGCAGTTAGGCTGGAGGTCCTCCTTCTCCTCCATCACAAAGCCCTGATCTTTAACTGGGTGCATTGCCATCCAGAATAAAAAATGATCAATCCCAACCCCTTTTGCAGTTGCTCTAGGCAGATGACTTAGTTCTGGCCAATCAGCTTCAAGTGCACTGTCTTCTTAGGGGAACTGACTAAGCCCCAAGGGGACTCTGCCTGTCCCAGATCTGAGTGGCAGCCTCGCAGCCCTCTAGAACCACAAAGTGGCCTTGAAGATGGTGCCGGGTGACAGTGACACTGGGTCCTGATACCTACCTCTGGGTTTCCCCTTATATGACAGAACGAGAGACTCTGTCTGGGGTAAGCCCCAGTTATTTTCATGTTGCTTTGTGCTGTAGGCACTAGTCCTAACTGATGCAGGTGACAAGAGAAGGTCTGGTTTTCGGGAGGGAGGCTGTGGCAGCAGCAAGGGCCTGCTGCTCCTCTCTCCCGCTGAACCCAACCAGGGCATGCACAATACACGCTGGGAGTCTTTTTCGTCCTTCACATCAAAGAATTGTTCCCAGTGTAATTCTGCTGGGGTTGTAACATGTATTTAACAAGTGTATACTTGTTGGGAGAAACTCGAAATCCCCTTTATAAGACCAGAAATATATACAATTGTATATACAAATATAATATAAAAATAATTATATATATAAACAAAAATAATTATATATACAAATATATAATAATTGGTTCTCTCAGATTTATTCTTTTTCTCTATGATTTATTATATAGTTGATATAATTTGGGGGAGGGTCAGTATTCTCAAATTTCTTTTCTGAAAAATATTAGGGAAAAGACGTAAATAAAACATATTGGGGAAACTTACTTCTATGCAATCAGTGTTGTCCGAGAGAACTTTCCGTGGCAATAGAAATGCCCCATTAGCTACACAATCCGACACCGTGGCCACTAGGCACGCATAATTATCAAACTTCAAAAGTGGCCAGTGCAACCAAGGAACTAAATATTTAATACATAAATTTCAATTTTAAATAATTTCAATGAAATGTGGCCAATGGGATGGCAGAGCGTGAAATGGCTCAGCTTCTACCACCTCAATAAAGTGTTTAACATCTCACTGTTGATTCCATCTTTTCTTCCAGATGTTAAGTGCACGTGTCCTTGTTTCCTCCTTCAACACCAGAGCTACTCCTGTGTCTCCCCCTGGCACCCCTCAGTGAGCACGGCCCACCCTCTCCCCGCCAACCAAACCTGCATCCAAAGTGCCTACCCCCAGCCCCACAGCCCCCAGCCCCACTCCGGCCCTCCTCCCCTGCACCCACGCTCACCGCTGTCTTGGAGCTCTCCGTGTAAGGCAGGGGCTTGGCCAGCTTCTCCACGTCTGCGCCACTAGAGCCCACCTGCGTGTAAGAATAGGAGCCTCGGAAGTAGGGGTTGCTGCCCCAGGCCGAGCGCAGGATTCGCCGAGGTTTTGGAATGTTGGGGTTCCCTGTTGGGGAGTTGGAAGAGCCAAGGGGAAGGAAGATAAGAAATGGCTGTACACGGAAGACGCCCCTGAACAAGCAACTGACAGTCCTCCGGCAGGGCTGCAAGAAGGCCAGACCCCCGCAGGGAGGTATGGAAGACCCAGGAGGAGGTAGCCGGGCTGGGGGCTCCAGCCAGTTACCCTCCCCACCCCCACCCCGCAGCGCCTCCTTGTGGCCACTCCCAGCAAAACAGCTCATGGGGGAGGGGGGCTAATTTTCCTGTACGAAAAAATATTCCAGATCGTCACGTATCCCCTTCCCACTTCAGGGGTAGTGGACGAAAAAATGTTCAACTAAAAGAATCAGACATTGAAACGCAAATCCATCTCTGAGCAGGACAGTATGGGTAGGAAATGGACAATCTGAGGTTTGCGGGTGATACCTGAGTTTTTTACCATCAGCCCTTAGAAGAAACACAGCGCCCAAGGTTCTGAGTGTTTCAAGTTCCAAAGGGGGGGATGCGGGGAGGAGCCCGCCGTCTGGGAGCCCAGGCGCCCTGCGGCAGCTCTCCCGTTGGACACAGCAATCCAGGGCTGCGGAGAGCTACAGCAGGTGCAGGAGAGGCAGAGGGCCGAGTAGAGGGTTGCAGGGGGTTGGGGGCGGGGGTGGACAGGGAGTTGGAGGAGAGGGTACATACCTGTGAACTGCCGCAGCATCTCCGTGCAGATCTCGGCCACCGCCTCGTCGTCACACTTCTCCATGACAAGGGCCTCCTCTCCGCAGATCCAGCCGCTCAGCACATGGCCGTAGCGCTCAGGCGGGTAGAGGACGTCGAAGCCGCAGATCTTGCGGTACCAGAGCTCAGGCAGGTAGGTAAGGGTGCGGCTCTCCGCCTCGTCCTCCCACACAAACTGTAGGCTATTGCACTCGGGGCCCCAGAAAGGCTCCTCGAATTCCAGAAAGATCTTGTCGGTGGTGCCGATGCCCAGGCGGTGGATGGCTGCCACCTTCTCGGCCGGCAGGCCTGGCCGGAAGAAGCTGGTGTACTGCCTCTTGAGCACGCCCAGCGACACGGTCACGATCACGTGGTCCGCTGGGATCACCTCACAGTCCTCACACTCCACCAGCACCGGCCACTGCTTGTCCTCATCCCGCCCGTCCCCCCGGGGCTGCTCTCCCCCCTGGCCGCCCTCCCCGGCGTCATGGTTGTGGTCACCTTCGCCCCGAGGCTCAATCTCCGGGCCCCGGGGGCGGGCCGAGGCCTGGTCCCAGTGCACACAACGGACAGGTTTCCCCAGTTGGATGACGTGGGCGGGGATGCCCTTGGCCAGCAGCTCCACAACCCGCATGAAGCCCGAGGGGATGATGTGGTGGGCCCCGGGGATCTCCGTCCACTCCCCGAAGGCGCTCAGAGACACCTCATCCATGCTGTGGGAGCCACTCTCACAGCTCTCCACCTGTGGGAAGAGCCAGAGAGGAGCCAGGTGACCACCAGGGCAGGGCAGAGGTGGAAAGAGGACCTCAAAGCAGCGCCACCCTCCTTGGACCCAGACTCCTCAGAATGGGTCTTCCTCCCACCAACCACCCTGTATTCAATAAAGCTCTGGGCAGACAAGGATACCTTCAGGTACTGCTGGATCATGGCAAGCTTCAGGCGCTTGGTGGCCTCCGGGTCCTCAGGGTCATCCCTGATGCGGTTGCGTACCTCCTCCCGGGTGAACACCCCTACGCTGTTCTGACTCTCAGCATTGACTGGTTTACCGTGCCGGAAGAACTCCTGGGTCAAGTTATAGACCTGCCAGAGAGACCCCCAGGATGCTGAAAACACACTCCCTCCTTCCAACCTCCGTCTCAGACCAAAGAACCCCAACTCAGAAGTCCCCACCTTCTAGGTATTTCTGGACATGCTGAGCCCACAGCGCCTCTTCCTTGGTGAATCTGTGTAGCCCTGGGTGCCGCACTTGGGCTGCACCAATAGGGCCAAGGTTCAGGCTGACAAGTTGCCCTGGGCAGCCCGCCTCCTTGCTTCCAGACTGCCCTCTAAGACCCGCTGGGTCTGTTGGGAGCAGGAGGGAGCCCTGGAGGCCCTCTTGCTGGGCCCTTGCTGAAAATAAAGCAAAATGTTTGCTGGCTTGTGGGAAAGGAACCGCCCCCTCCCACAAAGGATGATCTGTGGCAAAGCCGACCAACCACTGGACAACCCAGGTCTGCACGCATTTCCTTTTTTCCCAGAACCAAATGCCCAAACCCTTTCCCCACGACTCCTGGCCAAGTGTATCTGCTTCCCCCTCTCCCAGGAGGGCAGTCTGAACTGGCCTGTCTGGTGTTCTCGGGGGAGAGGGAGCAGAAGGAGCCCTGAAATCTGACCTCCCAGGAGATGCTCCCTAGCGCTTCCCGGGTCCACACGAAGTGTTTTTACTGTGGAACCCAGATTTATTTAAGCAAGATGGCTATGTTGGGGCAAGACATGTGGTGGGGAGGGAGGCCCCAGGGTGCCGAGGAATGAAAATACATTTCACAGGCATATTTTGGCAAGAACTCCTACCCACACCTTATCAACAGAAAGCAACAAACCGTCCCTTGGAGCATGGTCCTATTGCCTCCCCTCCCTGCCTGGCACATAATTCCCACCAAACACTGGACTCGTCTCCCTGGCAAAAAGGAAGCTAGCCCTGGGTCAGGCATGGCATCCCCAGCAGGCAAGGTCTGAGACCCAGCATTCACTCAATGAACAGTTACTGGGCTGTGCCAAACACAGAACATAATCATGAGCAAGAACGTTCCCCTGCCCTAGCTCGGAGTGGGGAGATATCATAACTGGGCTGTTTCTAGAACCCAGGGGCTGTGGGATCGACCCCGATGACCTGGGACAGCTGGCAGTGAGAAAGAGAGGAAAGGATGAGGAAGGTAAGAGGCCCTGAGAGAACGTAAGTAGCTCAGTCTTGCCCAAGTAGGCAGCGAGGAAAGAGAAGGTTACAAGAGATGACTGTGAAAAGGCAGGCAGGGGCAGGGCACGAGGGACTAAGAGTCACGTCAAGGTCTCTGGACCCTGGTGTCACTGAAGGGTGGCACACTCTCCCTCCCAGGACACCGGCAACTGTGGGCTCCTTGGTCAAACATCTGGGGCTGGTGTCAATTAGTCGTGTGTTCCCCGTCCTAAAGTGAGTTTGAATTTGGTCATCACGCGTTCATGGGAATGGGTGTTTGCCCTGTAACCCAGCCCCGGGACAGGGCCCTGTGGCTGAACCCTAGCAGAAGGAAGGTGACATTGACCATTGTTCATCATCCCACTCCAGGGAAAAGCCTCCCCATGAGCTAGAAATATGAATTAAACATATCTCCGAAGTATACAGTATGAAAAAGAAAGTGAGCTAAATTGTTTGCTTTTCTTCCCTCCAGTCACAAGATGCTGGACATTTGACCTTAACTGGAATCCTCAGCAAATTCCTCACCCAGCACCACTGCCAAGGAGTCAGGCTTTCGGCTGGCCTCTTCCTCCCTGGCTTTTTTTTTTTTTTTTTCCCCCTTGAGGCAATAAGCAACATGGTAGCCAGTCCTTAGCTTATGTTGACTAAAGGCTGAAATGTGCAGCTGGGAGTGATAAATTTAGTACATCTACATGATTCTTTCTGTCAGCCACCAACTGGACAGCCTTCACTGAACATGGGCTTGGCATAGGGGTACAGTCGCCTGTCCTGAATTAAATGACGTCTTCCCAATGTGACCTAGGGAAATGGCACTATACCAGCTGATAACCCTCACCCTGATTCTCAGTAAGTACTTTTCATCAGGATCTCATTTAATCCTCATGACCCTCTGAAGTAGTTTTAACTGTCCGTTTTATAGATGAGGAAAGTAAGAGTCAGAGAGCCTCAACAGCTTGCTCAAGATCATATAGCTCATAAGTGGCAGAAGTAATATTTGAATCAAGGTAGTCTTTCTCCAGGGACTAAGTTCTATACGATACTAGAGCATGAACTCATTTATTTGTTAACAAGCAGAATAGATTCAAATGAGCGGCCCTTCAAAGTCGTCATCACCTTTGGAGGAAGGTTACATATTTCTTATGAAACCACTCTCAGGCAGGGCTTCCCAAGCTTAGAGCAAGTCTCTTCAGAATGGCCTCTAGCTCTGGTTAAGAGCCACACAAGGAAATCTCTCTTTCCTCATGGTTAACATCTCTTCCCTCTGACCCAAATTTTGACTCCAACTGATAACCCACCTTCAACATCCTGCTCTCCATAGCTCACACTCGTAGCTTTAGAAAATCAAAACCACAAGCAGAAGCTGACGATGATCTACATTTAAGCACATTTAAAAGAACAAGCAGGTCATAGACCCTGAAAGTCCTTCTCAAGAGGCAGCCATGTTTAAAGCACTCACTACAACCTGGAAATCAGGATGTGACTAATTCCCAGTAGACCAGAAAGGTCTACTTTGGAGAATACTGGTTCTTATCTGCTCATTAACAATTCAATCTCTTTGTACGTGAGTGAAAACACACAATATACCTGTGGGTGCACACAGAGAAGTCACAGTGTGCCTACCTTCCATTCAGCAAGGACTATCCCCAAAGCGAGAGTTGTTTCTCCTCCCCCACACCCAAGAGACAGAAAATGTGCAATAGGTGCTTGTTAGCCAACTTGCTGACCTGCGGTGAAGGTTCATTACACTATAAACGAGAAGCTATCAGAAGGCAAGGCCCCCATGCTACCTTGGTTGTTAAGTGCAATTCACAGCAACACTGAAAGATACTAAAAACATGAACACTTTTTTAAAAACCTGAATTAGACAAGGATGTGTGCCATTGCCACTTCTACCCAACACTATACTGGAGACACTAGCCAGTGCAATATGGCAAGAAAAGAAGTAAGTTGTCTCAGGCTGTGCTGTCTAATACAATAGCCACCAAACTATGTAATAATAATAATAATGTAATAATAATAAACTATAATTATAATATTATAGTATATATATTATATTATTATTATGTAATAATAATAAATTTAATAATAAATAATAATGTAATAGTAATTAACTATTACTGTGGCAATTTAAAATTAATTAAATTAAATATTTAGTTCCTCAGTGTTACTAGATACACTTCAAGAGCTCTACAGCCACATGTAGCTAGTGATTACCCTACTGGATAATGCAGGTCTAAAACATCTCCATTGTTGTAGAAAGTTCTACTGCATAATGCAGGTCTGAGGATTAGAAAGAAGGAAAAAAGTTGCCATTTTTTGGTATAGTATGTACATAAAATTCCAAAGCATTATTAGAATATAAATTAAGGTTAACAGATATAATATTAGCATTAAAATAATACTTTACCAAAGTAGCTAAATCAATATGTAATAATCAGTTATAGTTCTACACACTGGAAAAAAGTAGAAAGTAAACTTTTAAAAAATTACCACTTACAAGAGTATCCAAAAGCAGTAACAACAATCACCACCCAAGCACCTATTAAAAAAGTCTAATAGAAGATTTTTTTAAGATTTATTTATTTATTTGAGAGAGAGAAAGAGAGCAGGGGTTGGGGCAGAGGGAGAGGGAGAGAAATCTTCAAGCAGTCTTCCTGCTGAGTGCAGGGCCCCATGCAGCCGATCCCAGGACCCTGAGATCATGACCTGAGCCAAAATTAAGAGTCAGACACTAAACCAAATGAGCTATCCAGATGCCCCCCTAATAAAAGATGTTTAAGGTCTTTCTGAAGAAATATTTAATCATCTGTATCGATGGTCTCTTACCTAGTACTTCCCCACTCATCATCTTCATTCTGTCCTCAAATTGTCCTGATTTTCCAAATACAGGGCCCAGAGAGGATGCAAAAACATGACCAGAATCACAGAAGACCCCACAGGTCACCCAACTCCTCCCCCCATATTACCAGGCTGCTCCCTGCCTCCCACACCCATGTGCCCAACTGCCCTGCTAACACCTCACCTCGTTGTATAAATCGCTGAATTCCTCAACCACGTCCTTGGGGATCCTGCGGCCACGGTTGGTGAGGTAGCAGGCCACGCCATTCTTGGAGTAGAGACTGATACGGCCCACACTGCGTTCCCCATCAGTTGTCTCTTCCAGGAGGCCATTGGCTTCTGCTAGATGATAGATGGGATTCCCATGGGAGCCATGGATCCACGTGGCTCCCAACTCAAAGGTGGCGTGTCCTGATGGTGACAACAACAGGCCCTTAGAAGGGCAGGGGCTTCTTCGGAGAGGGCCAGAACACTGCCTCACCCTTCTTCCTTCAAGAGCCTCCTTCCATGCCCACAACAGGGCAGAAAGGGAGTTGGGTCCCATGTGGCAACCAAAGTCTTCAGTGAAAAGTTCCCAGTGGAAACTACATGTGGCATGAAATGGATTCCACCATTCAGCTGAGATAATGGCCACCCTAAATGACTCTGTGATTTGTCCCAGAGTCACTTCACTGGATAGTTGGAAGGCTCTCCTTTTGCATTCCACCTTTGTCTAACACAACACCAGATACTGGCCTCTCCATCCTCACTGGTGACTCTCCCTCAGGAGACATTCTGTGGGCACCTGAGGGTACGGTGGTCCCAGTGAGGGAAGGGAGGTCATCCATAATATCCGATAAGGAGACCCAGGAAGAGGGCCTCTGACTCAAGGTCCTCACCTGACTCCAGTTCCTCCACATCTCATGGTCTAAACCCTTGTCCCAGATGAGAAAGTGGCCCCCCTCCCAACTCAGTCCGGAGCAGAGGAGAACAAACATTACAGTCTGGAAGACTCCTCCCCAAGGCAGTCTAAAATAGACTTCCAGAGAAAACTAAGTTCTCTCATCCTAAGGCAGAAGAACAGAAGGAGGGCAGAACCCTGGGAGTCTGACTAGGGAAGGGGAAACTCCCGGACCCAAGCTGAGGCAGGACCAGGCCCGGGGCTGGCTCCACCACCCCACCCACAGCCCCGGTACCAGATACTCTGAGGCATCTGTGCCTGGGCCTAAGTTTCCTCTTCGGATGCTGCAGGGACTGTGGCACATTGTCTCCTTCTTTGCCTAGCTCCCAAGGATGTTGAAACAATGGAAGAAGACAGAGGAACATTTTTTGTGTGTTGTGTTTTGTTTTGGAGGACTGATTCAAGATATCATGTGCAGCTAAGTTTTTTGCCAAGATGATCACAATAATTCCTCCTATCCTTGTACACATGGCCTGTTATATGACCTTGCCAATCCTCCCATCAAGAGGTGGGGTCTGTCTCCCCACCTCCTTGAATCTGGGCTGACCTCGTGACTTGCTTTGATTAAGGGAATGCAGTGAAAGTGATATCCGTGGCTTCGGAGCCGAGGCCTCAAGAGATCTCATGGCTTCCACAATCACCCTCTTCGAATCTGACCACCCTGAAGAGGCCTATCTTGCCAGAGATATGTGGCCCAGCCAAAAAGCCAGTGCCAACCAGCAGACAGACAAATGGGTAAGGCTGTCTTAGACAAACCAGCCCCCGTCAAGCTACCAGATGACTGCAGCTGAGTGGGAGATCCCAGGCAAGACCAGCAAAAGAACCACCTAGCTGAGTCCAGCCCAAATTCCCGACCCACAGAATTTAAGCAAATAAAACGGTGCTGCCTTCAGCTGCTACATTTGGGGGTGATTTGTTAGGTAGCAATCGCTCTCTGAATACATCGTAACAGACAACAGTATCACCCCTCAAACTGGACATTCTTGTTTTGCATACCTTCCTTCTCTTGGGTTGTTTCTAATTAAACCACCAGTTACTAACAATAGCCCTGTATATACTATGTACCAAACACAGAGCAAGAGAAAAAGCATCCCACAGCCCATGGCCTTGTGCCACAACCTCATGCCACAGCCAGTGAGACAGAATTTCCTTGTGTCTGCAGAGGAGGAGGCAGGAATGTGTACGTCCTTTTGTCCAGGAAAAATGGACAGACAGAGAGGTACAAAAAAACTAAAAAAACAAAAAACAGTGCCTGCCTCCAGGCTTGGGGTTCCCCAAGGTGTCTTGCCTAGTTTGAGCTCCCAAGAGAAGAAGGGGACCAGCACCTCGGGGAGGGGCCTGGGCCCTCCTCTGGGCATGCCAGGGAACTCCAAATCCCACTGCCACAGGGTAGGGACATCCAGGCACGGGCCACCCTTCCTGGCTCAACACATGGCAAAAGCGGGTTTGAGATCAGCCTGAGGTCAGCCGCAAGGTTGGCATCCCACCCCTACTGGTCAGGCTCTGCAAGGAGGTGGGGTGAGCAGGCCCCAGTGTGAAGATATCTCCCACCCTCTCCCATCTGCTCCTCGGCCGCCGTGATCCTTGACACCCCTGCATCCAAGGGCACCAACCCCATCTCCTCATCTGTCCCATGGTGTCCCCGAGCCTCTGGCCCTCAACACCTTCTCAACGTCACTGAGACTCACAGCTAGCGTCTCACACTGAAGGAGGTCCAACTGCAGCCTGGGTGTTCCACCCTGCAAGTCTGCACACATGACAGGGGCAAGTTTGCCCTTCCCTAGGTGTGCTGTCCACTCTCCTGGCAGGGTCTGCCTCGATCTTCTTCGCATATATCACTCCAGGCATATGGCTCCCTCCTACTTCTCCTTCCCCTCATCTCCGCCCAGCACCAAGCTCCCCCAGCTCAAAAAGACTTCTGCCACCAACAGATGGTAGCTCCCCTCAGCTTCCTGCAGCCCCAGGCTTCCGCCTCGCTGCCTGTACCATGCATGGTGTGTCTCCGTGGTCAGCAACCCATGAGACGGGGCCACGGGTCCTCTCATCTTCTGCTTCTGTGTGGCACACTGAATGTTTTATCAAGACTCAAGAATCCTGACAGGAGCTGCCCCTTTCCAAAGAGTCCCAGGGCTTCCTTGCTGGCCGTCCCCAGGTTTACGAGCACCTTGGACGGCACTTCCATCCTCACTGCCAACATACACTCCTGTGTGTGCCAGCCGGAGACGGACGCAACCTTATATACGCCTTCCAGGAAATGCTCTAGAAGACTCTCAATACATCAAAGTTTCTGAAAGAGGAAAGGGCCCCATGTGCATCCTCAGCCTCTGCTCATTCTAAGCCTGACCACCTCCGTCTCTGAGCCAGGCTCCGTGTCCATCAAATGTGGGCATCCTAACTGCGTGGCCCTGTTGCCCCGTGTAGGAATTGACCCAGATACAAAATCCTCTGGAGGGTCAACGTAGCACATGCCTTAGGATTTCAGGCGTGGTCCCTGCCCACTTGGCCTCTCACTGATAGATGCCCTGGCTGGGAAGCGCTGACTTCCAGCTGCCATTTCAGGCAAGTTCCCCACCCATTAGGACCCCTGGAAAAATCTGCCCACCCCTGGGGTAAGTCTCTTTCCTGGCTCCTTTCTCTAGGGTCTTCATTACTCTGCGACCCAGACAGATCCTCTTCCCAGATGATCCTAAGATCTGCCCATCACCCACAAATCCCATCTACCTCTACTTCCCTGAGCTCCTTCCTACTGAGTACTTCCTTCTACTTCCCTAGCCCCAAGACTGGCTCTCAGTCGTGATATATTAATTCACACTCAAGAGTTAATGACTCATAAAGACTTACAGAATTCCTCTTCTTGAGAAGTAGAAACTGGTCCACCCACTGCCAAGACAGTTTGGTCTGCGTGTCCTCTCCTTCCTAAACACTGTGCACTCCAGGTCATATGTCAAAAGCGAAAGCCAGGGCCCTTCAGGTTGCTCAAAGGGCAAAGGAAGCTTCTGCCAGATGCCCAGGCAGCATGCATGATGGAACGTTTACCATGGGCGGGAAAACCAAAATAATGAGATTCCAGGCAGGGCCAGAGCACTGAAGGACAAAAGATGACCTTGGCCTAGGAGTCAGGGGGAGGGGGCCCACTCACCGAGTTTCACGCTCTGCACACGGCCTCCGATGCAGCTGGAAGCCTCAAGCACAGTGACATCCGTGAAGCCTTGCTCCAAAAGTGCTTTGGCTGCAGCCAGGCCAGCCAGGCCAGCGCCGATCACCACCACACGAGGCTGTCCCCTTCTCCGTAGGCCACGACTGAGAGGGTCATCCGCACTGTCGCCACTGGATTCACAACTTTGCATACCGTCCGCACTGGCCTCCTAGGAACCTGCGGGGAGAGGGGGGCAGGGGTGTCATGGCTTACCTGCTCTGCCTTCACTTCCTACCTGCCCTAAGGGACACTTTTGAGCTCTGTTCTCAGGGGGGTAACCTCAAGTCCTTGTGCTCCTCCTGAGCCATGGACGAAAGGAACCATCTCCTAAGGACGTGGGAGGGAGAAGGACAGACAGAGAGAAGGAGAAAGGTGGAGCAGAGGAACCTTTGGGCCCTGCAAAGAAGCAGGGCTGCCGGGAGCCTGCCCCAAGCCCCTGAAACCCATCAATCCCATCCCAAACCTGCTCAGCAAACCTGAGACAAGAACCAGCCAGGAAGGGGATGAGCAAAAAGGCCAAAGTCAGGAGAAGCTGTTGACCCTGCTGACCCTGAACCAGCTTGCCCCAGCCCAGCTGCTGTGATCCAGCTCACACCAAAACCGGATGCTCATACAGACCTTAGGATGCTCACATGGACTCCGGGATGCTCACAAGGACCCCCAAGATGCTCACACAGACCTCAGGACTCTTGCACACACAGTGCTGGAGCCTCTACTTTCCCTCCCTTGTGTGGTTCTCCCCTGGCACTCTTTCTCCTTTACCCCTTCTCTTGTCCTCTTGCTTTCTGTTAGTCTTTCACAGGCTGAATGAAGTGGCAATTTGGTGGGCAGGACATAGTCCCGCCCGCCCCCCCCCCAGAAAGTGCCACGAGGCTGGTATCAGACAAGCCTCTGCTATTCCGGGTAGGTCTCTGGTTGTTTTCCTCAGCCACTCAGCCCCTCAGTCACCGCAAAGGAGCAAGGAGCCCAGGAAACGGTGGACTGTGAGGACCCATGGCACCAGAGGCCAGACATCAAATTGACAGTTACAGTAAGCCAGCTTGTTCAGAGACGCCAGGCTAGGGAGCTGATGGCGGGGCGGGTGGGGGGGGGGGGGGGTGGTCCCTGAATCACCCCAGTGCTGGGAGAAGCTACCCTTCTATTCCTATAGTGACCACGAGGGTTTGAAATTGTCTGGGGGCCACTCCTCTCTAATCCCGTCCCTGTTCCCTCCCTGACCCAAGCAACTTCTATTTCAATTATCTTTGCTGAAGTTTCAGCGGCAGAAGCTCCAGACTCTAATAGTACCCGGGACCTAACAACAGAAGAGGAAGGGTGGGCGGAAGGTGGCTACTGGGCAGTGAAGTGGGCAGGGGACACAAAAAGTAAAAAAACTGTCTCCCACACCTAATAGAGCTCAGCATAACCCTTCCAGTGACGAAGCAGCCGCACCCCCCAAGAATAAGCCCAAGAGAAGCAGGGCACATTCCACCAAATAGACATGCCAAACAATGCTCATAACAGCTTTATTTACAAAAGCCAAAAAACAGAAGCAGCCCAAGGCTCAGCCATGGGAAAATGGGTAAATAAATCGTAGCATTTTCCTACGAGGGAATATTCTTCAGCAATAAACAGAATCAAAGTACTGATACCCTCAAACATTACACTGAACAAAAGAAGCTAGAGACCAAAGAGTACGTGCTGTATGACTCCACTTACGTGAAGCTCGTGAGGAGGTAAAATGAACCTGTGAGGAGAGAAGAGAGACTGGGAGGAAGGGAATAACTGAAAAGCCTCAGGAGGGAACTCTCTGGGGCGGAAGGGATATGTACCTTGATCTGAATGGTGGCTACACAGTGTATATATAAAGATCCACTAACTTGGGGAATTCAGGATTTGTGCCATTTGTTGTATGTATATGCATGCGCCTCAGTAACTATTCGCATATCCATCCCTGCCCGGGAAGGTGGGGGATGGCTGGGATGGGGTGGTTTGGGGGGCGGGGGGAAACTTCGCACTTGCTTCCTTCTCGCATCTCCTGGTCTGACCACTGAGGCTTCCGTCCCAGCTTGCACCGCGCCCTCCAACATCTCTTTATGATAGGATTAGCAAAGGGGTCTTTTTCTAAATACGCTGAGGCTGCGAAGCTGTTCCTCGCGCCTCCATCATTCCGCCTGCCGAGGCCATTCCTGGGCACCCGGCCTAGGACGGCCGCATCCTCGGACTCCCACCCACAAACTCCCCTCAAGCCCCCCAGACCCAGGCCGACCGCCTCGGCGACCCGCAGTTCGCTTGCCGGCCGGAAGGTGGTGCCCGCGGGCCCCTCCGAGGCGAAGTCTCGGCCGGAGGCCGGGGCTCCCCGCCCCCTTCCAGCGGAGCCGGGTCTGGCACAACCTTTCCTTCCTCCTCCGGTCCCCGCCGGCTCCCTGCAGCGAGGTGCTGTTGGCCTCTGGGAGCACGGGGTCCGGTGGGCCACGTCCTCCCCTCCCACCCTGCCCTCGCCCAGGTTCTCCTTCCGGTGGACTCAATTTAGAGGCGAGGGTGCAGCTGCCTGCACGCGGGGCCCGGGCGGCCGGGGTAGGAAGGGTCGGCGAGGCGACGCGGGCTGGCGTCAGGTTGGTAAACACACAGGATGCTCAGAGCGGCCCGCGGATGCCACCTGCCTCCAACCCCTCGATGCGACCTGGAGCTGCCGCCGCCCCGCCCGCATGCCTCAGTCCCCAGAACTGGGGGGTGGGGGTGGGGGCGGGGAGGCCTCCATTTTGCTCTCCAGGCTCCATCTGCAGCCCACCCCCCCCCCATCTGCCTCCGGCGGGCACCCTCCAAAACCGCCCCGCTCCTATAATAAAGGAGGGGATTGCCGCAGGGGTCTCACACTTGACTGGTGACGACCCCTTTTTGAAAAGTTCCTGTGGGGCCCCGTGTGTGACTGGGATGAAATGGTGGTGGTGAGGAGGTCCCCACTCCCCTCTGAAATCTCTTCACAGAACCCCAATCTCTGTGGGCCACCGCGTCTGAAAACCCGGCGTCTAGTTAGGCTGGAAGCTGATACAGGGAAAGCATACTTGGGACACAGCGCCTGCCCAGCCAGCTACATGAACTTCCTGGCTAGCCTCAGACAGGGCCGTCTTGTCCTCACTACATTGCTATAGTCAAATAAGGCCCTGTGTGGATGTCACAGATTGACAATACTCGTAAGACCCTCAAGTGTGACAATCACCTGTAAGTTTCTGTAACTAAATTATAAGCAGAGGGCCTTTGGGGGAGGGTTCAGAAATGCACAGCGGGAAGTGGCAGGTGGGCAGTTTGCCTTTAAGAGGAACACAGAAAGAACCCCGAGTTCCCAATGTATCAGGGACCTTAAATTCAAGCAACACAGGGGTGGAAATAGGCAAGCAAGGGCCACCTGCACCTCTGATCTTCACAAGGAATCCCACAGTCCAATTCCTTCGGGAAAGAGCCAGAGAAGCCCTATACACAGAGAGGGGAGGAGTCCCCCTGTGGCCCTGCACATCAGCCCATGGAGCCAGTACACCACAGGGTCCAAACAGAAAGGGACAGAGAAAACCTCAGGCAGGAACACCTACTGTGTGCCAGGCCCTCAGCTAAACCCTGAACTGGACCTTCCAGTGCTCTGTGATCTCCGGCCAGGGTAGAGGCAGGGGTGAGAAGCCGCTTATTTTCTGTTGGCTTGTGGCATCTTTTCCTTTCAGATGTTTTTTGTTTGTTTTTGTTTTTTTAAAATTTTATGAGAAAATGGCTTATTGAGGAAGAAGACTCACACTTAATTTCCACACACACACACACACACACACACACACACACACCCCATTGCCTGCCTGTTCTTCTCTTGCCTTTGGGAAATAAATAAATAAATAACATCCGCTCCTTGATCTGTATGCACAGGAGAAACAGAACACCCTGTACTTCTCATGCAGATAAAGGAGAGAAGAAAAAGTGCTGGCTCAGCCAGGCAGGGAGGAGGAGGAGGGGTGGGGGAGGAGGGAGGCCCAGGGCAACAGACACTTGTCTTCTTGATCCTACTTCCATGGCAAAATGAGGGTGGGAGCCTGGAGCTCCCATGTCCCCAGACAGGCCAAGCCTGGTAGCTTTGAGAAATCAGGTCCAGGCATGGTGTGAGCATCCCATCTCATTCTGAATGCCCCACTGCCTGACCCCTGCTCTGGCCTGCCAGCCAACGCCTCCCCCTGCGGCCCAAAGCCAACACTGTCCTGACTGAACCCGCCCAAGAAGCCAGTCTGGAAAGAAGGCAGCAGCAGGGGAAGAAGAGAGGAACAGAGGGAAGAAAGGCCCTGTTCCTGTGGCAGGCTCCCCAAGAAAGAAGGATAAAGACGAGGAGGCCAGTGTGTGTCCACTTTCCCTCCCCACCATACCTTCTCTCAGCATGCCCGCCAGTTTCATTGCATCCCCCTCCAATTTACCCTCCAAGAAGTGCCTCCTAATCTCCAAATACCAGAAACATGCTTTAGTCCTGGGCTCCTCCAGAGCCCCTCTTGCAAATGTCCAGGACTGAGCTGGGGGCAGCTCCGTATCTCCCTGTGCTTCTGCATCATGGTTAACACCGCTGGACCGCTCCCCCGTCCCCAGGCTCAACGCTGAATGTGTCCCTAAGGGAAGACTGCCCTTCTCCATCAGGTCAAGCCATGTCCAGCCCGCAGTCAGAATCACTGTGGCCTCTACCCTCTGTTTCCCGAGGTACTTCTTGCCTCCTCCCTCTGAACTGTACCCTTAGAGAACTGCTGGGCCTGCCTCAAGGGTTGCAGGCCCAGGCCTCCCACTGACCAGGAACATAACCCTGAAACATAACATAACAATATTCACTGAGCACTAACCATGTACCAAGAATGGGTAAGGCCTCGACATGTCAGCCCTTTACCTGCTGAACCCAGCTGACCTTTCTAGCTTTAGTTCTCACTCAGACACCACCAAACATACATATATACCCCAGCTTCGCTGAGGTCCTGGGATCCTCCGTGCTGCCCTGCTGAAGGCCAAGAGGAGACACCCGGCCCACACACATGTCAGAGAAGCTGGCTCTGTCTTCTCTTAACAAGCACACCCTTGTGCAGGGCACTGGGGCTGGGGGGTTCCGTGCCTGGCTGAACCCACCCACAAGGCCTGCTCTACTGATGTTTCCTGAAGCAACAGACACCCTGGAAATGGGAGTTCCTGGCACTAGTTGGGCTATGTGATCACCCCCCTCACCCGACCCCCATCATTCTTCTGTTCCCAAAGCATGGACATCTCACCCCAGCAAAAACTATGCTATGATTTGGTAATGAGGCTGCAGCCCCCCACCACTGAGCAGGGTGTGGCCCCAGGCTATGCAGGAGTGAACCGCCAGGAGGGTCAGTGGCCCAGCTCCATGCAGGGCACCCCTTCCTCCTCAGGACTGGAGTCCACTTCTGCTCACCTAGCAATCAGCAGGTCACTTCCCTCCCCCCACAGTGGCCACTGCCACCGAGGGCCAGCATCCCAGGTGCCCCCACGCCCTTCCAAAGTCTCCCCTCATGAGAAACAAAAAAAAAATCTTACTCTCCTTGGCTCCCCTCTGAACACAGGCTACTCCCAAATGTGTCTGCCTCACTTTCCTTTTCTCAAGGTCACCTCATTATGAATGACCCATTTCCCAGAGGAGAAGAGAATGGCCGAGGCAGTTAGCGCACCTGGCTCACCTGACCTCACCGGTAAGAGTCCAGACACCACCAGCGGAAGCACTGCCAAGTGGGCCCACCGCTTCCAATCAGTTGCCTTCTCCATTCCTATATGGCCCATGTTTGTTCCTGCAGGGCTCTAGGGGGCCCCAGGACCCTCCCCTAACCAAGCCTGGGGACTTGCAAGTCTCTCCTCCTAACAGGGGTGGCAGCCCTACCTCAGTTTCCCTGGAGGGCCCGACCCCTCTCTGCTTCAGGTTTCTAACAGAAGGGAGGGAGGGGGAGGGAAGCTGGGGGGCTGGTCCAGGGGAATCTCTTCAGACTGCCTGACAGGTCTGGGAGGGATTTGGATTCTCCTGGGCCCCCCAGACAATGCAATTATTCTTCAAATGTAAAAAACGCCCAGAAATCCCAGACCAGCTGCTTTGCACAGCGACCCAGACAAAGGGGCTCTGTCTGCAAGCGAGGCCCCTCCCACCCCTCAACCCCAGGGAGGGGCTGGGCCCAAACTCCTCCCAGCCAGACCCTCCCCAGCCCTCCTCACCCAGGCCAGGCAGCCAGGAAGTGAAAGAGGCAGGGTCAGGCCAGGCCAGCCACAGGGGCATGAGGGTGGGCAGTGAGACAGAGGAAGCATGGGGACAGGGCAGAGGCAGCCTGGGAGCCCAGTCTTTCCCTTATCAGGTGACCCTAGACTAGAGTCATCCCTTCTCCGGGTCCCACCTGGCCAATACCTCTGAACTTACCCCAGGAACACAGCATCTGTACCCCACCTCCTGGACATATTGGTTTAAGCCCCATCACTTGCTCAACTGCCTCATTTAGTCTTCCAGCTTTCCCATCTGTAAAATGGGCGTCAGTACCTCTGTGTGGTGGGACAGCTGGGAGGATTAAATGAGACAGCACAGGCAAAAGACGTGGCCCCTTGCCAGGGCTATCTCTGAGAGAGCACAGAGGGAGGAAGACCCCTGAAGAGCCCAGGACAGAAATGGGAGCTTCTCCTGGGGCCCAGGGCTTCATCTCACTTATGGAAGAACCCCAGTTAGTGTCTGAGCTCAGACCCAAACCTCAGCCTTGGCCCCAGCCCTAGTATCAGACGAGACCTTGACCCTGATATCAATCAGAGTACACCACAGCCTATGTTTCACTGACCCCCACCACCTCTGAGTCAGCCTACATTCTACCCAACTCTGGAGGGTCGGGCATCAGAGACAATGGTCACCAGCTAACCCCAGGTTCATAAAAGGGGCAAGGGGTGGGAGCCTCATTCCACAGAGCCCACCCACCAGCAGTGTCCTCTGGCTCTCACAGGCCAACATGAGTCAAGAGCTCCGGAGGCCCTATCTTCCTTCCTGGCCCTTAGACTTCTCTCCCAACACAATGCCTTTGTTACCCATCTCTCTTCCTCACGGCCAGATGTGTAAAGTCCCTGAAAGCACAGCTTTAAAAGTATTTGTAATCCTTTTCAGGGGAAGCAGGGAGCCTACACTGCATGCAGAGAGGCAGCCGCAGACCTGGTGTATAGGGGGACAAAGCCAATAGTGTGGCCCACACAGGTGATGGTGGGCAGGAGGGGGAGGCATTCCTAGAAAGGTAAGCACTATGGTCTGTTCTCCACTTCCCTGGAGGCTCTCCAAGACAGGATAGACCCAAGAGGATCATTCCAGGACCCCAGCTTATAGCTGCTTATAGAGACAGACCATGGAGATGACCCAGGCCAGGCTCAAAGCCTAGTTGGAGGTGGAGGAGGGGAAGCAAGGCTGGAAAGAAGCCAGAGAACAGGGAGAGTCCGTCTGATGGGCCTGAAGTTCAGCTGGTAGCCTCAGTGACCGTGCAGCCAGAGAGAAACAGAGGTAGAGATGGGCCAGGGCAGAACCCAGGACAGCCTTCCATCCCCCACAGCCACACTCAAACAGCTCTGGTCCACACTCCACCCTGGACATCCTACCCCAAGCAAAAGTAATTGGGTCACACTCTGACCGGAGAGCAGATCAGGGGCTGGTCAGGGCTGGCTTCTGAACCATCAGTGATGGGCCTTTCCAACTCCAGGCCAGCCTGCTTCAATCTCCTACCCACGCTCCCCAGATCCTGTGCCTTGGGTTCCCATCTCTGTGCCTGACTGCACCACACAGCCTCTCTGGCCCGGCAGGCTGCCACCTTTCTGCAAGCAGGGCCCATGTTCTTGCCCCCAGATCCCAGAGCTTCCAGATAAAGGCAAACCCCAGGCCCCCTCGGCCCAAAGACAGGTCAGGGAGCTGAGATGATGACTGCCACTCCTGGATGCTCCTGGATAAGATGAAATTCCCCCAGACAGCAACCTCTGCCCCAACCAGGGTGGCCCTGGGAGAGACTGTGAGCCCTTGAGCCTCAGTTTCCCCATCTGTAAAATGGAATAAGAAAATGGCAATAATCCCTATGAGCCAGCCTCCAGTGTCCCCCAGCAAAGTCCTAAGGGCACAGGTCTCACTGTGGCTCCCTCAGCAGCCCTTAGGATAAGATCCAATGGCCTGGATTTCCTCCCTCTGAGCAGGACCCCACACGCAAACTCTGAATCCTCCTCCAGGAAGTCATCAACCATAGAAGTGTAAGAGACCACAGAACCAATCACTGGCCTAGTGACCACACTGCTGTGGGACTGCCCTTGGTGACAGCAGACCAGACTGTGGGCACAGAGAGCTGAAGGAGATGGCGCTTGCGGTGACTCACTCCTCTGGAAGGAAGTTCTCCTGAAAGGGTGAGCTTGAGAGAAAATTAGCCTCAAGCCCAAGTTGCCAGCCCTGTTTTGAGGCAGCCAAGTCACTGGCCCTTGGGAAACCCCAGAAAGAGACACTTATATCCCTCCCTCCTCTCCTCTCCCCCACCTCTCTCTCTCTCTCTCTCTCACACACACACACACACACACACACACACACATATACAATCACAAAAATATACTTCCTTATGGTTCACTTGATGATCTAGCTTGATAAAGAGTCCCCTCCTTTGAGGACATGCTAAAGCACCATGGCTTTCACACAGGCCCTCCCCGGGATCAAATCACTTGTTTTTTAACAGCAGTGGTTTGAATCTTCACCACGAATGAGATGAGTGACCTAAGCCTCAGTACCTCCTCAATAGAGTGGGGCAGAAAGAATGCCTGCCTCACAGGGCTGAGTGCGACAATGCAAAATACTTAGCCCAGAGTGAGGCATGGAACAGCAATAGTTCTTATGTTTGTTTTCCTACGGGCCCAAGTGCATGCTAGTCAGGGTTGCGGGTGGTGGGGGACAGGGCAGGGGCATGGCCTGGGCCAGGAGACCATGTGGTGGGGATGGGGGGTGGCTACACCAGTAGAGAAGTCACAGACCTTCCTGCAAGATAACTGTAGAGCAAGACCTCCAGAGACGACCGACCACCCCACCCCACAGAGATACCACCCCAGCCGACAACAGGGGAGGAACAGAGCATTAGGAGAGAAGGGCCACCCCACTTACTGGGGAGGCTTGAGCCTTCCAGGCTGGGAGGCCAAAAGCACAACAAAAGGGCAATCCATGTGGTCACCAGCCTCCAAGATGGCCCTCAGTGACCTTTGTCTCCTAGTACTTGGGCCTTAATGCAGTCTCCTCCCACGCTGACGTGTGTGACTAAGAGGATGTCCTAGAGATGACAGAGCATGACTTCTGAAACTGGGTCAGAAAACACACTGTGGCTTCAACCTCACTCTCTCGGGCTGCTTATCAGAGGAGAAGCCGATCACCACCTCGAGAGGCCCGTGTTGCAACAGCCTGAGTCCTACCAATAGTCAACCCATCTTGCCAAGCTGTGAGTGAACCACCAGGAAGCAGATCCCCCAGCTCTGGTCAAGCCTTCCGGTGTGTGCAGCCCCAGCTGACATCTTGACTCAACCTGCCCAGAGACCCCAGCCAGGAACACCCACCGAGACTGCTCCCAAATGCCTGACCCACAAAAACTCTGAGGATAATACACAGCTGCTTTAAGCTACTGTAGTGTGGTGCCATTCGTTACACAGCAATCGGCAACTAACACAGTCAGCAATTCTGTCTCCCCAGTCACCCCGAAGGTAAAGACCGCCCCCCCCAGGCAGACTCCCCATTCTCCTCAGGATCCCAGCTCCTTTTTTTTTCTCCCTGAAATTCAGGGCTGTGTTGGAACGAAAGACAGTCTGACCCAGGCCCTACAACCTACAAGCCCAGGAGACACAAACAGTCAGTAGGCTCACCTGGAGGTTTTTAGAAATTACCGATACCCCCCCCCCCACATGCTTGCTCATTTAAATCAGACTCTTTGGGTTGGGACTGAACATTATAAGGGCTCTATATGAGGTTCACTTGGAGCCAAGACTGAGAATCACCGCTCTGGGGCAGACTCCCAGTGCAGACTCCAGGCCAGCCCGGAACATCCAGGATCCGCCCATGCAGGACAAGGAGGCAGAAAGAACAGCAAGGCCAAGCAAGACCTGAGATCCTCTCCCTCCCCTAGTTGGGCTGAGGGTCTCCCTTTCCCTCCCCTCCCCTCCCCTGCTTCCCTGCTATGCGGGCCCCAGGGCTCTTCTGCACCTCCCGCCAGACAAGTCCAACCTCTGCCCAGGAGGACTGCTCCCCTCAAGAAGATCCCCCGTGCAAGACAGGGTTTAGCTCTCAGGGATCCTCAGTGATCTCTATTTCCTCGCCTATCAGTGGTGATTGCCATCGTCTCTGCTCTGATCTCTCACAGGTCCGAGGCTCCCCCTCAGATGTCTTCAGAGAGATCTATATGTTTTGCCTCTCCTGAGACACAGCAATGGGTTAAAGAGAGAAGGTAGGATAGGGCTGTGATAACAGCTGTGCCGGTGACGGCGGGAGAAGATGGGACAGGCACCTCGTGGGAGCAGGGAGAGGAGTCAGAGATTTCCAGAAGAGTCCTGAAAAAGGAGCTCCAGTGGGGGAAGGGCAAAGGCTCTAGTGGCACCGCTTCCAAGATAACTCTCAACAGCACTCTTCCCCCACTCTAGGACTCATCCGCCCCAGCTCCAGACCAGGGAGCCCCCGGCCCCACGTGGCTGCCCTCACATGACCTTCCTCTGCTGCCGCAGCGGCCCCCACCTGAGCTGCTCTGAAGGCCTGCAAGGCACCCCTCAGCTTCCCCAGGTGACTGAGCCGCATACCTAAGCTTGTCGCTCCCCCCCCCCCCCCCCCCCCCCCCGCCAGGGGCCCCCAGGAGAAGGGGCAGGATGGCCCTGGCTCCCCAGAGGGCTGCAACTTCTCTCAGCACCCCAGCCCTCCAGAGAAAGGGGCAGGATGGTCACACTGTCCCTCAGCAACAACACAGGCACTGCAGACTCTGAGTAGAGCAGGGTGAAGAGTGGGGAGAAGTCTGGGTGAGCACAAGACCTGGCGGGGAGGGGTGCAGTGAGGAGGGCAGGATGTGTCAGCTGCCTCTTGAAGCCTGGCGGTATGTTCCAGGCCAAGGGTGTCGCCAGTGGAGAAGCCACAGAGATGAACACCAACAAGATAAGAGAGAAAATGAGGCCTGAGGGGAGAGGGGCAAAAATGGGGGCGGGAGGAAGCAGGAGCAGATTTTCACTCATTCACGCAAAAATATTTTGTCCTCACACCCATTAGGATGGCTACTACAAGGCTGGGTGAGGATGCGAAGAAAGGGGAGCCCTTGCGCACTGTTGGTAGAAATGTAAAATGGCAGAGTTGTCGTGGGAGGCAGGGTGGAGGGGCTTTTTAAAAATTAAATACAGGGGCGCCTGGATGGCTCCGCCAGTTGAGTGGCCGACTGTCGGTGTTGGTCCTGAGACGGAGCCTGGCATCAGGCTCCAAGCTCAGTGCGCAGAGTCTGCTTGGGATCCTCTCCCTCTCTCTCTGCCCCCACCCCCATAAATAAATAAATAAATGTAAGATCTAAATCTGAAGTTCCCGTATGATCCAGCAATTCCACTCCTGGGGGTGTGTGTGAAAGAATTGAAAGCAGGGTCTTAAAGACATAGGTAGTCAGCCACATCCGTAGAAGCATTATCCAAAATAGCCAGAAGCTGGGAGCCAGCTAAGTGTCCATCGGTAGATGGAGCAATAGGATGTGGTCGGCATACCCAATGGAATATTATTCAGCCTTAAAAAGGATGGACATTCTGGCACCGCTACAACGTCATGCACCTTGAGGACATCACGCAAAGTGAAATAAGCCAGTCACAAAAGGACAATTACTGTGTGATCCCACTGCTATGAGGGACCAAGAGTGATGGAATCCATAGACACAGAAAGTAGAGTGGTGAGTGCGGGGGGCTGAGACGAGGGGGAGATGGGGAAGCTCATGTTTAATGGGAATAGTTCCAGTTTTGAAAGATGAAGGAAAGTTCTAGAGATGGATGGTGAGGAGGGAGTGCAGAAGTGAATGTCCTTAATACCACTGAACTGTATACTTAAAAATGGGCGAGATGGTAAATTTAATGTAATGTATCTTTTACCACAATAGAAACAGTAAGAACAAGTACAGAAACAAAAATGTTCCATGAGTGCTACTCTGTGGCAGGTAGCCAGGATCCAGCGACAGCCAGAAGCCTCCCCCACGAACGCCCCACAGGGTCCAACGGGTCCGGGGTGACAAGTGCCACCACACAAAAGCAGGGTGAGGGGAGAGGCTGCTGCTCTGTATGGGGAGGTCAGGGAAGTCTGGCCCACACGGTGACACTGGAACAGAGGACGTGACAGGCAGGAGGGAAGCAGAGGATGAGAGTGCTGTGGTGACCCTCTGGGGACTGGCTGAATGACAGGATGTGGGGGTGGGGGTGAGGGCAGGATCAGGATGACTTGGGTGACAGACATGACACCGGCAAACCCTGACAAGTTCTGCGTGAACAGGCCATCCCCTCACCCTTCACCACAAGCGTGTGAGGAGGAGGAAGAGAACTGAGGCCAGAGAACTTGGTGCAGGATCCTTGAGCAGGAGGGCCCCCCTGGGGGGGAGCTATCCCAGCTCCCTGCAGCCTCTGACCCGGGTGAGCCACCAGCACCCAGAGATCCACCCATTCTGTGGATGGCGTCCTCCAAGCCTGGGAGGCGGAGCTGGTGGACGAGGAGGAGGTGGCTGCTTCCCTGCGGGGCTTCTCCCCTCTCCCTGCCAGGAGCCGCAGCAGCCTCAGTTCTGGGGTGAAGGAGGACAGCCCAGTCAGCACTTTCCACTGACTCTTTCAAAACCACTGACAAGAACCGAGGCTGGGAGACAAATTCAGCCTGGGCACAGTTCCCCCCCCCTCCACCCCCCTACTCCCCCACTCCCGCCGCCGCCAGCAGGCCCCTCGTGACTGCACAAAGCCCGTCTGTGCTTGGCCTCCAAGCCCATCCTCTCTCCTGAGCCACAGGGTCCCCGTGCTGCCTGGCTGGGGACACCCTGCCCCCAAAGAGGCACCCTGCCCCAAGGGCAGAGCTGGGCTGCCCACAGTGTTTGTGGGGACCTGAAAGGCTTAGCAGGACTCTGTCCCCCTTCCTGCAGTAAACTCTTTCTGGGCAAAGCTCCTTCTCCTATGCCCCCACTCACCAGAGTTTATCACTGGGCAATGGTGGCATGCAGCGTCCCAAAATGAAGAAAAGAAAAGGAAAACAGCCTCAAAACACCCAGCCACCAGATACACTCCATAGCAAACTTGTATATAGGGAGCCCTTTGTGTGCCAGGTCCCATGCTGGGGGCTCGCCTCTCCGGTCACTGAATCTTTTAATACAACATCCTGCTGCCCATTTTACAGATGAACAAAACAGGCTCAGAAAGGTTCCCAGATGGGAGGGAGGCCACCCGGATAGAGTGAGGGGCAGAGCAGGGCTTGACAACCCTGAGCTCCTCTCTCTCTGCCCCCATGCTCGCTGGGTTCTCAGGCTCCCACTCAGCCTCCCAGGCAGCAGGCCTGAGGACTGCCCTCTGCTTGGCACATCTCCTGTCTTACCCTCCCCACAGACTGACACTGAACACATTGTGCCAGGCACTCGGGGGCTGGTAGGAGGCATCCCCCGGGCCTGGCTGCTCAGCCCAGCTGCACTGCCAAAACCTGGGGCTGCCACTGGGAGGCCACCTGCCTCCCAGCCAAGGCCCTGGTGGGGCGGGCTGCACACCCCCCAACTACCCTACCCCATGAGGGCTGGCTTAGGGTTTGCCAGGCACGACGCTGGGCTGGGCCACAGCCCTTTGCCCTCAGTTTTGTCCTCTATAACCAAGAACAGAAACGGAGGTCTGATCACTTTGCCGACACAAAAGAAAATTCTAAGAGCAACTCACTCTAACTTGCCTCTAAACAGTCACCTCCTTTCTCACTGGCCCAAGACATTCCCCCTCCTGGTAACTTCAGAGCAGTTTAGCTGTGCTGTCCTAACGAGTCCCAACACTGGATCACCCAATAAAACGCTTTCCATAAAGTTCAACCCTGAAGCAGAAACCCCCCACCCCCACCCCCACCCCCAGGAAGAGCTGGAACTAGGTCTGGAAAGCCAATGGTATTCATTTCAAAATGCATATGTGGGCCCTGAGCCCATGATTTAATCCATAAAACACCTACAGAGTTAAGACGCTGGGCTTGGACAATAAACATATTCTTTAAGTCCTTTTGTTGAGTCCAAAGACAGACTTAATAACTCACCAGCTTTTGAAATCAAGAAACGTCTGTTCTTATAAATTCTGTTATTATCGTTAGGACTACTTTTGCTGAGCGCATGTGAGGTACGGAGCCCAGTGCTGAGCATTTACTGAGGAATATATCAGCTGATGCTCACATCAATATCCCCATTCCACAGAAGGGGAAAACTGAGGCTCGGAGAGCTTCCATAATCTGCCATCTGGCATAATGCACTCCAGAATTCACTTAGTAAGATCTTAACACTCAGGCTCTACTCTTTTGTAAGACCAAGGAATGAGTCAAGTTCATTGTCTTTTCTTGAGCTACCTTTTCAGATTTACTCAAAAGTTAACTGCACACATTGTGTATGATTTCTTTAATTTCCTAAAATAAAAGTGAGAGAGAGAGAGAGAGTAAAAGGGATCTCTGTGTTTAATATTTAAAAGCCTCATTTAAAAATCTTTCCTAAGGATGCCTGCGCATTGTTGATCCTGAGTGTCTCCTGCTTGAATCACCTTAAAATCTAGCGGACTTAAGGTCTCATTTTTTTGGCCAGTCCAAAAGAAGGACCTGCCAGCCCCTCCTCCCTGGGGTCTAGACTTTGGGCTGGCTTGGGCAGGAAGTCTGGTTGTGGGTAAGGAGGAATGGTTGCAGGTTTGGGGACAGGCTCTGGGGGGACTATGCAGGAAAGAAGGCGCATCAGACCAGATGTCCAAGAATCTGGCTGTGAGACCCAGTCATGCCATTTGCTGGCACTGCCTGTGTCTCCAACTGTGAAATGGGGTAACAGCTCATGCCAGGTGGGGCGGTGTGGCCAGGACAGGCACTATGGGTCTGCCAGGGCCTGGCATCAAGTTGACAGAGGGTGGATAGGTTCTTTCTTCTTTTTCCTAATAAATTACACATCATTTCCAAGTGCTTCTCCCCCTGGTCTTAAATCATACCTTCCTTACCATTCTCCCCCCAAGAAGCAGCTAGAGGATAAAGGAATCTGGACAGAGCAGACAGGGTCCTCCACTCCCCCCAGAGCCGGGCCACGCCACTCTGGCCAAACCTAAATGCTTTTCTTCATCTTTCGTCCTCTCAGTCTCTGATGCAGAGAGAGCAGGACGGACCCTGGTGCCCGCCTGTTTGAGGAGGAAGGAGCCAGGGCAGAGGAGGACAGGAGCCTGGCGCTGGGCTGGGTGAAGACGCTCACCGGGCATCCTCTGCCAGGACCTCCTGAGCGCCTTCGTCACTGTCCACAGGTCCGCCCCCGCGCACCATTCCAGCAACTTCTCCTGGGTCACTGCTGGAGCCGCCACACCCCACCTCCTCCACCTGAGCTGCCAAACAAAGAGCCCTCACACCTCAGAGGAAATGAGGTGTGGCAAGGGGTGAAGCAGGGTGGCCTCCCTGACTGTCCCAACCAGCCACCGGGCAGCAGAAAGGGAGAGGCAGGGAGCAGGAGCCCTGGGACTCGCCCCCTCCCCCTCCCGCACTGGCAACACCCTTTCCTGGAAGGGACAAGGGGAGATTCTTAACCTTTTGGGAAAATGACTCAGAGCTCTGAGACTCTGAGCAGAAGGGTCATATAAGCAACCTGCTCCCTCCCCGTGCTCAGGGACACAGCTCTTCTGTGTGGAAGCCCAATGTGTGTACTTGAAGGGCCTGTCCACCATCCCACCATCCCTGCACACCCGTGCCATGCTTCGCACTAAAGCATTGTTCTGATCAAACCACTACCTTGCTCAAAGACCTCTGATGGCTCCCCAAGGCAGGCCCCTGCCACCTTCCACCTGCGCTTAGCACCCCATCTCCTAAGTGCACTCAGGGAACCTTCTGACTCCTACACCCAGGCTAAGCCTGTGACATCTCAATCTGTCAGAATGTCCCCACCCTGCGGGCCACTCCTCTAAACAGCAGGTCCGGGCTACCCTCACCATCCCTCTTCCTTCCCCTCTACAGAAGATGACTCCTTGGGTCTAAGCCTCACCATGCTCTCTGCTGGCCTTTGTACCTCTTCATGTCCCTGACAACTGTCCCCTTCCCTGGGTCCCCACCAGAGACACAGCCTACAGCCATGTCAATCACACGGAGAGCAGCCAACCAGTATCTGAGTGTCACAATGGCCCTACAAGGGAAGTCACATCATCCACACAGTCCAAATGAAGAAACTGAGGCACACAGCAGTTTCACTTCTTGGCCAGAGATCACAACCCCACCCTCTGAGATGAAAGGCTGGGAGACCTTGTAGAACAAGGAGATGGCAGGGGAGGGGTGGTGAGAGGCCATCCCAGAATCACAGAGACCCAGGCCTAGCTACCACAAGGGCCCTCCCAGGTGCCTTTCTCAGCCACCCGGTGCAGTGGAGCAGAGCTGTTGCCACAAGAAGGGAGGGCTGGGTCTGGGCCCAGATTCCCCTTCAGACCAACCCTCCCTCTGCAGTGCCCTTTTCTTCCACTTATGGTCCAAATAGTACCCACCCCACCAAGCCCACCTCCTCCAGGAAACTAGTGTCATCCTTCTTTCCCTACCTTGTACTTCCAGCCCCACCCATCACCCTTATTTGTGGTTTCTTGTGGAGCAGCATCTTTCCACAACAGCCCTTCTCACTGGGTGCTTTCCTGGTCAGTGGGACATATTATTAGGCAGTCTTCTCCAACAAAGATTTTCATGGTCAAATCAGTTTAGGAAATAACAAAAGATTTCTTTTTCTGCAGGACTTATCAGAACCTTTAATTCTCTTACATGCATTCTGAATCTCCCACAGGCTGGAGGAACGAATTTCCCAGCTTCTACCCTTACCTGTCCCAGAACCCCTGGAGTTTCTCAGAACAGTCTTTAAGAAATGCTGCCCCCCCCCCCCAACCCCTACAGAACAGCCTGGCATGGCAGAGGTCAGATAGGCAGGGATCACAGGTATCCTTTTACGACATATATGGGACATTTGATGAACTCAGCCCGAGAGTCCCTCTCAGTGCTGCCCTCAGTTTCTGTCCTTTCCACCTTCCTCTGGGTGAAGTGACTGCCTCCCCTCCTGCCAGCGTCTGGAAGGGACCTCATCTGACTGGGGCCCTCAGATACCACCCTCCTCCCATAGCACCAGGCCATGTAGGACCCAAACAGCAAGCGGCCTGGGAAATCTCCAGAGCAAGCTGGACACTGCTTTTGGACAAACTGCTTATTTCTACTCCATCATTAGCCTTGAATTTTAATATTAAACCAAAATTAAAACAAATGAAGCTGCTGTTCTGAGATGCCGTGCCCCACCCAGCAAACCCTGTAACCCTCTCCCCCAACCCTGCCCTACTTCCCAGGGAGGGAATGGACTCCTTCAATTTACAGAAAACTAGGGCCTCCGAGGGGAGCAGACACTTGCCTGTGGCTGCCCGGTCAGGGGCAGGGCAGAGAGAAGCATCCAGGCCTCCTCACTTCCAGGTACAGAGGTGGAGGGGAGGTCACCAGGTGGGATAAAACCCCAAAAGCAGCTCAGGTAACCATCAGTACCAGCTGCCAGGACTCACGCAGGCCAGAGTGAGGTACAATGCACACCCTGGGGGTGACAGCTCAGAGGCTGGGATGACTTTGGGGACTTTTAGGAGAGGATGGCATGTCTGGGGCTGTTTCCCCAATCTTCTTGGCCCCACCCTGGCTGGAGGAAGAGTGCTCACCCCAGATTGGCTACCCACAGGGCCAGGCTCAGCTGTCAGCAAAGATAAGGTCCCCTTTACGCTGGCCCTGTGTCACCCTGCCTTGGGGAAGTCGCCTGAGACACCCTCTCGTGATCTTGAGAGTTCCTCACAGTCAGGTAACTGGGAAAATCAGGCCTATATTAACCATCTGAGACCCAGACTCCAAGCACCCCCTCCCAGCAGAGTGGTCCGCGCATCCCACACCCTCTATGTACTCCCCTCCCTCAGCGCCCCCCACACACGTAGCTCCTATGCCTCCTACCACACAGTCCATGGGAGCCACGATGGGCCCCTTTACCTGTTCTTGGTCCCACCTGAGCTGCACCTGTCACTGTACCTGCCTGCCTGAGCCCTGAGTCCCCAGTCTCAACCCTCCCCACACAAACACGGCCTGGATCGGCAGGTTTTCACCATCTGGGAGCATGTGCGAGATACAGAGGCTCAGGCCCCAGCCTAGACCCACTGAATCAGAGCCTACATTTTAACAAGATGCCCAGGTGATCTACATGTTAGAGTTTGAGAAGCACTTTTATAGATCACTGGTCTGATCAAGTCATCGCACCTGAGGCCTATAACCTTCGATGGCCCCCCAGGGCCTCGGGAATCAAGTCTAGACTCAGCACCCAGTGAAGACCTTCCCTGACCTGGCTTCAACCCAGTTCTCCAAGCTTGACTCTCCCTTCACCTTGGGAATGCCATCTCCTCCTCTGTTGGCTAATGCTGCTCAGAACTTCAGGGCCCTCTAAGGCATCACCTCCTCCAGGAAGCAGGCTGAACTACAACTCCTTATATCACATCTGGCATGGCTCACTCATTTCCTGCAGAGTGGAGCTCTCATGTTCCCAATGGCTCTGAGCACCAGACAGGAGCATAGGTGCTGACCACAGGTAACAAGGTCCAGCTGAGGAGACGTCCACCCTCAACTCCAGCCTGCCAGCCTCAGGCTCTGCCACCGTCTTCACCTCAACCCAGCAGACAAGGACTCAGTATGGACAAGTGTCCCTGCCCAAGAAGGGGCACTCCCAAGAACCATGGGCCTGGTGAGCTTCTGCCAGTGGTGTGTTTACTCTGTGCCTCAATTTCCCAAAGTGAAAAGAATGCCACCAACCCTTCCTCCCTCTTTTCCTCAATTTCCCAAAGTGAAAAGAATGCCACCAACCCTTCCTCCCTCTTTTCCTGGGGGTCTGGCAGGATTTGCAAAGATAGAGGAGCAGATCTCTGAATCTGGGACTCAGAATTTGGAGCAGAAACTCCATACCTATATGGTCAGCATCCCTTGTTCGGCTAGCCAGCCAGGCCCTGAGGAAGCCAAGTCACCTGCCCAGAGGCATCCTCATGACCAAACAGGAAAGCCTCGAAGGACAGGGCTGCCACACCCTCTACCCGCCTCCCTCCTTCCTGGCCCAGTTCCTGGGGCTGGCACCTCATGGGAAGTCCTTACTCCCTTATGTTGGGTCTACAAGAAGGCACTGAAGCATGTAACCTCGAGGAGTTCCCAGCTTCCACAACCTCTGGAGGGCAAGGATAAAGTTTCTCCCATTCCATTTTACAGACAGACAGACAAAAAGAGGTAAGGACAGGATGAGTAGTGATGTGGATTAAGCTCTATTCAAGTATCATTTCTCTGTGCCCCCAGCTCTGCTCGAAGCCAAGGCCATGTATGAAGCTCCACCTGGCAACATTCTAGAAGTAATCCAAAGCAGGTTATCTGCAGAGCCCCTACCTGACCTCCTGAGTTCTCCAAAGGCAGATGATGAGGCCAATGGGCAATGCTAAACCCAGAGATGTGACATTCTTTTTTTTTTTTAATTATTTTTATTAACACATAATGTATTATTTGCCCCAGGGGTACAGGTCTGTGAATCATCAGGCTTACACATTTCACAACACTCATCATAGCATATACCGTGCCCAGTGTCCATAACCCAACCACCCTCTCCCTACCCCCCCAACCCCCAACAACCCTCAGTTTGTGAGATTAAGAGTGAGAGGTGACATTCTAATGGCATCCCAAGCAGGGAGCTGATTTTTGTTTTGTTTTGTTTTGTTTTTTAGGGAGCTGTTTTTGCACTTGACCTCCCCAGCACCCCAAAATCACAGTCTCCGTGACACCCAACTACTTGGCCTGGGCCTGGAGCCCCTCCTGGAAAAAATGGGGCATGAAGCAGAGAATCTCAGCTGCCCACTCTGAGTGAGGACCACTTCTACCTTAGAATGTATGACTACTTTCCTACCTGCCCCCCCTCAAGGCCAGGAACCTTTGGGAGTCAGAAAAAGCCCTTGTTTGTTAAGAAGCCTTCAGCTGGTGCGGATCTGAGAGGCATAAAAGAAGTGGCAGAGTGGAGTGGCTTAAGGCATGGATTCTGGAGCCAGGTTCCCTGAGTTCAAATCCTCATTCTATCTCTACTGAGTTATATGACTGTGCCTCGGTCTTCCCATCTATAAAATGGGAATAAGACCCACCTCATAGAGCTGTTAAGAGGATGAAAGGGGTTAATATTTGCAAAGTCTTTAAACAACTGCCTGGCATCCAATGAGTATACCAGGGCCCTGGGCCAGCCTCCCGTGCTCTGCTTGATTTCTCCCAACAGGATACTCCCCTTGTTCCAGTTTCTTCCTAGGTATGTCAGCCCGACCCTAGGTCTGAACCCCCAGTCCCTAGTTCCAGCGCTCCCCTCACACCATCCCACTGGTCCATCACCAGTCCCTCTATCCAGGGCCCTCCCAGAGCTCAGGTCCCCTGGTTCTCAGCTCTCCATTCTGAGAGCACCAGTCACACAGTTGGATTCTCAGCCGGCTCCTTTGTACAAAGAGGAGAGCTGTAGGTGCAGAGACAAGGGCCTACAGAAAGACCCCAAGCCCCAGCCTCTTCCCCTTCAACTCCCTGCCCCCAGGGTTGGGCACCCAGCAGGTACCCAAGGGATAGGCCTGAAATAAATCTGTCTGCCCAGACTGCCCCCATCTCCTGAGTTAGATCACACACACACAGAGCTCGCTGCTGACCCAGCCTGGATTTCCACCAAAGAGAGCAATTGAAATCATTGATGCCCCACCCACCACAATCCACATCAACCCCATATGCCCCAAACCTACCCAATCCCCCTCTAGGCATACAGGCCTGGCTTTTGAGCTTGCCTGAACCTTTCCCACTTCCTGTTTCACATCCTACTAGCAGTCCGATTTTATAGCAATTTGTACAACTTCTTTTGTGGACAGAAAATAAAAATCCTCAGGGGCACTTAAGGTTTAAAGAGGGGGCTCGTCCACTGACTGCAATACCCATGTCTTTCTGCCTAACCCAGCCCTGACCTTCCCACCTGGCTCAAGACTTCCCGAGAGTGGGGCGCCTGGGTGGCTCAGTGGGTTAGGCCGCTGCTTTCGGCTCAGGTCATGATCTCAGGGTCCTGGGATCGAGTCCCGCATCGGGCTCTCTGCTCAGCAGGGAGCCTGCTTCCCTCTCTCTCTCTCTCTCTGCCTGCCTCTCCATCTACTTGTGATTTCTCTCTGTCAAATAAATAAATAAAATCTTTAAAAATATATATTAAAAAAAAAAAAGACTTCCCGAGAGTCAGCTACATGCCAGGAACTCTGCTAGATGCTCCAGGTACAGTCGTAGGCCATTCAGTCAAGGTCCAGCCCTTGAGAAGCTGGACAAAGTAAAGAAAGGAAATAAGGTGCTATGATGCATTACAGGGGAGTGGGGAGGGGACCTCTATGAAGACTGGGAAGGCACCTTTCTTTTTTTTTTTTTAAAGATTTTATTTATTTATTTGACAGAGAGATCACAAGTAGGCAGAGAGGGAGAGAGAGAGAGGAGGAAGCAGGCTCCCTGCCAAGCAGAGAGCCCAATGCAGGACTTGATCTCAGAACCCTGAGATCATGACCTGAGCTGAAGGCAGAGGCTTAACCCACTAAGCCACCCAGGCGCCCCAGGGAAGGCACCTTTAAGTTGAGAGCCAGCCCAGTAGAAAACCCCAGAAGAACATTCCAGGCAGAGAAAATGGCACAAGCAAAGGCCCAGGGCAGGAAAGAGCTGGTGTTCAGGGGGCAGAAGTGATTCAGACCTGGTTATCAGGAAGAATACAAAGGGGACGTGGTCAGGATAAGGCGGGAGGAAATCAATAGTGTCCAGATCATGGAGGGTCTGATCAGTAAGCTTTAAAATTTTATTCCTAGTGCAATAGGGAACTATCAAGGGTTTTAGAGGAATGTGATTATCTAATCACTATTTTTCTAAATCATTCTTGCTGCTCAATTACAATAGATTAGAGGTGGGCAAATGGGAATTTGGAGAAAGCAGAGAGCAGCTACTACAGCACGGGGGGCAAGACATAAAAGGTGGTTTGTCCTGGGGCAGTAGCCTGGGGCCACAGCAGTGGAGTCAGAGCATGAAGAACAGCCCTGAGATAGATCTTGCTAGATGTGGGAATGGAGGCAAAGGGAGGAGCTGGTGCCACCTGTTCCTGTCTTTAAAGGTGGGTGGGTTATGGGCTGTTTAGAGAAATGGGAAGGCCCACAGAGGGTCACCTTTGGAGAGTGCAGTCAGGGTTTTGTGTCATCCATATGAAGTTTTCATACCTATGAGACATCCAGGACACCCCAAATCAACAGATGGGCAGCGAGATAGAGAAGCTGGAGCCAGTGACAAAATTTGCTACTTAAAATCCTGAGAAGGAAACTGATGTACACTTAAGATCAGTGTGTTTGTAAACTACTGCTTGATTTTAAAAATCCTAAGAAAGAATGAGAGCTGGGAAGTTAGGTAAATAGTAGGGAGTCAGGACAGAGGAGGGACTGAGGACAAAGCCCTGGGATCTTACAACATTTAGAGCTGAGTGAAGGAGTTGTCCCCAAAGATCCCTAAAGATGGCATAGCCAGGGAAGGAGAAGGAAAACCAGAAGTCAAGAGAGGATATTGATTCTAAAGGAGAAAAGATCAATAAAACCAAGCGGGGGTCAAGGAAGACCTGCTTGTGGGGGTGTGGAAATCCCTGGAAACCTTGACTGGGGCAGTTTCAGTGAAGTGCTAGGACAGAAGCAAAGGAATGTGCTCCAGCAGGTGCAGACAGCTCTTCGGAGAAGTTCTGCTGTGAAGAGAAGTGGAGAAGTAGGTGTGTAAGGGAGGAAAAATGAAGGATGAAGGGGGGAAAAAAAGGGAGGGGCTATAACTGTGGGAAGGAGGGTGTCAAGAAGTGTTCTTACCCAGGAAAAAAGAAGACACTTCTAACACTGGAGAGAGGGGAAGTAATCCAGGAGTGAGGGACAAGGAGCAGACCACCTTGGAGCCCAAGTGGCAGACTGGGTCTGTGGAAGGAACTGAGATGCTTCCTCCCCACCTCACAAGAAGGAAGGGGGGCAGAAGTGCCAGATTACAAACACAGGGCCTTCCCCGCACACACTTTCAGTCGCATGCCTACCTAACCTTCTATTCATGTCCACTCCAACGACCCCTGGAGCACCTGCTGAACATCAGGCTGCGCGTCCCACAGACGGCAGGGCATGTGTCACCACCAGCAGGTTCGACAAACTACCTGTGGGTACATCTCACCATTGGTGCCTGCCACTGCACTTACCTCATCGGGGCTGTGCCTCTTCCTAGTGCTAGCTCTGAGGGGGTACACGCGCCCCTCACCTCCCCTACCAGAGCCCCAGCCCCCAGCCCCAAGGCAGCCGCCTCTCTCAGCCCCTCCCCCCAAAGTGAGCGCTCAGTACAGCCTACCCCTTTTCCAAGCTGGCTCCCTAGTTGGCCCTTCGGAGAGAGCTGCTCCCCACCCTACCCGCCGCTCCCCCCCCTTAGACCACCCGGACAGCCGGAGGGAGGGCGCCCCGGCCTCTCCCCGTGTCCCGGCCGTCGCCCCGGCATCTTCTCTTCTCTCCCCAGCGCCCACCCCCTGGACCGCCCGAGTCGTCGCGGGGCGCCGGCGCCCGGCTTTGTCTGCGCCCACCGAGCGCGCCCGCGGGGCGCCCGGGACGCTCCCCTGCCGCACGCAGCTCCGGAGGTCCGGCCTGCCCTCCACCGCCGTGCGCTGGCCTGGCCAGCGCAGCCCCCCGCCCGGGGATCACCGCACCCGGCCGGACCACCGCTTCCCCGGACGCGAGCGAGGGGGGCGCGGCGCCCACCGCTCTCCGCGAGACTCCTGCCGGCTGCCGCACACCCCAGCCCTCCCGCCCGAGCGCCGCGCTGGCCGCCGCAGCCCCCGGCCGCCGGAGCCCTCGGGGCCGCTCGGGGCCCCTCGCCTTCCCGTGGCTGCCGCAGCCCCTGCCGGCGCGAACGAAAGCTGGGGGGCTCGGGGCCGAGGGGCCAGGGGCCGGGAGCCGGCGCGCGGTACCTTTCCCTGCTGAGCCGGGGAAGTGAGTCTGCGGTAAGCGGCGCTCCAGCCTCGGCCTCCTCCGCCTCCCCTCCTCCTCCAGCCGCCTGGCTTCCTCCTCCAGCCGCCGCCGGGACCGTAGGGGCCCGAGCCAGCCGCTGCGGCCTGTGTGGAGCCCCGCTCCGCCTCGCGTCCCCGGCCCACCCCGCCGGGTCCGCCCGCGCCCGGCCCCCCCCCCTCCCCCTGCGCTCCGCCTCGGGGCGGGGACGCGCCGAGCTCCTCCCCGGCCGGGCTCGCCGGGGGCGGGGAAGCTGGGGCAGCGGGAGGCAAAGACCCGCCGGCCCCCGCCTCCGAAGCGTCCAACCCCGCGCTCCGCACCTGGGCCCGACACCCCCTTCTCTAGCCGGGCGCCAAACGTCCCCACTCAGGCCCAAAAGAACAGCAGCCAGCCCAGCCCGGCCCGCCCTGTCCTGGGCGTAACTCGGGCCGAGGCTGCCTGCGAGACGACCCGCAGAGCCAGAGCTCGGGCCTCGGTTTACCCGCGGAGTTCAGAACCCTGCTTTTGGAGGGAAGAGGCGTCCATCTCTCCTGCTGGAGCTGCCTTCACTCGCGCAGACCCGACACTGGATCTCGGTTGGAAACAGAGGGCTCGTCCCCAGGGGCTGCCACCAATCTCATTTTCTCCCCCACACCGGTGCCTCCACCGCTCCAGCCGCCTGCCACCACGCCTCTGAGACCTCCGTGCCTCAGTCGCCAACTCTAGACAGCGGGCGTTTGAGGGGTGTGGGGCAGGTGGCAGGGGGCGCTCACACCGCCACGGCCCATCCCTTTGCAGCCCGCGGAGCAGAGCTGGCCTTTCAGAAAACAGCCTTCAGTAGTACCCACTGCCTCATCGTCGATTTAATAAAAACCGAAGCAAATAGGTCGATTTAATAAAAACCGAAGCAAATAGGTGTGAAGGTCACTTTTTATTTTCTTTTAAAAATCGTAGTTATTTGGGGCGCCTGGGTGGCTCAGTGGGTTAAGCCGCTGCCTTCGGCTCAGGTCATGATCTCAGAGTCCTGGGATCGAGTCCCGCATCGGGCTCTCTGCTCAGCAGAGAGCCTGCTTCCCTCTCTCTCTCTCTCTCTCTCTGCCTGCCTCTCCATCTACTTGTGATTTCTCTCTGTCAAATAAATAAATAAAATCTTTTTAAAAAATCGTAGTTATTTGGAAATTACTTATTCCCTATTTGAGATCCTGCAAGCACTGTTCTGATCCCTTGTGCAGTTTTTCCTCTGTGCTCTTTTTTTTTTTTTTTAAGATTTTTATTTATTTGACAGAGATCACAAGTGGGCAGAGAGGCAGGCAGGGAGAAAGAGAGAGAGAGAGAGAGGAGGAAACAGGCTCCCCTCTGAGCAGGGAGCCCAATGCAGGGCTCGATCCCAGGACCCTGGGACCATGACCTGAGCTGAAGGCAGAGGCCTTAACCCACTGAGCCACCCAGGCGCCCCTCTCTGTGCTCTTTTAAGGGGCAAGGTCACTTGGTCTAGTACCATTTCATTCTGTTTAACCCTGTGAGCATCTCCAGGGCCTCCTGGAGCCCATAGAGACCAAGTCCAAGGGGTGGAAGTGTTGGGGGGAAGCCAGGCCCTTGTCCTGAACTGTCTTTCAGGCTGAGGAGGGTGCCTCATCTAACCTAGACCCTACAGGGGACCTGCCAGGCCCCAGTGCAGAGCATAAGTCCACACGGGTGGAGGCCTGGAGAACAGAGGTGTCTCTACAGAAGTGGGGTTTGATGTTCCTGGGCAGGAGGAACCCATGTGAGGATAGGCTTCAAGGCAGGGAGATGGTGAATTTTAGGTGAAGTTTCTTCTCAGCAGAAAAGTCCTGGTCAGTGCCCAGGCTAGTCCCTTCACCTAGAAAACCTTTCCGCTCCCTCCCTACCAATTCCTGTGTCCCCTTAGAGTTAAAGATCAGGTTAAATGTCACACCTTCCTCTGTGAATCCTTCCCTGTTACTGTGGAAGAGGAAGGTTTCTGAGTGGCTCTCAAAATTAACTTCCTGGGTTTAAATTTGGCCTCTATGTGGCCTCCCTGTGCTTCGGTTTCCTCATCTGTGAGATGGAATTAATAAATAATACCTACTCCAAAGAGTCATTGTATTAAATAAAAACATTAATGCGGATTTGACGAATGATGAAAAACTACTCAGATTGGTTTGGTGTAAGCAAGTAGGACATACGTACGCTCGCATGAGAGAAGATGCCCATGGTCTGCCTGATCTGGGTACCAAGAGGCTTTAAAAATACCGTCAAGACTTAGTCTTCCCTTCCCCATCTCTCTTCTCTGTTTCTTGCTGTGGCAAGATGGCTACCAGGGCTTCTAAGTCCACCTTCACAGCTCAAGTCCTCATTTCTTTCAACTGTCCTACCAAAAAGCCAAAGTTACACCAAGTTGGCTCCACCTGGATCACATATCATTGTTTGGGCCTGAATCACATGCCCAGCCCTGGAGTCGGTCCATTCCAAACCACAGGGATGCGGAGTGAGGAAGGGTGATGTCAGGGCACTGTTTACAATTAGAAGGTGAATGGGTCCAGAGCTGTGTGCCAAGCACACAGAGAGTTCACAAAAATATATATATACTTGGCCCTTGTGGAGAGCCCTCGTCATTTCAGGGGTGCCCAGTAGCTTTTGAACATCCTTCTGAGTTTGGGGAATTTTCCATGTCACGAATCCTGTACCTCCTCCTCCAAAGCCAAATTGCTCTTTCCTACTCTCCTGTGCAGCAGGGGTGCTGGCTTCACCGGGACCCTGCAACCAGACGCACCACTGAAGAGTTTTCTGAGGAAGTGAGCAATGTGAGGAAACAGGCGGCACCCAGAATCCACTGGGGAGGACAGTAGCAAGGATGGCACCCGAGGCTTCTCACTGTAGGGACTACTGTGGCAGGGATGCTAGAAGACTTGCCAAAGTTCGTTTCAGTTGCCTTTCGCTGCATAACCAACCACCCTCAAAACTTAGTGGGTTAAAACAATAATTTCTGATTTCTCAACTCTTTGGGTTCACTGGGCTCAGTTAGACAGTTCTTCTGCTGCATGCGCTGTTGGTTAGGGACATCAGCTGGAAGCCTGGCTGGGTCTGGAACAATCCAAATGGTTTCCCTCTCAATGGGACCTCTCCTGTAGAATGGCCTTAAGACATGGTAGGCTGGTTTCTCTCCTGGGGGAGATGAAAGAAGCCAGGCCTCTTATAGACCTCGACCCAGAAGTACCATTTCATTATTTCTACCTCATTCTATTGGCTAAAGAAAGTCACAAAGCCAGCCCAGATTCAAGGGGGTGATAAATGGACTCCACCTCTTGATAGGAAGAGTGCAGTGTTGTATTAGTTTACTAGAACTGCTGCAACAAAGTCCCACAAAGTCCCACAAAGTTGATGGCTTAATCAACAGAAATTCATGCTCATGGTTCTGGAGGATGGAAGTTCAAGATCAAGGTGTCAGCAGGGTTGTTTCCCGATGTCTTCTGGTTTCCGATTTTAGCTGGCAATCTGGTGGTCATTAGCTTATAGATCATCACCCTGAGCTCTGTCCTCACCCCCTCATCTTCACACAAGTTCCCCTCTGTGCCTGTCCCTATTCTGTGTCCAAATTTCACCTCCTTACAAGGGCACCAGTGAATCAGGACTCATCCTAATAGCTTCATTTTTACCAGATTACCTCTGTAAAGACAAGATCTCCAAATAAGGTTATGTTTTGGGGTACTGGGAATTAGAACTCCAATACACCTGATGTATCTATGGGGGAAACATAATTCAACCCATAACAAAAGAGCATACACGAATGGGAGGATTCCTTGGTAGCCATCATAAAGATAATCTACCATGAAGCAGAAACCCCATACCTTACCTTTAAGAATGGATTTCTTGAGTACATGGTTTCGATTAGGGCCTGGAATTTTAAATGCTCCTTACAAATCATTCCACCACCACCAGCAGCCTTGAGTGCAACCTATTTCTCTATCCCCCCACACACCAAGGGGTCTTTGGAGCCTGATTGGTGCAAAGTGGACTGGAGCTAAGAAGTTTCCTCATTGTTTCCTCCCAGAACAATGAGGGGAAGGAGGTCAGGTGTAGGGATCTGACGAACCGTGAGGCCTTGTGCAAGTTTGACAATCTCCCTTTTGTCATCCTTAAAATGGGGGTAATGTTAGGCCCCTGTCACTCAGGGTTGTGGTGAGGATTAAAAAGAATAAAGGATATAAAAATTGATGTCCAAGCCATCAGTTCCCCTCCAGATATCACTGGTTATTAGCATCAGTCTCTGTCACCTCCATACAGCTGATCTAGACTCAGCTTTGTGTTGAAACATTAGTAAAGCATTGATCACAGTCAGACTTCACATGTGTGGAGCACTTTCTAGTTTACCAAGTACTTCCACACCCACCACCACAGGGAGATACCAGAGTAATGAAAAAGAGCTTTAAGAAATGTATCAGTTGTAAGTAATGCTGGCTTCTATAAGAAATAGATCCAAGAATACAGCAGTTCAAACATAATATCTTACCTATGCAATAAAGAGGTATTCCCATTTCTTAATGGCTTTCCTCCACGTTGTGATTCAGGGATCTAGGCTCATTCCAACACGTGCCTCCAGCAACCATTAGGGTCTTGCAGTCACCTGCACAAAGCCAGCAGCAGAAGAGAGCCTTCGCTTGAAAACTGAGATCACTTCTACTCACACACCATTGGCCAAAACCAGTCTCATGGTCATACCTAACTACATGGGAGCCTGGGAATTACACTCAAGATGGGAATCCAGGAAGGGTAGGAAAGTGATTTTTGGTGAACAGCCAGCAGTCCCCACAATGAGGGAGCTTTTTAAAGTTCTGGAATGGATGGGTCATATATCCCCAAGGAAATATCATTCCAGGTTGGAAGATACAGTGGGTTGACCTACTGGCCACAATTCACTTCCTTATGTAGTATTTTGCCTCCATATTCTTGTCACAACTCAGGTGGAGTATATTTTCCCACCCACCAATGTCAGGCTTGAGTAAAATCAAGTAGAAGTGGTAATAGGTCTGTTTGGAGCCTCCACTTGAAGAGTTCCTG
The DNA here is from genome assembly GCF_022355385.1 of Mustela nigripes. Classification (NCBI taxonomy): domain Eukaryota; kingdom Metazoa; phylum Chordata; class Mammalia; order Carnivora; family Mustelidae; genus Mustela; species Mustela nigripes. The sequence goes on from NW_026739490.1 coordinate 3,890,355, forward strand.
CATGGTTCCACCTCCACCTTCATTAGAAACATTCCCCTGCATAGCCACTGCCCTTCAGCCCAGGACTGCAGAATGAACACTCAAGCAGCAGACCAGCACTCAGACTCTCCTAGACCATATCTCGAAGCACCTATCTGATCCAAGCCTAGATCAGCAAATGCCCCAGCCAACTTGTAGACACAGGACCTCAGCAGAGTCATCCCAGGCAACACACATACCCATGAGAAATGAATACTAATTGTTGTATGCCACTGAGGTCTCGTGGTTGTTACACAGCACCGTTGCGACAATAGCCAACTGATAGAGACAAAGAAGAATCTCGCCTACCCAGGCTTTTTGAAAGTTACATCAATTCCAACTGACTGAAGAATGAATTAAACAACAAGAGACTACATGGCTTAAAACCAGACCTACATAACCTTGCAGTACGTGAATACTGCGTCTGAAGTCAAGGCCACACTGTATGCTTCTGCCTGTCCTCTCCACAGATCCTGACCGGCGTCTTTAGGTTTCTCCGCCAGGATAGGAGTCCCTGTTCTTCAGCCAAAAACTTTGGCTACCATACAGTTGTCCCAATGGAACAAGGATGTATCGATGAAAAGACATGAACAGACCCAGGCACAGAATACAAGTTCCATCGGTGTGGGTAAGCCTACAACTGTAGACACCCAGGAGCAGGAGACCGTGCAGTGGGCTCTGATAGACAGACTAGCAGGAGTGGCCCTCAGGTCCCCCTGAAGAAAGCCAGCTGCTGCTGTGACCACCCCCATCAAGCTGAGGTTCCCAACAGGTGTGCTCTAGCAGGTCTTCTCAGATGGCACGCCAAGCCCCTGGAGACCTCGTGAAAATGCAGGTTCTGATTCAGCAGGTCTGGGGTGGGGCTTGAGATTTAGCTGGAACTGCTGCCCCCGGTCCTCAGACCTCACTTTGAGTGTCAGATCTCCAGAGAAATGGTAGGAGTCTCAACACACACTAGGATATCTTGGGAAGCTTTTGAAAGCACTGATGCCCAGGTCCTCCCCCACCCCCACCCCCTACCCCTGAACTGAAAGGCTCTGAAGTAAGGGGTCTGGGGAAAACCTGGGCACCCTAGCCATCCCACTGTGTAGCCACTGCTCTAAAAGCACCCCTCACTGTTCTCAGGGGGCATGTACTGTCTTGCCTCCTCTCCACATTTCTAGAGGCTCCGGCTTTCTGCTTGCCCACTCTTTATCCTACCATGTAAGGGAATCAAATGTTTTTAAAAAGTGATTCCCATGTTGTGAAAGACATCTTGAAAAGGCAGCATAGGGAGGCAAAAAATGGAGTTCTTTAAATTGGACAAATCCCCTTTTGAAAATCTCACTCTCCTGCCCTTCTTTTCCTTACTCACCATTGCCAAGGGCAGACGGTCCCCAGTGTTCCTTCCATCCACTGGAAAGCCGACTGACAGGCTGAGCAGGACCTTAACTAACCCAAAATCCAGCGTGAGTACATGGGAGAGGTTTGCTTTTTAACTAGGATAATTTAATAGCCGTTTTAGAGCAAAACAAGGGTAGAAACAGACAGGTGGGCTTAAACTTTACGTGAATTTTTGAGGTGAAATCCCAGACTTCAGAATATTGCAGAGTTTGCTACTGATGGCCTCTAGGTAGGAGTTGAGGGTGGGGACCAACGTTTGGAGGGCTTAAAAGGGTTGGCAGATTTAGCAAAGAAAAATACAGGGCACTCAGTTCAGTCTGAATCTCAGACAAACAAGGAATCATTTGTTCCCAGAAGCATGGGCCCCAGTCACACGCCCTGAGAGTGAGTGGCACTGCTGAGCCCCCCGCCCTCCCCTAAGCCCAGGTCTGTCTAGTAGGTGTACAGTGTACAGTCAGGCCATGAGGCAGACCCTGGTGAGCTCCAGATGACCTCAGGAATTCCGAGAATCCTCTGGAAGCATCAAAGGGCATCCGCCTAGACTCTTGGCTTATGTGGATTTTGTTTGTTCCTTGGTTTTTTGTTTGACAATCTTTGCGTGCTTGGGCCCTATGCTCAGAGTTTAGAAGTCAGGTCCTGGGCCAGCACCTTGAAAACAGGGGGCATCATTTTCTTAGGCTTGGGTCCTCCAGACCTCGATTTAAATGCCCATCACCACCCCCCTCTGTCTCCCCACAGGTCTGGCCTGACCCCTGCTGCTCTCCCCACTCACACCACAAACCCCAGGAAACCTCGTCAATCTCCAGTCTAACCCTGACCAGTGCCACTGCACTGGATTTGGGGAAACCAAGAAAAACAAACTTAAGTGTGGGTCTCAAGTCACATGAATTAGGAAGGAGGGGCCCAAGCAGGAGAGGGGAGCAGAAGGAATGCGGTAAATGGTGACCCAATCCACAATTCCTTTACCTTCTCTGCTCCTAATTCCTTCATGTAGAAATGGGCATGATAAGTAAGCTGCCTTCTGACATTATTTCTCTCGGCACTGTCCTTCTCGCTTCTAAGACCCCTACACCCCACAAAACCCTTGAGGAACTGTGCTTTGGGCACTCAGTTGCAGTCAGGAGATTGTTCCTGAGCCCTGAGTTTGGGCCAAGCATGCTGGCCATGGAGCTCAGCAGCAGGGGGAGATGACCTTGGCCCAGCTGACTGCCCACAGCATCCCAGACATCGGAGCAGAACAGACCAGGACCTCCTGGTTCTGGTGAAGCCAATTGACCTGGTCATGGTTGAATGTGTGTGCCTGTGTGTGTGTGTGTGTGTGTGTATGTGTCAACATCCTGGTCCCCACCCCACCCTGGGGGGCTGTGGACAGCCTCACTGACCACAACGCACTGTGTCAGCGACAAGTAAACAGGATGGATTGATTGCTGACTCCATAAACAGATAGATGCCAGTCACCATCTAAACAGGAAAGAAAACACAGAACCCGTGGGAAGAGGAGGCTTCACTATTCTCTGTGACATAGGAGAGAAGGGGAAGGAGACAGAGAGAGAGAGACACTGATGGACACAGGGGTGAAGGAGAAGAGTCACAGACCCAGCAACACGGGCACCACCAAACCCACAGTTTGGGGATTGCTGTTTCTATCAGCTGCTTTGTGCCCCCCAAGGTGCCCCTACTTGCCAAGTTCCCCTGCCTTGGACTAGTCACCCCAACTCTGACCTCCCGTCCTCCTCCCATGGAGGCCTCCGCACCCTCCTACAGGCCCTGCTCAGATGGTAGCTTGTCCTAAGACATCCTCAAGGATAAACCATCCCCAGGGCTCCCTCTCTTTTGCACAGAAAAGTTCCAAAGTATGTCTCCAGTCAGATATATTCCAAGAGGCTCATCTTCTCTCTTTTTGGGCCACTACCAAGTCCCACATCGTAGGATGTACGATTTTTCCCATTTTCAAATAGAAACACTGAGCCCTTGGAGCGCTTGGGTGGCTCAGTGGGTTAAGCCTCTGCCTTCGGCTCAGGTCATGATCTCAAGGTCCTGGAATCAAGCCCCGCATCAGGCTCTCTGCTCAGCAGGGAGCCTGCTTCCCCCTCTCTCTCTCTGCCTGCTGCTCTGCCTACTTGTGATCTCTGTCTCTGTCAAATAACAAATAAAATCTTTTAAAAAAAAGAAAAGAAAAGAAACACTGAGCCCTTTATGGATCCATCCAAGGTCACCCCCAAATGAGAAACAAATTTAGCCTCCTGCATCGTAGCCTTTCAGCTCCCACCCTCTTTCCTGGTCCACTTATGGCTGACCTTTCTTGGCCTGCCCCAACCGCCACCGGGTCTCGCTAGTAATGTGTCTTGATGGAAGCCCTGGGGGGGAGGGGGGGTGACTGAGGTAGGGGGTGGCTAGGGCTGCCAACTTCCTGGGAGGAGCACTTACCCACGAAACAGACCATCCTCTGAGTCACTGGGACGACTGGAGATCCTGGAGGTTGGGAGAGGCTGACTCATCCTTGTCTCTATTTCGTCAGGAAAGGAAGAGGCCTCACATATGGGGGAATGGCTGTTGTTTTCCCCACGGAACTGAAAACTGCAATGGAGCCATGTGGAAAGATGGAGCAGGCCCCAAGAAGGTTCTGGAGAGAGAGAGAGAGAGTCCGGGGTCCTTTCAAACCACCGTGGACAGGAAACTCAATATTCAAATATAGACTCCAAAAAAAGTACACTTGAAAGATGTTTGTCTTGTGAAATAATCACCCATTAGAAAGCCCAGAGTTCCTTTAAAGGGCCTTCCAGTCCTGTCAGTCTCCAGGGCTTGCTTCCAGATCCATCAGGGAGCTCACAGCACTAGAAATGTTTGCCCGCCATCACCTCCGAGTGGCAGGTCATCCCCAGGTCCCCTTGGCTCCTTTACGCTAGTTCTGAGCTTCTCAAACTCTCAGAATCACCTGGAGAGCTTGTGACAAACACAGGTGGGTACAAAGGTGGGTAGGGCCCCACCCCCGTGTGTTTGACTCAGTGGGGTTGGGGTGGTTATTTGCATTTGGGGGTGGGTCAGGTCATTTGCATTTTAACAGGTTCCCAGGTGATGCTCCTGCTGCTGGTCCAGGAGTGTGTGAGGCCCACCTGCCTGAGCTCCCTGCCAGGGAAAGTCACTCCACACCTCCTTGTCACTGGTTTCCACTGATGTCTGGACCTCAGGGCTCCACAGGGCACTCTGCCTTGCCGGGTAGATCCATGGCACTTCCTGAGGGAGGGTGTTGCCTTTCCCACCTCTGCCACGACTTGTTCACAAGTTCTCTGTGCCCAGACTTCTAGCAGCCCCGCGTGGGCCCAGCTCAGCTCAGAAAGCTGACCCCATCGCCTTCCCACCACCAAACTTCAGCCCCACCGCCCACTCTCTCACCCATGCTCCTCAAGAATGGAGTGTCTGCTCCCACCTCAGGCCATTCATGCCACCCATGTCCCTCCTCCTTCAGTTCTCTATCCTCTCCTATGCCTTTCCTTACCCCCTCTAATGGGAAGAGTGGATCATTCCCATAAGCATACAAACATTTTCTAGAATCTCTCATCTATTAAAAATGGGGGCTCGGGGTGGTGGGTGAGGGGCACCTGGGTGGCTCAGTGGGCTGAACGTCTAGCTCTTGGTTTCGGGTCTGGTCATGATCTGGATGTCATGAGATCAAGCCCTGTGTCAGGCTCCATACTTAGCAGAGTCAGCTTGAGGTTCTCTCCCTCTCCTTCTGCTCCTTCCCCTAATCTCACTCTCTCTCTCTCTAAAATAAATACAATTTTTTTTTTTTAAACAGGGAGTGAGCTACCCTAGGCCACCTCATCTGCCTCTAACTATCCCCCATCTCCCTAATATTCACAGCAAAATTTCTTCAAAATATTGGGGATAGTTCCCATAGCCACTTTCTCCTTCCTGACCCACTTGAGTCTCTCCCCCTTACTTAGTACTTAATACTTAGTACTTAGTACTCCACTGGAACCCAGCACTCCCACATTACCAGATCCCAGGCCTCACCTCAGTCGGTCTCTCAGAAACCTTTGAGACCACTGACTGCTGCCTCTTACTGGGAAAACCTTTTGCTCATGGCTTCTTTGGCCCCACTTCTTGGAGGGTTGGAGGGCCCTGGTCTCCCCCCCCCCTTTCTCTAGCCTCGTGGTGTCAACATGCTGTCTGCTGAGTCTGTGTCTACAGCTCATGATCAGTCCCTCCCTTGAGCTTGGATTTTATCCAACTACCTTTAGCATCTCAAACCCAACATGCCCAAACAAAACTCTTGTTTTCCCCTACCCTGGTTGGAGGAGAGGGTATATAGCAGAAAATTCATCATCTTTAAGTGTACCATTTGGTGGTTTTAAGTATGTTCCCAGTGTTGTGCAACCATCACCACTATTCATTTCCAGAACTTTTCCATCATTCCAAACTGCAACTCTGTACCCATTAAATAATATTATTTAACATTATTCCCCCACCACACTCAGCCAGTGGTAACCACTATTCTTTCTGTCTCTATGAATTTGACTATGGAATGTACCTCATGTAAATGGAATATTTGTCTTTTGGTGTCTGCCTGCTGACAATTTCTTCCCTCTGTTTCTACCATCCCCCAATGCCCCGAGAAAACTCCCCAACAAATAAATTGGCAGTTGGCCAGCTCTGAGAAGGTTTCTGAGGTGTTCTTTGATTTTTTTTTCAGCGATTTGTTTTGCTGTATAAAATTTTTAAATATATAAAATAAAATAGCTGAAAAAGACGTAAGGCTATGCTCTTAGTTCTCAGATTTATCTTTGTTAACATTTCATGTCAGTTGCTTTGTCATTTTCAAATACAAGAAATAAAGCACTAGAATTCAAATTGTAATCTCCTTTTAACGCCCACCTTCAGAGGCAACAATAGATAAATTAAATATACATCATCTAGCCAATTTTTACAGTGCTCACTTAATCTATATCTCGTCTAGCCTGAGACACCATCCGTTGTAAGATGCACTATTATTTTAAGCCCCACTTAAAAAGAAAAACACTGACAATTAGACTACGATGCAACACTTTCTAATCTTGGATTTTTATTTCTCCTAATCTATTTTTATTTTTTAATTATTCGTCACTTACATATAACACCCATTGCTCATAACAAGTACCCTCCTTAATACCCATTGCCGATATAGCCCATCACCCACCCACCTCCCTCCATCAACCCTCAGTTTGCTCTCTGACCTTAAGAGTCTCTTATAGGGGCACCAGGGTGGCTCAGTTCATTAAGCATTGGACTCTTGAGTTTGGCTCAGTTGTGATCTCAGGGTCGTGGGATTCAGCCCCATGTCAGACCCCGAGCTGAAAGTGGAGTCTGCTAAGATTCTCTCTCTCCCTCTCCCTCTCCCTCTGCCCCTCCCCCACGCCCGCGCCCGCACGCGCTCTCTCTCTCTCTCTAATGGCTTGTTTCCCTCTTTTTTTTTTCCCTTCCTCTATATTCATCTGTTTTGTTTCCTAAATTCCATATACAAGTGAAATCATATAATATTTATCTTTCTCCAACTGACTTATTTCACTTAGCATCATACACTCTAGCTCATCCATATCATTGCAAATGGCAAGATTTCATCTTTTGGATGGCTGAGTAACGTAGATATAGATAGAGATAGAGATAGAGATCACATCTTCTTTATCCATTCATCAGTCAATAGACACTGGGGATCTTTCCATAACATGGCTATTATTGATAAGGCTGCTATAAATTTCAGGGTACATATACGACTTCCAATCTGTATTTTTGTATCCTTTGGGTGAATACCTAGTAGTGCAATTGCTAGATAGTAGGACAGCTCTATTTTTAACTTTTTGAGGAACCTCTATACTATTCTCCAGAGTGGCTGCACCAGTTTGCATTCTCACCAATGGTGTAAGAGAGTTCCTCTTTCTCCACATCCTCACCAACATCTGTTGTTTCCTGTGTTTATTTTTGCCATTCTGACAGGTATGAGGTGGTATCTTATGGTGGTTTTGATTTGTATTTCCCGAGACGTTGAGCATTAGATTTTTATTTAATACTTATTAAAAGGCCTCCTTGAGACCTCTTTAGATGTCTATTTTGTCATACCATATTTCCTGGAATTTAAAATATCATCAATTTTAAGATACAACCTGATTCAGAGACTTTTCAAAACTATCTTGGGGTCAAAGGATTATGGCTTATGATTCTTGTGCATAAATAAGAAGGACATATCAAGGAACATAAAATTGGTTAGGTATTCCTAAATTTTCACATCTAAAGTTCACTCTCCTGCATCACTTCTTAAAAAATTAGTGGAGGGGCGCCTGGGTGGCTCAGGGGGTTAAAGCCTCTGCCTTCAGCTCAGGTCATTATCCCAGGGTCCTGGGATCGAGCCTCACATCGGGCTCTCTGCTCAGCAGGGAGCCTGCTTCCTCCTCTCTATCTGCCTGCCTCTCTGCCTACTTGTGATCTCAGTCTGTCAAATAAATGAGTAAATAAGTTTAAAAAAATAAAAATAAAAAATTAGTGGACTTTTTAACAGTTTTAGATTTAAAGGGAAAATTGAGCAAAACATACAGTTTCCATATACCCTTTCACCCTTCCTCCCAATTTTTCCCAAAATTGTCCCAATTTTGAACATTTTGCATTATTGTGGTACATTTGTTTTCATTGTCTTCAATGTGGTACATTTGTTTTCATTGATGAGCCAATATTGATGCATTACTATTAACTAAATCTATAGTTTACATTAAGATTCACTCCTGGTGTTGTACATTTTATGGTTTGACAAATGTATAATGACACGTATCCACCATTGTGGTATCATACAGAATAACAGTCTCACTGTCCTAAAAATTCCCTATGCTCCAACTTCTTCCCCTCTCTTTCCCCACAAGCTCCTGGAAACCACTGATCTTTTTACTGTCTCTATAGTTTTGCCTTTTTTAGAATGTCATATAGTGGGAATCATACAGCATATAGATCATATTAGTATACAATAGTATAGTATTAAGATTGGCTTCTTTCACTCAACCTAAATGGTTAATTGGTCTTCAAACCATCTCAAAACAAAAAGGGGTGTCAGTGTCTCATCATACCACCAAATCATTATACTCTTTGGTGAGCTTATTCTATTTTTTGGTAAGTTTATTCTTTCTTTCTTTCTTTCTTTCTTTCTTTCTTTCTTTCTTTCTTTCTTTCTAAGTAGGCTCCATACCCAACATGGAGCCTAGTGCAGGGCTTGAACTCATGACCCTGAGATCATGACCGGAGCTGAGATCAAAAGTCTGATGCTTAACTAACTGAGACACATTGGTGCCCCTGTACTTTTTAACAATTTGAAAATTACTTTCCATACTAAAATGCAAATGCCCTGA